>NC_092213.1:21162890-21322815 GCF_043381705.1 Parasteatoda tepidariorum
GTGCCTTTGCGAATACGCTTTACAATAAAGTTTTGAAATGACGCAAACGTAAGGACAAGTGCGGATGGTAAAACGGCAAATTTATTGAAAACTACAAGGTATATATTGTTACAAAATTCGAGAGTATTCCAGTTTCGATAAGAAAAAAGAAGATCTAAGCATATGCGACAGAAGATGAAGTGGAGTCTCGCCCCGAACGCATTGATTGTCTGCTGTGGTCCGCGCGCTTGGCAGACCAAGACGCTAGGCCCGGTTAGAAATGGTGGCGTTAAAAACCACGTGAGAGAGCTCGGGAACGAAACAGAAAGAACGAGAAAGATTCGCGGGTGTTTTATAAAAAGGGCCGCTGGCAGTATTGGACAAATTCAAGGACCTATCAAGTTTTTCAAGGACCTAAGACGTTTTTCAAGCACTTTCAAGGACCTAAATTTAGCAAAAAAAAATTCAAGGACTCTCAAGGACCGTGGGAACCCTGCAAGTTTTCCGGACTCCTGGGAGCCCTGATTTGCTTCACTGACACCTCCTCAAATGCTGGAAAATTTTAAAAGTAACAAGTGTTTGGTGAGGTTTTGAAGCATTTTCCAGATATCATTTCTGCTCCATTCTACAGCTGATCATAGCTTCCTGTGAGAGAGGCTTCAACTGTCACAATAGACTGAAGTCAGCTTTCAGAAACTTTTTGAAGATTGAGACACTTCCTGATTTGCTCAGAATTTTTATAAATTGATAGCTTCCCCCAACAGAGCTTGAAGCAAGCTAAGCCTAAATTTGACAAATGGAATTTTAGTGTTGAGAGGAAATACAAATTGGAAGTGTTAAAAGTGTGGGAACATTTAATGTAAATTTTCTGACAGGTTTTGCATTTCAATGACTTTTAATAATATGTGGACAACACTGGAATCATGAAAAAAATTTTAAAACTAATGTCAGCATTTTTTAGCAATACTAGGTGGTTAAGTCCCCTCCCTGGTTGCTACAATTTATCAACTCTGATGTTGCACTATGAAGGTTGCCCTTTGAGCATCCGAAACAGCTGTCTGTATTTTATAAATATTTTTGTGCTCTTTAACATTGTTTGCCTTAGTTTTTGATGATTGGTACCCAATACTTGTTGCTTATTAATATAAAATAATTTTTTCTATGAAATTAGAAATTATTCACCTAAAATATATGTACAATAAAGAATTCTGTTTGTTTACGCTTGTAGCCCCACTTCTCAAGTCCAACATTAATTTTAATAATTTAAAAGCTTGAATAAACTTGATTTTTAAAAAGTATGAAGATCTCATATGATTCCATTAAGATCTATTAGTGAACATAAATAATATTGCTTATAATTGTTTTTTTTAAATAACATTTAAAATTACAGGTACATTGTTGTTTATCTTAAAATGTAGCATAATAAGGAAATATCATAGAATAACATTATGATAAAAAAATAAAAACTCTTATTTATGAACTCTTAAATATGGAAAACAATCAAAATCAAACACATAATAATAAAAGAGTAAAATAAGGAAAATAAATATTACTGGTAAACACCTATAAACTTGGGACATAAAAATATTTTACAGGAAACAATACTTATTACTTTTATAAATTTTATGCTCATGAAAACAAATAAACAAACAAAAAAAAGAAACGGAAATTAATGTGAAAACACTAGATTCTACTATGTGATTCTCAATCCAATAAAAAGGTATCCACAACAATGAAAAACAAAGAACTGTGTTACCATTATTAGGTTTTCATATATAATTAGAAATGTGTCTTTTCTTAGTTTTTAATTTTTTCTACATTATTTATGTGGTTTTGGTCAGCAAAAAGTTCTTCGTACTACATCGTTAAACATTTTGAAAATTGTTTATATATTTCATGGAAACAGCAGCAAACAAAAATTTTAGTCTGGCTAGAAATTTAAAACTGAAATTTCATGCCCTGCCCAAGTAGCAAAAATAAACATATAGAAACAACTTAAATATCACCACTATTAAAAATTAAGGCGTTTATTTTGCATTTTACGAAATATTAAAATCAAATAAAGTTGCCAGTTAGATTATTATTATAAATATACAACTGAATTCTGACCAATGTTAATCATAATAAACTAAATTCAACTTTTTAAGGGAGAATGAATCAAATTTGCTAACCGCAAATTATCTAATTACCAACATCAGCATTCAATAATAATTTAAAAGCAATAAAGCACCACAGACATAAATTATTTAATTAAAATTAGAAAACAAAGAAAAAAGTAAATAAGAACAATTTTTTTTTAAAAAAAATTCATAACTACTTATGGACAATACTCAACAGTTTCTATTCAGGCATAAGAGTGGGTACAAAACAAAAAATCTAAAAATACCTATCAACTCAAACCTTAAAAAGATAAATAAAAAGTATGAGACTTTATTTTGAGCAAAAGGCAGCAAAATAAGGGGGGGTTCTATAAGCTTACGTAAATAGTCCAATAAACTGTTACGCTTTTTCTATGAATAATGATTAAAGAGAATAAAATAACAATAAATCAAAACCAAAAAACAGTGCAGAAAATTAGGAAGTTAGAAATTCCACCAAAAATCAGAAGAATATCATGCCAGAACTCATTAATTAATATTTTATTTAAGCAGTCTATAAAGTTGTAAATAGAAAAAAAAGCAGGTAATTAAATAACAACTGATGCATCAAAAAAACAAATTTATAATACAAATTAAATACTGATACACATAAAATAAAATTGGAAATAGTTATACCTGTTTTTTGAGGGCCAATAACAAGAAACTTTGGTAATTGCTCACAGGATTTAGCAGATGACCATATGGCTTTATGGCGTTTGTCATTGCAAGGGTTCTGCAATTATTTAAACTCAATATTAGTAGAGTGTAGCACTATTTTCTAATAATAAAAATCAATATTTATTAGAGTGATTATGGAATAGAATTACAATGGGAGAATAAAATTTGGATCACTAAATGAGAAACCCTGTGATTTTTCTGAATTCTTAAATATTTGTGAAAATGAATATTTTGGAAACATGCTGCTTATCGCTCAGTATAGAGAAAATAAATTTCACAAAATCTATTCATTCACATTTAATCACGTAAACTATGTCTCAGACATAAAAATAAAATATTACATTTCAATAACATCTTAAATTTCAACAATTTCTGCAGAAATTTCAGAGTGACAAGGAAAAAGACAACCATTATTTGTTTCTTTTTTACTATTACAAACAGGCAAAACTGTTTTGTTAGTGTCTTAATAACACACAATTTGGTCCTTTTCCAAATTTTGGGAAAAAATAGGAAAACACTAGTACATTAAAACTTAATATCATTTGATTTTATTTCTGCAAAACATATAGCTAAAATTGTGCAATACACATTGCAAAAATACACATATATCAAGATCACTATTCACGCATTTCAAAATGTTACATTTAATGAGGGATTTTTTTAGTTTCAACCTTTGTGTTAAGTTTCTTAAAACAGTTTTCAAGCTGACATAAATTCTAGAAAAAAAAATTCCCCTTAATTTTATAAAATGTAACCAAGTATTCTTTTTAACACAACCTACAACACTTAAATGGCTATATAAGAAAATAAGACTACAAAAAACTTTTGAGTAAAGGCTACTAATTTGCAAATTGAAGTAAAATTAATGCGGCCAGAACTAGAATTTTGAACCAAACGCAAAATCCTTCATGCTGTTGTTTTTTCAAGTGACCCAATGATTTTAATGATCTGGACTTATGCAATGAAGCTATGTTTTTTAAACAGTTAGCTTTGAATGATTTGCAGAAGATATTAAAGTTGAAACTTATCGGAAAAAAATAACACTTTAAAATATAACTATGATAGGATTTAAATTGTAAACAAATAGAAAATAAAAGTATATAATTTTCTTTTTAACATAAAAAAATTCTTGAATATATTTTTTTGTTTTTGAGACATACTAACTAAAACAGTGTCCATGCTCAATGGCAAGAAAAAAATTTATTAAGCTCTCATAACATTTTATTGTAAATAACAATTAAGGAAATTTATTTAAAGTTAGATAATTTACAACTAATATTTTATTTTTGCTTATTTATCTATGGTATGCTAAAACTGGATTTAATTTATTCAAAGTTTTCTTTGCCTTTTTAAAGATGTGAAAATCCTGTAGACTTGATACAAAACTTGA
Organism: Parasteatoda tepidariorum; assembly: GCF_043381705.1. Lineage (NCBI taxonomy): Eukaryota > Metazoa > Arthropoda > Arachnida > Araneae > Theridiidae > Parasteatoda > Parasteatoda tepidariorum. Next base: position 21,167,076 of record NC_092213.1, read on the forward strand.
TGTTTTCTCAACTTTGACTATCAAAATAAAATATTAATTCTGAAATGCAAGTAGCAAACAGCTAAAAACTTTTTTTTTTAAGAAAGAACATTTTTAAAAAAGAAAGGTTTAAACAAAACAAGTAACAAAGTTCAATTTTTTTTTAAATTTAGTTTCAGCACTCCAAATAAAAGGATAATTAAACATGTGTTAATTATTACAAATAATTAACCAGGAAAATGAATTATAATATAAAAAACGGTTGAAGGGAAGAAATAAACAACTATACGCCTTTGTGACTAAAGAAGTTAATTTCCAACATTACTGCCATCATGAGGGAAATCGAATTAAATACAGTCGAATCCCACTGAAGTGAACTGTTCGAGGACCAGCAATAAGTCCACTATAAATGGAGGTTCACTATATCAAAATTCTTGGAAAATTTACGAGTATATTATAAGCATTATATAAAAATTTTATAAGCATATACATAATTTTATAAATTATTAATTGATTAATGAGATAATAAAAGAAAAATAGTTACTTAAATTTCATATCAACAATAAGTAAAAAAAATAGCATAAAACTGAAAATAGAAGGAATAAAGATAAAAGTTGCCGAAATTTCACATTCTTCAAGATTTGGAAGAGAAATAAATAGATTGAGAGGAAGATGGCTGTTAACAATTGTTTGTCACAGTTTAAAGGCGAAGAGCATGTAAGAATAAAATTTGACACAATGTAAAGAAATACTCTCATTTGCAATTACAACTTAGATTTAAAGTTAGAGAAATGAAAAATATCTTAAGTCCACTATAAACAAACTAACAATTTTTCAGCTGCTCCTTATGTGTATAAAATAACATTAAAGTAACGGGAGTTTAGAAGCCACTACTTAAAAAGCTTACAACCACCAAATGTTCACTATATCCCAAGTTTATTATAGTTGGGTTCAACTGTATAACTAAGAATAAATGCATAACTGAAATGGATACATAGATTTTAATTTGCACTCTTATAATGTAAACATAAAATGAATATACAAAATATTAACTCAAATTAATGCAATTTTTTTTCAATTCTAATTTAAGAAAAACAAACAGAAAGATTATTTTAGAACAAAGAATAGAAAAATCAGAATGAATTCTATAAAAAAAAGAATTTATTACTACCGTACTTCTTCATTTATAAGCATTAATTATAACTATAAATATTATTAGAACTATATAATTACCATCCACAGAGGATCTGATTCTTCAGGATAAGTTTGGAAATATTTGTCAGCTAATTGTAGAGGTGGTAGGGTTACTAGTTGAAGGTTAGTCCAGCATTGAACAAACTTTATAACAGATTCAAATGTATACAGAGCAAGACGATCATTACCATAGTTTGAAAGATGGGTCATAAATATATTGACCTGGAATCAAAAAATTTTTTAGAATAATTTGTCTCTCTCGAAGTCACATTTGAAAAATTAAAATCATCAATAAAGAAATAATTTATAATAAATAAAAATAAGAAATGCATTTCGAATTACAAACAAGAAAGATTTATAAGAGGAAAGAATTTGTGTTTAATTATAATTAACGGGAACTTATTTTGTACTAATTTTAATTTATATGTAATTGACAGAATGAAGGATTTAAAATACTGAAATACATTAGATATTTAATATCAAACATATACTTTTTTTTAAAATAAAACATGTATTTTAAATGACAATTAGAAATTAAGTACACTAAAGACACAATTGACACATAAAAAAACACACCAGTAACACCATCAAACCTAATCATTCAACAGTAAATTTATGACAAAATTAGACTTTTAATTATAAAATAATACCAGTCAAATATTTCTGTTATAAATATCTTTAGAAAGTTTATGTTAACTTAAATGTAAGATTATGCTAGATTTTTTATGAAAAGTAAAATTTAGAATACTAACACTTACTTTTAAAAGGTATAGATTGCAATACTTTCAAAATAACAATATTTCAACAACAACAACAACAAAATGTATCAACTCGGATTATTTTTCACCCAGGGAAAAAAAATCAAACATATTTAAATGTATTCTACTTAACTTCTATACAATATACATTATCAAAGTATTATATGCATTTTATATTAAAAATATGCATGCATCTGTATAACGTTTTCTTATTTACCGTTTTACAAATTAATTAGAAACTGCTTACCCAATTTAGAGTTTCAACATTATTTGTGCTAGTTATTTAACAGTGTAAGTCACTTGTTTACTATGTTAAACTTAACTCAAAATCAGATAAATTTGTGAATATTTCATTACCTTTTATGAAAGTTTAAGATGATTTAACAGGGGTCTGTCGAGGCTAAATTTACTACCATTTAACAGTACCTTCACAAATTCAAATTTAGGAAAAACGGCAGTTTCACAAAATACCTTTTCTTAACATTTTATTTTTGTATTCCGTAAGAAACAATAAATCCATACTTTTGTGTTGATTTTTTAATATAATTTTTAATTTTACAAATTATGTCTAATTTTTCACAAATTATGTCTAAATTTTCACAAAATAGGTACCTTTCAGAAAAACCTAGACAGACCCCTGTTTAAGAAAATCAATAAGTTGTCTTGTTATGAAATAGAACCAAAAGGTGCAAATAGTGTAAAAAAATGCAATTTTTAACAAGAGTTTAAACATTCATTATAATCATATAATAAAATTAACTTAGTAATATTTTGATACAAGGTAATCTTTTATATATTATTATAATTCATGAAAATTATAATTATTATTGAAGTAGTAATCATAACAAATTTCAGATGTTATTTTAGAAAGCTTTCTTTTTATATATATATAAGAGTAAACAAATGGAATATTTGCATACAGTTAAATAAGAGCAATGTTTTTTTTCATTTCCTTATAATCCAAAAACTTATTAATATTGTTTAACACATAATTTTTAAATATTTTATTAATAAAAAGTAAAATTAACAACTTACAGGATTGTAAACAAAGAGATGGAAGAGTTCTCCTCCTTTAATACTGAGTTCAAGTTTTTCAGGACCACCTGGGTATTTATCCAGAAATATTGTATGAGTGTAAAGACCACATGTTTGTCTTGGAAGTACCTACACACAGAAATTAATTTACAAAATTAATCCACACAAAAATTAATTTAGAAAATTAATCTACACACAAAAATTAATTTACAAAATAACACAAAAACAAATTAATTGTAAAGGGCAACAATAGGTAATACATTTCAGAAATAGTGCTAAATAAATGTGAAAGAAAATGGAAAAGAAAAATATAACCAAACTATAAATCAACAAATTAAAACATACAGAAAAATAAATTCAAAAAAGTTTGTGATACAAAATTTCGATTCAATCTAGTGTGAAACTCAGTAGAAAGGAACAAATATAAACACATAAACAGATTTTCAAATTCTATTGTCATGTGATTATACAATAAACGAAACTTTCTTTTTTTCGTTTCTACAGTAAGTTAAACCAACAGACACACTTGTTTTATATACATAACAGCTCCACTTAATAATTACTTTAGTCATCAAAATATTATCTTATTCATTCTCTCTTTATGACATATTTCTAAAAATTACTAAATGCAATTAACGCAACATTGTAAAATAAGGTTACATGCAGTGGCAATAACTACATATGCACTGAAAATTAAGTATTATGGATTTAAAGTTTTAACAATGAAAATGAATGACACAAATTACAGTAACACCAGATTAAGCGAAAAATTCTGTATTATCAAACATACTATTTACTGTAAGAATAAAAATTGTCACGTGTTGCACATACAAATTATAAAAATCTTTTTTTTTCAAATATACATACATACTATTCTATTCAGCACTATTTTATTTACACATAGCACTTGTAGTGCAACTTTGAGGAGAACTCCTCCAGACTAGAAGTCGGGAGCTATCTGCTGCTATGGCAACAAGCGAGAGAATATTTCTAATGGGGGTGCAATAGAGGAATGAAGGTGTCGATTGGTTTACTCACGTCGACCTATGCCAAGATCAAGACAAAACTATTCACCCCTATTCTAAGTGACTTTTCCTCGTAACTATGGTACCCGCCACAACGCAAGACGGGTGTCTGGATGAGTTCTCCTGAAAGCCGCACTTTAGTTTCAATTCTGTTTCTATTTTATTTAGCACTCTTTAAAATATAAACATAAATTGGAATTTGAATTTTAGTTACCAATTTTTATTTTTTCCTATTATTCCTATTATTATTTCCTATTATTATTTTCCTATTTTTTTTATTAGATATTAGGAAAAATTAAAAAAAAAAATACTGCCCAAATAATCTATTGTATCATTACTGCATTCAGAATAGGGATTACCATTATATTTCGATGGATAAAGCCTCTTCTCAACCTAGCTGGTCTGAGATGAGGATACTCTTCAGTGCTCGTAACTCTAACATTCCAAACTCTCTTCCATGCTTCATACAATGGCTCATGAACAGGATAAACTCCTGAATGATGTGGGGCAACAGAATAACCTGAATCATGTGGAATGCCATGCTTCTAAAATATAAAAATTACATAACATGAAATGTAACTTTACTATTTTTAAAAAAGAAACAATAAAATAAACTGCTTCATGTAGTAATAAAAAAACACTTCAATCAACGCATGCAAAACATAATAAAAAAATTTAAATGCATAATACTAACAACAATAATGCATAAAGATTATGATGAGCTTTATAATTTTTAGTTTTTAAAAAGTGTAGTTCTTCTTAAAATAAATGAATTAGCAAAATTTATTAACTGCTGATAAATGCCACAAATACAAACTTTTCTGCTTATCTAGTAGTCGGAAATTTCAACTCGAATGAATCATAGAAACAAAATCATTGTCAAATAAAATTACAATAAAATAAGTATCAATGTACATTTCCTGAAATATTTTTATATTTAATCTAAATAAATGTATTGCAAATTTAAAAATAAAAAAGAATATTAACTGTCAGCCACAAATTTAAATATTTTAAAAATAAGTAATTTATTAAATACATTTTACTTTTCTAGGATGTTGCAAAATTATTAACAATACGATATTATACTTTAATAACAATGATAATCAATAATAATTGTAATTGTGACAATTTAAAGAAATAGTTTTCTGGAATAATTGCTACAAGGCCCAAAATTTCAACAGATGTGATCGAATATTTAGTGTTAGTGAGTAAGTTACAGAATGTGACATGTGCGGCAACTGACAGGTAGTATTTCTGATATTTTTTATTTTAATGATATGTGGATGATATTGAAAACATTGAGATCTTATGGGAACCTAATTTTAAGTTAATATTAATTTGCAATAAATGTTGTTTTCATTTGTCAGTTTCTTCATAAATTCTTCCAATGTATCGATCACCAAAAAACTCTTGAAAGTAATCTGGTTATTTTTATAAAAATTCCTATTTATTGTGAAAATAGAGGAAAAATTTTAAGATTGATTGCACATTTAGAACTGAAATTTCAAGATTTGTGCTACTAGCTTCTGATGATACTCCACTATTTGAAAAATCATAAGACCATCTCTTCTTCATGAGTGAGTTGGACAATTTTACAAATTATTAAGTACAGTCATTTACTATTTTTAATATTTGCAACAGAAATACTCATTTCATTTCCCAAAAATTGAGAAAAGATAAAATCAGACTCTAAAGTCTTTGTACATGAACATTATTGGATGACTGAATAAATAGGAGTAAAAGATAATTGAAGATCACACAAACTCTTAGATAATATTCATATTTCCTCATTTGGATATTCAGCCTCCTTCAAAAATATATATTCAAAAATTAAAAAATATATTTAAAAAATAATAAAATTTACTAATTTTAAAATGGACCTCAATTCTAATGCAATGCTAAGTAATGTTGGGTATAACGGAAAAGAAAATATTTTTTAATAGATACCACCCTTGATGCTTTCAGACGGCATTTTTAATATCAAAGCTTCGTTTTCTTAATTTTATTTAATCAAACACATTTCACAATACACACAATTAATTACAATTTAATCAGAACAGTTAGTTAGCAGCTATAAAAGAGAATTTTGTTGATGAAACAAGATATCAGATCCCTAGTTTATTAATAACTAAAATTTCAAGTGAAGCCACCAAAAATAAACAAGCCTTTATAAAAATTAAAATAAACACTTGGAAAATAGTTAAATTTAAATCAAAAGGAATAGTCTTTTGTTTTATAAATTATGCAAGAATTAATTATTCTTAGAAGAAAAAGTGATCTAACTGAGGCATTGTTAAAAAAAATCTATAAAAGTGTTTCACTGCACTAACTTTGGCAAACTCTCTGTTCAACTTCATTTCCATCTCAAGAGCTGTTATATTTTCAAATAAATGTGGCTGGCTATGACTCCACATGTGACAGAACCACCAAAATTCATCTGCGTGCTCTGAAATACAAAGTGAATACAACACATGTCAATAAGCACTAAAATTATGATCAAAATAAAAGATATTAGTATTAAGAGTTATACAAAATTGCTCAAAAATGTTGTGACAAATTTTAAGGGAAGGTAGGCATATTATTAAGATTACGTTTTGCACTGTAACACATTACTGGAAATTGTATCAATCAATCATTGTATGCTGCTAATCAAATCATTGTATGCTGCTAAGAGGTACACTGCTTATAGCCCCCATGATTTATCAATTCTTGATTTCTTACCTTGGGGAACTTCTAATAAGCGTATCGCAAGCATATGAAATCGCAATCACTATTGTGCAGTAATTTTTATATACTGCTACTAAAATCAAATAAATGGAAGTATTGATAATGGAACAACGTTCTGTTTGTGTTAATCACACAACTAAGGTGCCAACTCTGAGTATATGTTGTACCATTATAACCTGTATTCTGCATTCATCTAGTATGCCACTTGTACTCATGTTATTCAACATAGGTTTTCAACAAATTACTACCTTGAGTCCTTTCAGATTACCATTTTCCCTTGCAGATGCTTCTAGACATGGGTTGCTATGCAATTTTGAATCTTTGTCATAATATATGCATTTCTTCCCTTAAAAGTTTGTTGCAGCAATTCTGAGAAATCCTGTATATACTGCTTAGTAAAGGATAAATCACAACAAACCTATATTGTTCTAGCAAGTCTTTTCTAAACTATATGGAAATAAAAATTGATTTTAAAAAAATTGTCTCTGAACAAGTTTTTGTGCCACAATGTACTCTTTCACCATGACAGAGAAGGTTTACCAAGTGGCACCAAAACACATCTAGGTTAGTTGGTTGGATCTAATGCCACTTGCCACACGGGCAAGCCTGCTTGATGAAGACGAGCAAATTTAAGGCAGAGTGTGCGATTCTTGTTTTTCAGTGACGTTATCTATGGCCAAGAATTAGACTTCTGCCACACCACACGTCACACATGTTTATAAGGCGGACCCAGTCATACATCCATTCATCCACAGATCGTAATTTTGACCTGAGAGAACGATCAATCCCCAATCCAGTACCCCCAGAGATATTGCTTTGTTACGGGAACATGGAGGACTCTGTGACTCCACAAAATTTTAACGTGCATCAGTCTCCAACTACACAGGGAGACTTCGGCCGGCGGGGTTCAAACCCACAAACTCTTGGACATGGGCCCAGCGCCCTACCGACCAGACTATCCCGGCCAAAAAATAAAATAAACATCTAGGTTTCAATACATTAATTACGAATTAACTTTTTTATTTTATAACAATCATTACAATCAAGTAACTCTTTTAATTATCAATAAGGAAAATACACTGTATTTTTATTTTAAGATATTTCAATTATTTAGAGAACACACTGTATTTTAAGATTAAATATTTAAAAAAAATAATAAAAATGCAAACTGAAGAATTAGTCAATTGAACAACTACAAAATATTCTGTTCAAAAGCAATAGTTCAAATAATAAAGCAAGACTAATAATAACAAAAAATAAATTGAATTTGGTATTGATACTCATCACTTGTTTACTGATTTAAAGTCAGCATTCAATACTGCGAATAAGAAGGAACTAATGGATGCAATGTATGAATTTAAAATTCTGGACAAACTGATTAGATTTGTTATATGCACAATGATTGCGCAGAATCAAATTTGTGGAAGCTCACTCTAAAAGTGTTAATAACATTCAACAATAATGTTATGAGTTCAACGGGTGACTATTTCATGTCTTCTCTTCAATAATGCACTGGAAAAGGTTATTTGAGATGCATCATATTGACACTTGCGAAAACATCTTTTACTTATAAATTCAGCTCTTGGCATGGATAATGATATTAATAATGTTGCTAGGAGTGTACCAGCACTTGCCTTCTCAATAGAGATGGCTTCAAATTGTATAAGACTGACAGTAAATGACTCCAAAACAAAGTATATGCCAGCACAGAAAACTCGTTACAGTGCTACATTCAGCTATCTAAAAATTGGCTATCATGAGTTTGAAAATGTGCCTCGATTTAATTACCATGGATGTTTAGTTAACACAAAAAACATTGACTATGAAATCCAAAATCGTACCTCAATAGTATACATTAAAAGTTAGAACTGGACTGCTTGCGTTTATAAAATGGATAAAAAGAGATCTAGTAAAGAAAACTTTTGTGTCAAAGCCTATTATTAGTCAAAAAAGGAAAAAATCAAAACAATGATGGCTTGGTTTTGGGGAAGCTGACAAAGTGATTGGGATAAAGGATTGGCAGTCAAGAACAAAAAAAAAAAAGAAGATAGTCCTGAAGGAATCTTCAGCAGAAGGCCCCGGGCTGTTGTGCCAAATATGATGAATAAATGTTGAAAATTACCTATTAACATGTCATCTCCAGTGTTCTCTTCGGATGTACCTTTATGATAAAATTTTCCAGAAAACCCTAGGTTGAATCGAAAACCTGGTACAATTCTCTTTATTCTAGACTGAGCATTCAGAAGAGCCTGAAAAAAATTTCTACAACTTATTTTTCCCAGAAAAAAGATACAAATATATAAAATTAAAATTACATTCACTACTCTATGATACAACAGTAAAATTATTAAAAAACGATTGGAAATCAGATCAGAGAATTATAATCAGATAATATCTTGTCTTAGGACCATGTATAAGTAAGTGCTCTCATGCGAAGAGTTAAGTAAAGGGAAAGAGTAGTAGTTATGAATAGACAAAAGAAGACCAATAGAAACAAACAATTGATTCTGTTTCAAGAAATAATGTGTTTACAATGCTAATAGAACATCAAAAAAACTATCTTGCATTAGTTATATAATTTGAAATTTTTTCAATAACAATTTAACAACATAATATTTAAATAATGCTTCAGTAATTTTAAATAATCATCAACTGGACACTTGGTTAAGCAAATGTGTATAAAAAATATTCTGTGAGCAGTTCCTTTTCACAGAGTTGAGAAAATTCTGTAAAAATTTCTAATAATAAACCGAATAAGTCAATAGGAAAAAGTTATTAATATCTCCATTATTAATCATTCTCGTGTTATAAATTAAATCGGAATTACTTGGAAGGATAAAGAAATAATTAGCAAAAATGCATAAATATGCCATAATATTGCTTTTCTTCTCCTTATTGATAATTAGTTAAATTGAAGTTAAAGAACATTAACAAACATTCTGCATTTTTTAAGATAAAATTATTTGTCATTTCCTTTATTGGACATGCAATAAAGAATTTTTTTTATATTGATTATTTTTTATATAGCTATATTTACATATTGTTACAAAATTTAATTTTGTTGCAGTAACATTCATTAACCATGAAATTTTTTATTTTCAATTTAAAAAACACAAAAAGAATACAAAATTCTTATTATGTCCTTAAATGGCCATTAATTTTTCCTATTATCCCGAATGATATAAGATATACCATACAAGCTGATCAAAACACTATGTAGGTAAACATCATAGTATAGTAAAAAAATTATATACATGTTTTAACATACATAGCATAACTAATGTACATGATGTTAAATTAATTACATTTTACAGACATATTTACAATAAATTTTAAAAATAAAATTTTTTAATAAAAAAACAGAATAAAGCTTGTTCTTTTCATGTGTTTGAGTCAATCTACATTTCAAAATAACAGAACACTCTTCATATTTGTTTTTAAAAAAGTGAATATTTTTCAGATGCATATGTTTTCGCACTTTAATGGTTCTTTAACTTTCAAACATTCCTTATTTCATATTACAAAACAAATGTAGTTAATTCACACATAAAATATAATTTTAATAAAAAAAACATACATTAAGTGAACAAAACTTTACAAAATTTACAATTTAAACAATTTTCATTTCCAATCATTATCCTAAGAGAAAAGGAGGAAATAATTTAAATTCAAAATCATAACTTCCATTGAAGTATAAAATTGATTTATATAAAATTTAAAAAATAAGAATTTTTTTATGAAAAATATTTCTAAAAATATTTAAAACCACAGCTTTAAACTAAAAGTAGTCCATTTGCACTGGTTGCTAAAATCCTAGAACAAAATGAAATTAATTGTCTTCTGGATCAGAAAACAAATACCAAGAATGAAGTATAAAAAAAGAGGATATACTGATTTGATTTTTTCGTGAAGGCGATTTAAATCTCTCTTTCTGTCATGAAATAGCAACATAGTTGCTAAAAAATTTTTTGATTTTTTTAATTTAATTTTACTTTAATAACTTTTCCTTTTACTTAAAATATTTAATACAATGATCTAAATATGGTAAATATGTACATTTAAGCTTTTAAGAAAACAAAACAATGATACATAGTTCATTATAAGCTTCAATCGCAATTATTATTAGTTTACAAAAATTTAAACACAAATGAAGGCTAGAAAAATCTCTTTTTTTTCCTTAAACTAGACATATTATAAGGATCATTGGAATTTCTTCCTCCCGAATTACTTCAATAATAACAATAAAAATTACACTATAAACAAATCATGCTTTTGTTTTTAAAAAGCAATCTTTGAAAGCAAGATCTTTAGATCCACTTACAATGACATCAGCAGGTTTCATTCTTGTAGCTTTTTCACCCACAAAAATGTCATCAATATCAATAAGAATGTATCTCTGAAGAGGAAGACTTAATTTTCCGTGTGACAGAAATGAAATTGCATCTAGAAATAATAATCTGTGAATCCAAAGTTGAAAACCATTCCCAAATAAAACTCTAGATATACCATCGAAAGAACCATGATCCTGTTAAAGACAAAAACAAAAAAAAATCTCAGAAAAAGTTATGAAATTGTACATATTATAATACATATTTTTTTGCAAAAGAGAGCTCATTTTTAACAAATTCTTATGAATATTAATTCATGTATTTATTCTCAATCACCACAAAAAAATATACATATATACATACAAAAAGAATATAAACAAATAAATACAAAAAAGCAGATTTGTGGATTGCTTTTTGGGCAAATTTTTTTCTGATAGTTGAAAAAATTTTAATGCATAATTCTTAGTTTAGTAAATTAAAATTAGGTTATTTTCACCATCACAATATAAAAATAATTTTTAAGTTCATATTAATGTTACTTTGCTCGGTGAACCCTTTAAGAGCATTGGCGAAATGAAGGAAATTGCATAACTTTCAGTTTTTGTTTTCTGACTATTTTTATAAATCTTTTGTTGAAAGTGGAGTAGTTGGTATTTTATTAAATTTGGTTTTTAAGAGAACAGAAAGTTTAAAAGTTTGAGAGCAACTGATATAAAAGTTTGTGACGTGTGGTGCATAGGGGAGAATTAAAACAACGGCTAGCTAACTTTTATTTTATTTTAAACATTACTATAGTTAGCACTCAACACATTCACAAACAAAACATATAAAACATATATGAAGAAGAAAAACATAAGGAGCACTGCATGGCAGGCTTTCTACCGTTCGTTCGCTACCACTCACTCTCTCTCTGAGTTTTTATCTAGTTTCTTGCTAGGGGGCGTTACTAGTTCCAGTTTCTCCACAAGTTTCATTATTTAGTAACATTAAACTTTATTGCCAGGAAATGGCAAAAAAATATGGCCGGTTTTAATGGGTGTTTATAAATAATTACAATTTTAATAATTTACTTGCAATTGTATTTACGAATAGTTGCTTTGTAAATATTTTTATATTAAACCTAAATTTATACCAAGAAAAAATAAATAACAGGCTTAACTCAGAATTATGATTTTGAAGGCAAACCTAAAATTCATGACTGTAAAAATCATGTTTCATCGACAAAAAGAAAAAGAAAAAAAATCGAAACATATATATATATATATATATATATATACACTACCCTACATACTGGAAGAGACACTTTCAGTTGTTAGATACTTTTCGAATTTCTTAAATACATAGAGGATTATTTCGTAAATTTATAAGCATTTAGTTATTGCGATTATTTATACTTAGCATTTGCTATAGGTTTTAAGCTTTCATTGGTTTGAGAGACCGACAATAAATTACAAAAGAAAACAAGTATTTTTTAACATCCTATACTAGCAAATCAAGAAATAAGCTTGTAACTTGCATCGCTTACTTTGGTTGTTATTTGCAAATACCGCATAAAATTTAGTTAATCTAACTAAAATATTTATGCAGACATAAACATTTTTATTAAAAAGAAAAATTATTTTTTTTTGTCTTATCTGTATCTTTAAAATATCTTTATTTAAGTATCTTTATCTTTAAGTTGCTGTATCTTTAAAAATATTCCAATAAAATTTTTTTAAAAATTTGGAGCAATTTAAATTTTTTTTAAAAAAAGTATGCAAAATAGGAGTATTTAAATTAGTTTTTTTGTACTGTGCATGTGAGGAAAAATTTGATTTAAAAATATTAAAAACTTATAAAGTTTCAAGCAGTTTTGTACTTTTCAAAAGAAAGCTCAAAATAATTAGGTTTTTCACAAATTTTATTATGTAGTATTGCAAATTACACTACCCTGTGACTGGGCAGCAAGAACAAGATTAAATATTTGGAAAACCCCTTATCCCTTTAAACTTTCGTTTAAAAAATACAAAAAATACATACAAAATTGCTTGAAACTTTATGGAAATTTGATCCCATCCTGTATTTACAGAAATATATTTCCTTACTTACTACTAAAAATAAAATGCAACAAAAATATTAAGAATAAGATACTTGCATGCACTATTGTTGTTAGCAAGGGATCAATTCCTTGAGAAACAAACGATGACTGATAAGTTTGTGAACGTGCTGATGCAAGAGCTTCATAGGTGGAGTGGTTTGGTTGGAAGACTGTCCAATCAGAGCCTGGAATGTTACCATAGAAGACCTCTCCAGCACGTGTCAATCTTAAAACGGTTGAATCTCCATTCAGATGATAATCTCTTAGAGCCATATTTGTATGAACGTATAAAGGAAAGCCTGAAATATATGAAATATAAAGTAATTACATTTTATACAGGGTTTTTAACCGGTACACTTGTGCATACAAAACAAAGTTATTATTAAGTATCAATAAAATTTAAAACAAAAATGTAATAAAATTAAATTATTAAAAACAGAAATACCTTTGATGTTTAAACAATAGACTTTATTAAAAATACTGTGTATTTTTGAGTTCTTATAATGTTGCAAGTTTAATTGTGAGCTATTCTAAGTGAGGTGATAATTTAAAGTCTGGTCCGAAATGAAAGTCATACAAGGGTCGTCAAAAAGAATGAAAAAAAAAAACTGAAATTATAATTTTGCTTAATCAAGTAAGTAAAATAGTAGCACATCTGGAGTGAACTTTAACCCTCTGACTGCTCGATTTGTGGACCAAAATAGCTTAAAATATTTTTTGTTGCATATTTTAAATATATATATTGGAGAATTGAAATATGTATTTTTTCTTTCTATAAAAGATTTTTTATACCTATACATTTTTATCATGAGAAACTAAGCTGTCAGAAAAACCAATTTCAGAGATTTTATCACAAAAAAAAATTTTTTTTTAATAAATTTCAATTGAATTACATTAAATTTCTATTTATTACACGATATTAAAATATGTATAATGTGTATATATGAAAAATATGTATAGAAAATAGTTAGAAATTATCAAAGAATTAAGAAATTATCACTGTCAAAACTATAATCACTTTCAGAATCTGATAAATCATCGAGAATATATATATTCTGTCTATCACTGAACGTTTTGTTTCTCTAGCAGTCATTTCTGATTAGAAAAAGTTGGCAAACATAGTGAAGTTAGAGCAATAAATACCAAGGCTGCAATTTAGTCGACAACTAAGGACATTTGTTGGTCTAAACCTTAATTAAACGTCTAATACTGTACATAATTTATTTCACAGGTTGAAAGGTGAAAAGGCAGGATGCGCTCCTCAACAAAAGAAGAAAAACACATGCTTGCGAAAATCGTGGGATGAGCAGCCAGAGGATTAATATTTATTAATGGGTGAACCAACTCATATGGTTTTTTACTCTCATACTAAAACTTAACTCTTTTCAATCTAATAAAAGGCAAGAGAGTAAAAATATAACAAAAAGTCGGAAAATACCTATCAACTCAAATCATGAAAACATATGTAAAAAAGCATGCAAAACTATTTTGCACAAAAAAAAAAACATTACTTATTTAAAGTTTTTATTATAATTACATGCATACGTTGGCCATCCAACAAACTATCAAGTTTTATACATAATAATGATTTGAGAGAAAAAAATAATAAATTAAAACAAAATGTAGAAATATTAATAAAAAAATCGACATTAAACATAGCATTTTCTTTTTCTCTCTGGAAAATTTTATTGCAATTTTTAATATTTTATACAAATTTTTTCCTACAGTTTAGAAAGCAGAAAATTCCATCAAGACACAGAAGAATCTCATGTCTGTAATAAGCTGTAAACATTTAGTGGATGACGGTCTCTTTCAAGGGGGATTATTTCAGAATTTTTGTGAAATGTCCTTTTTAATGAAATCGTTTAAATACTACTTAATATCCCGAAAATAATGCCACATTCACTGCGAAAAACAGCATAAACTATGTTTTTCAAGGAGCTTTAGTTTCAAAACTATGACATCATTGACTGTTCTGCAAAAGAAAGGTTTTGTGAAAGGTCATTAATGGATAAATTTCTCATGTGGTTTAAATACCAGGAGCTGCTGGGTAGCATAAGTAACTAAATAAAAACAACAACAAAATAGAGACCATCTGTGCTACCTAATACAAAAAAGGTATAGAAACTTTTACAAATATAAAAAGTTTGTTTGATTACATACTAGTAAGCAAAAAAATTTGCTTTTGAACTTACAATTCATTTTGCTAACAATAAGTTTTAATAATATTAAAATGGACATCTGCAATTAGAGCTAAGAATAAATAAACAAGTGGGCGACCTTTGTGCTAAAATACAAACTAAGGTAAACAACGTTAAAGAGCACAAAAAATATTATTAAATGCAGACAGCTGTTTCGGATGCTCAAGGGGCAACCTTCATCAGTACAACAGAAAGAAATGAGAATCTCATGAGAAAGAAAGAATCAATGAGAAAGAAAGAATCTCATTTCTTTCTGTTGCACTGATGAAGGTTGCCCTTAGAGCATCCGAAACAGCTGTCTGCATTTATTAATATTTTTTGTGCTCTTTAACGTTGTTTACCTTAGTTAGTAGAGCTAAGAATGCTGATTAGTTAGTCAAACTAACTAATTTGTAAACTAACTTAGTTTACAAATTGTAGACTTTTAAGTATTTATTGAAATGTATGGATTTTTAACTGTAAATCTATAATATATCACAACTAATTAGTTTTGATTGAATTTTAAACTTTAAGAACACAAGATAATTAAATACTGGCAGACAAACCTTTTAATTGAGCACCAACATAAGTCTCTTCCTGAGCCTTCATGAAACCAATAATCCCAACATTATATTCTCGGCAATATTTGTCAAGTAGTTCTCTGTTCCATTTATTCATGTGCAAATACTTTTCAAAATTTTCAAAAACTATAACAGCAAACTTCCCTTTATCTAAATTGGTGAGAAGAGGCAAGCTTTTTCCAGCTATTTCCAACTTAAATCTAATAAAAAAAATAAATAGATATTTTAATTTTAAAAATCAGATACACATAAACTAACAATTTATCAAAAGAAAAGGACTAAATAAAAATATTAAGTTTTCTAGAGAAATATTTGATTTTAGAAACATTTCTAAAAATAACCGGGCAATTTGAAAAATCAATGTCAGAAATTTAAAGGAGATAGAAATAAAAAGTTTACAGCATTGTATGTAGGAAACCAGATTATTATTCACACTAAATCTCAAAATTAGTAACATAGTTCATCAATAGATGGCGCTGTTAACTAGGAAAAACTAACCATGTTTTCAAAATTAAATTAATTCGCAGCTACAATGTGAAAGAATCTGACACTCAGCAAAAAACACAGTTTCATAGCTGTTTTTTTCCAAATCATCAGTGCCATCTGCTGATTAACTTTGTTACTAATTATGAAACTTGGTGAGAATAAATTCTCTGGGTTTTTGAACAAAATACACCAAACAGAATCTTTTTATCTTTAACTATTTTTCACAAAATTGATATTTCAAATTGTCAGTCATTTTTTAGACAATAAGCAAAACAGTGTTCTTGCTCCGTTGAATTTTTATTGCAATAATGCAATTATTACAATCAAATTAGGTTTTTCCAAACTAAAGTAAATAAACAGTCAACATATTTATGAAAAAAAATTGTCATTTTGAAAAATATCACCTTACTTACAAGGGAATAAATATGCTGCAAAGATTAGGGAAAAAATTGTCAAAGAATTCACTCTTGAGAGTTAAACTTTTACCAAACTGTTCATAGATGTATAACAATAAAGTTTGATAAAATCTTGTTTTTCCTCATTAATACCAATTTTTTTTTTTTTTTTTCCCCTGATGTTTGCTTAGTTTGTCAGAAGAGAAATTTTCTCTTTAACTCAGATATAGGGAAAATAAGTGTTTACATTATGGAATTAACATATCACTAAATAAAATTTTAAAACATTATATAATGAATAGTGAAGCGAAGCCATAAAATAATTTAACATTCATATGATGCGTTTTCCAATAATCCTCTTTTTTTTGTTGTTAAAAGTAGAAATTGACCCAACAAATGTGACTACTGTTTATTTATTATTATTAATATTTTTGTTATACAACGGATTTTAAAGACTTCTTAGAATACAAAAATGGGTTAGGTTAGATAATTATAATTTTACAAAACTTTTCTGGGTACAAAAAAAATAAATAATAATAAAAAAAAACGAAGATAATTGCATTATGAAATAGGTCTATTTATACCTCAATTTAAAATTTCTTTGACATTGAAATTAACGTTTTTCTAACTTTTTCCTGAAACTAGAAACTTTCTGACTTTCTCCAATTTTCCATTCACTGACGTTTCAAGGTTATATTCTATCAGTTTATGCATAAAGATTATTTTAAAATTTCATCTTTGATCAATAGAAGAAATTGTTTGGAAACATGAATCCAATCAATTAGTTAATTGTTACAGAATCAGATTAATGAAAATGAAAATTAGATAAATGCAAATTTACTATTTTTAACCTCATCTTTCTTTCTTTTTAAATAATCTACTCTTAAACTGTTTAAAGAAGTATTTTGAACAGATATAAATAGGTTAAAGCTATCCAATCCTGCAAGAAACTTAAATTTTACAAATTATTTTTTTATGAAAATATATACAAATTAATTTTTGTAGTAAAACTAATGAAACCTACTTGATTCTAGAAGCTTCTAAAATTTCTGCTATCTGTCTTCCCAAATGGGAATATTGAGTCTCCACAAACACAAGCACTTTGGCATCAAGACGTAGCCTAGCACTGGACACATGGGCATTGGTCGGAGGAAATCCATAGCCTTGCCTTGAATTATCAATTGATCGGTCGAATGAATTTTTGCAGCGAAAAGTTAATTCCTTGGGGGCCTTTATCATGCTAAAAGAGGAAAGTAAAAAACATTAAAATATTATTCAGTTCAATTAGCTAATTAAAAATTTGATAATTATGTTTTTTAAAAAAAAACCTACTAATAAACTTAATGAAGAACAGAAATTATATCAAGCATCAAATCATTAAAAAAAATATTCATGCCATGCCTACATAATATTTTAAATGTGAGACACCAATATTTTAGAGATGTACTGATACTTTTATTTATACACTCATATCAACAAAAGTTAATATATTTAGTGGAGTTTAAATCTAGTATTTAGCAATCACACTAGTAGATAAGAATGTATGAAAATTCAAGTCATGTTTTTTTTTAATTAAATGTACAAAAAACATACTTCATGTACAAAAACATACTTAACATATTAGCAAACACCTGGAATGCTTACTTGGTTGTGATCCAAGCTCAACACTATTTCACTTAAACATTTCAATGTCCAGTTTTTATACTTTGAATTTTTTAATTCTTATTTCAAATATGTTTAGACAGCAGTTCTTAATTTTTTTAAGCTGTGGAACCCTAAATGATTGACTTTCTTTTCGTGGGTCCATGAGATTTAATAAATATATATCTTAAGAACAGATAAATTAACAAGACTTTTAATTATTTTAAAAATATGCAATGATCTAAATTTTATTAATTATTTTTAAAATATTTGGTGAATGAATGAAAAATTAATTTTTTTATCATATTGTGTCATCAATATTAAGTCTTAAAAATGGATTTCACACCAGACAGTTGAATTTACAGGTCTGGAGTGGCATCTAGTCTGATCATCTTTGATATAAATACAGTCAAGCCCCGCTATAGTGAACACGGTTTATAGTGAACTCCCGGATATAGTGAACGAAATGTTCGGTCCCGTGCCTTGCTATACACGTATAATGTTATTTTTTGTGGATATAGTGAACTAAAAAAGTGAGGAAGTTGGATATAATGAACTTTTTTCTGTCCTCGACTGAATTTTTTCTTCATTTTTTAAAAATAATTTTGAAATGTCTACTTCAAAATAAGTACTTATACTGATTTTTAAGACCATCCATAAGAGTGGAACGTAGCGATAAGCATTTTTTCTTGTTTGCTTTTTTTATCTCACTTTCCCTTCCCTAAACTAAGGCCAACCCAGGCAGATGTATGGACAAATTTTTCCCTGCATTAGCTAAAGATCACTAACTTCTTTTGTACGCAAAACGAAGAGTAATAAAAGTAAAAGCAAGTTAACACGTTTTTTGTTACTAGGTATTATTCTTCAGTCATTTTTGTATTTCATTTTGTTGCTCATTTATTTAAATAATGTATAATAAAAAGGAGTTCGGAACCATTAGTTAAAATTGTTTGCGGAACGGATATAGTGAACTCCCGGTTATAGTGAACAGAAATTTCGGTCCCTTGAAGGTTCACTATAGCGGGGTTTGACTGTACTTACACAATGAGTTGAAATATGGTTTCCCTTAAAATAAAAAAATAAGCGTCATGAATGGTTATCATGTACAAAACATACTTCATTGTTACATTTCGCTATTTTTGTTCGTTGCCTAAAACTAATGGAATTTTTCATAAATGCATATCCTTTTCATAATTCATTCATTATATTATTATTAGAAAAATGTTTTGAAATTTCTTTTCTCACAAGAATTTCAATTACATAATTTCATAAAAATAAAGGAAATGTTAAATAAATAATGGAACATTAATTGGATATAAATATCCTAATAACAGTTTTGAAAAATAAGGGGTTAAAAAAAATTCCAAACTCTCAGAACCCTAGTGACCCTTCTACAGAACCCTAGGTTATGCGGAACACCAATTGGGAACCGCTATGTTAAAGGATTCAGCCTGATGCTAACTATAGCTACCTTTCATGTTTTAAGGGTCACAAATGAGAATCTGAAGGAAAAAAGTATGTTTATTAAAAAAATATATGTTCTTTTGTACTACATTTTGTAACTTAAAATATCATCTGTCCTAATTAATTGGCATATTTAATGTCTAAAACTTGAGAACCATTTAGATTAGCCTTTTAATAATAAGAATATTCCAAAAAAATATGCTTGATCAAAAATTAATCGAGGTGTTGATCTTTAAATACAATAATAAAATTCAAAATGTATCAGAAACTTGTAAGTGAAATAACAAATTAATTGGCTATTGTTAAATACTGATTACGATGTAGATTTCCAACTTATAAGTTGAAAAAATATTTTATATTTCTCTTTGTTTAATTATCTATCATTTTACTACTTTCATCTTGTTGTAAGAATTATCTGAGCGCATAATATAATATTATTATATTTTAATTTAATTATTATATTTTAAAGTATAAAATTGCTAATTTGGCGATATTTTTCGTATTAAAAGAAAAATGATAAAAATAAATCTTAATAAGCCCATACAATGCGGCGTTAGAGTGAGTAGTTGTTGTATAATATCAGAAAATGTGAATATATTGCTTTTCATTTTCACAAAAAAGAGGGTTTTTTTACATAGTGACATTTTGCTTCATAATAGGCATAGCAAGCACTGGCTAAAAGATAGGTTAAACTTACTTTAACAATGTTATCAACAAGTGCAAACTTAATTTATAAAACTGCTACAAGCTCAAAACAGTTACAAAAATAGAAAAATTATTAGTTTAAAAAGTGTTACTTAAAATTTGCAAAAAAAAAAAAAAAAGGCACTTCAAAAATAATTTATTAGAAAATAAAAGAATAAGATGAAAAGAAAAAGGCATCATAATGTATCAGAATAATTTTGTTTTTAAAAAAATGTAAATGCATCATACATAAAATATCCTGTAATTAATATCCAATTAGTGTTTAATTTTTTCTTAATTGGAATGCTACTTTATTTAAAATGAAATAAAAAGTTGTATTTTAAAACAAATTAAATGTTCCATCGTCGGGAATTGCAGAAACTATAACTTTAATAAAATAAATCACAAATCAAACGTTTTTTTTAAGCACTCCTTTGCTGACTTATACTACGCAACTACTATAGTAATTAAACGAAATCTGAGAACTAAGGAAAGTGATAGAAAACTCATTCTTTATTTTCATTTTTCAATGACGCATATAATCTTAAACTAAAGAAATACAGCAAAAAGAATTGTTAAAAAATTGTATCTAATTAGTAAAATTAGCATATTGCTGACGATTTGAATAATGAGATACAGTGTGTTTTTTAATTACTTAAGTACCATGCAAAAAAGGGGTTAATAATACAGTTGTAGCAGAAAAGAAAAATGATATTCGATTTCTAAAGACAACCTCTAAATGGATAATCGATATTTAAAGTTCCTATTACAAAATGAAAGTGCAATTTTACACATCATTAGCAAAAACTGCGCATACTTAATTTGAGGTGTTGATTGTGAATCATCATTTACTGAATTTTGAAATTTGTGTTCTCGGACATGTTTCTAGATCGCTCTTTTAAATAGCTAAAACACACACATAAGTAATCTCATTTTTAAATTAAAGCTCTTTTTTATTCTACTATGACGTTTAAAAATATTGTTACTTCCCATTTGAGAAACATAACTTTGATAGATGTTTTTAAATGATTAGGTGTTAATAATGTATCACTACGCATTGCGCCATCGGTGAGAAATATTAACATAATGAAAAATATTATACTATCAATATTCAACCCCATGGCTTTCTAATTTTGAACACAATCCAGATGATAAAGGTGCATGTAAATCAAGCGTTGGGACAAACTAGCTTTCGTGGATGATTTTTTGACTGAACTAACCCATATTTCTGATACAAAGAGAGGAAAACTTTGAAAACCACCCATGGTTAGCCCGACGAGAAGGGGATTCTAATACATAATCCGTCAACTACTGAGGATATTTCACTGTGGTCAGTGCAAGACTGGAGTGGGATTCGTACCAACTAACCACAGCTGGGGTTTGAACCCAGGTCACTTCATTGTGAGGCGAAGGTTCTATCCCCCGAGCCATTGCAGCTGCGTTTTCTTCAGGGTGCGTAGCCAAATTATTCAACAAAAAATAAGCACCTTTTAAGCACTTTTCAAGCACTAAAAAAATATTTTAAGCACTTAAAAAAATATAATAATTAGGCAGGGTTGGAAAGTTTTTGACAATTTACGGTTTTATCTTGTTTTAGTAATCATGTCAAAAAAAAAACATTATGGCATTGTTTTTGACAATTGTCAAAAATCATGAAATTTTGAATCATGTAAAACGAATGGCGTTTTCATACGCTACCGACTGACAATACGCCGAAATAGATTGAGGTTGAATTAATTGAGAAAACGTTAGATAGAACAATGTGAACTGCGGCTTTTTGCAATAATTCGTAGCAAAATCAACACGGTAAAGGAAAAATCTCATTTTGAAAAAGGGAAAAGTAAGCACTTTTTAAAAACACCCAATGAAAAAAAGCACATTTAAGGGCTTTTAAAAAACGAAAATAAGCACCTTTAAGCACTTTTTAAAAACGCTACTCACCCTGTTCTTAGATATCAATCAAAATCGTCAAAAAAATTTTAAAAGAGTGCTGAGAAAATAGTCCGTCATTATTGTTAAGAGCAAAATCTGAGATGGCCTCCCATCCCAAATTAAGGCGTTATATTTATTGAACATATGTACTAAGTTTTATGCGTTTATCAATAGAATCGCGATTAATCTATATATTTCACCAATCCGTCGTACTATAAGGGGAAACAAAGCAGAATTCATTAAAAAAATTGATACAGATGCATATTCATAAAAAAAGTGGGAACGTTAATTTTCGTAGTAACGAAAATTTTAAACACAATATAGTATAACAAAATAAAGATATGACAATCACAATAATTAGACAGTAGTTCCTTTACATCTAGTGCATGGCTTTACGGATAGTCTTTTAAATTAATAGTAAAACTAATAGCTAGAGCAAACATAACTAAGCAGGAATAATTACAGAGAAAAACACAACTGCTTTAAGCTTTCCAAATTAATAGAAGAAATTAATTTCCGCCCGGATACAACAGGCATCAATCGCAAACTTTTCCAATTCATTTTTTCCAAAAGAAAGCCAACTTAAAACTCGAAAAGTAAAATTACGTCTTCATCAGCAAAAACTGCTCTAACGGAAGACAAAATATCCATTTCAAATTCATTAAAAAGCAACCAACCCACACAGAATTTCTATTAACGGTAGAGCCTTAAAGGGCGGCTCATCTTTAAGCCCACTCCACACAGGAAATCATTATCGTTAACAAAGCATTGATCCTGCCACAATCTGGCCGACGTCCCATTTCAGGAAGGGATCCCGTTATGATATCATTATAGGGTGTTGTATTTATGGGCATTGCATTAATAGAGAGACAAAGAGTAATTACTTATAGAACATCGCGTGCCATGGATTTACAGAGGGATCATCTCAAACCCATATGGACGGAAGTTTCAGGTGGCCCCGATCTACTTCATCAATTGGACTTGAATCGCATATAAAATGATAGGTTTCTGATCTACCTGCCAATATTGTGGTTCGCCAATAGTGAAGCCATAGTGAATCATATCATGAAAGGAAATATGCGTTTTCCGTGGTCTTCAATTACAGTTATGTTGAGGCAGCTTGAGTTGAAACACGAATAACGTGCTCGGCTGTCATTTAGAAAGTTTGTGGTTATTAAACAAACTACTCAAGTAGAATTTATAACGGGAAACGGGGATCCGATGAAGTATTTAATGCTCTATTAGAATTAAGGCCATTTAAAATAAAGAAAATCGATAAATCGATCTTACGCATTTCAACAGCAAAATACAGAAAGCTCCCACAGTTTTCTTTTTTTAGTTTTTTTTTAGAGAAGTTCCACTGTTTCAACAAAATTAAATGAAGTCCTTATTTAAAGAGTAAGCAATTCCGCTGATCAGAAAATTGGAGTTCATCTCCTTTTTATACAACTTATTTCTAACTATTTTAATAGACGACAAAGGAAAGCCTTATGAGTGGTCAAACTCTACTAATAAAAGAAATGTCGTTAGTATTATTTTTAAGTAGTTTTTAATTTTTTTAAACTAGTACGCCATCAGACATTTTTCCTGCTGCCAAACAGAGGGCACCACAGTTCGTCGCTTTGAAACTAAACCGTAGTAACTTAAAAAAAATCAAAAATGAGGTATTTGGGCCAATTCGTGTAAAAAAAAATCACCCTTTTAGAGAAACAACGTGTTATCTTCATAAGTTCCGTGAAATTATTTAAAAAAGCAGATAAATCGTTATCGCATTGGCGCGATTCGCCTTCTTGAAAAGTTAGAAATCGCTCTCCTGAAACACTTGCTTTTTTGAGTTACCACGGTTTAGTTTCAAAGTGACGAGTTTTGTCAAACAAGATAGGAAAAACAATACACTTTTGACTTAAAAATCTATGATCTAGGGCTCTTTATTTCACTAATTTTTTTTCTTCAGATTTTTGGCAAAATTCCGCTTTTTTTCTTTCAATATTATAAAAGAAAAGTTCTACGTTGTCGAACTAACTTCCGCTTTTTCGAATTACGGGGAAAAAAAGTTTAAATTTTTTAGGCTACGCGCTTTTCCTACCTATATGAAAGTTATTTAAAATTACTCATCACAATTTGTATTCACGCGATTTAAAATTACACATCGTTAGATGGATTAACGTGGTTCAAAATTACCCATCGTAATTCGTATTCCCGCAACTAAAAATCACACATCGAGATTTGTATTCACACCAATTTAAAAACCAAACATTGAGATTCACCTTTAAACAATTAAAAAAAAAATCGCGCTTTATTTACACATCTCTGTCTGTATTCACGCGATTGAAAATCACACATCGCGATTTATATTCATGCGATTTAAAAATCACACATCATGATCTGTATGCACGCGATTTAAAATTAGACATTGCGATTCTTGATCACGCGATTTAAAAATCTCACATCACTATTTGTATTCCTGGAATTTAAAAATCACATACATATCGAGATTCGTATTCAAACAATTAAAAGAAAAAAATTTGGCATTAGATATTTTGTTATTAAAACGTTTATAATATTCTATATACACTTTTTTCCTAGCTCAAACTTCAGATATTTTTTCAATATTTTAAATGTGTTTTGCGCATAAAAATTTTTTGATTTCTAATTGAAGCTTTTTTGTGGGGAGGGGGGAATTTCAATGCTGCCGGCCCATTATTCAAATTAGAATTCAATCTTCCATTCCTCGTCAATCTTCAAATTTAATTTTTTTCACTAAAGTAGGCACTATGTATATTTAAGTATTACTAATTCATCTAGTGTTTAGTTCCAGCAAAAGCCGGAGGAACTAAACTACTAGTCAGACAGGAACTATTTATATTTCACGAAGGACTATCGTTATGATATAAATATGATGCTTTATAAATAGCATTGAATTAGACGAAAAACAAAGAGCAATTACTAATAGAACACAAAGTAATCACTAATAGATCCACAGAAGGTCATCTCAAACCATCGTGGATGGAAGTTCCAGGTTGACCCGATTTAGTACACGAATTAGACTCGTATAAATCAATAAGTGCTTGATCTAAATGCCAATATAGAATAAATATCGTGATCCGCTAATGAAGCCACTATGAGTCATAAGAGAAAGTGTGCGTTTTTCTTGACCTTTCAAAGTGCAAGTAGAACACAGATTGAGTATTCTGTGGTCAATTGGAAAGTCTATGGTTATTAACAACCTATTCTAGCTGAATTCCAACCCAGAGATTAGGATCCAATGAAGTTCTTTGGAATTAAGTTGCCCTATATAATTTAAAAAGAATCCATACACCGTGGCTTTGAATTCATTTCAATCAAGTTAAATTGGGTGCCACAAATTAAGCGATACTTTGATGTTAGTTAACTTTTTTTTGATGCATTCGATATTTTTGAACAAGCGTAAATTGAGTAAAGATAATGTTTATCTAATAATGTATAAAATCTAATTCTAGACCATAAGAAGCCATGCTTTTAATATTTTTGCTTGCCATGCTAATATGTACTAAAACATTACAGTAATTTCTAAAAGCATTTTCCATAAAACAAAATGTTGATATTCATGCAAATTACCAAGTTACAGAGAATATTCCACTTGCATGTTACGTAATTAGACTAGATATTTCACAAATTTAAACCCACTTTTCTGTAACAAGATTTTTATGACTGTATGACAATCAGATTTTTCATACTTAGAAATTTATCAACCTAATAAGCGATACATTAATAACGAATACACTCGAATTTAAGTGGCGATTTCATGGTATTTAACCTAGACTACTCAGTGTATCCGGATTAGAGCAACATGGGAGGAGGAAAAAACAGATTTAGTAGTTTTAAGGAAGAATACTGAAAGTCTATATATGTTCTGTGCAGCGCAGTTACTACGAAATAAACTTTGTTCTCTTAGTTTTCGAGGAACATACTTACGTAAATGTGCTAGATGTTACGTGAAAATGTTTAATGTCATTACAGTCAATTCCACTTTTTTGAGAGGGGAAGATTATGATAGCTGAAGAACTAATTCTATATTAGAAACATAAGCATAACATCTTTCCCCTTTTGAAAGCTGTTTTGTTTTGCACAGATCTATTTTATTATATTTAGGAGAGGGAAAATTAAATGTTTAAAAAAATCACTTAATGCGTTTTTTCCCAAAGCAACAAAAGTGTACAAATCTTACCTGTTGAGATGGTAATTGGGAATGAAGTAAGCACAGAAAATAAAAGCCACCAATCCCAGAGCACAAGTCGTAAACCAACATCTTCGAATCCTGTGAGTGAGGCAACATTTCTGAACCACACTAGAGCCAAGACGTTTCGCTTTACGGAAGATGACTTCCACGACCATGCCTCTTAAAAAAGGTCATGTATTGGTGACCTCCCCACAGTTACAGACGCACACGGCAAATGTCACCGTTTGTAAACATGGAACAGTTCGTCCTCAATAATGAACAACATTTAAAACACTATAAATACTATGAAATATTTCACGTCCTTTTAACGATCAAACAGTAAAACATTTTGTCTTCCATAAAATTCTGAGATCATGTATAAAAGCAAAACACTTATGGTTGTCCTAAGTTTTGTCTAATAAACTTTCTTTATTTTCTAAACACAAATAATGTTCACTGCAAGATGGTAGGAGGAAATATAGCAAGCCACAAATCTCCTCCATAGTCCAACTGCAGGGGGGCTCAAGAATTTAAAGTTGAACTTCTCGTGAAGTGCGTAACATCCTTCATAGCCATTTTAACCTGCAAAATAAAAGAAATATAATAATTACTGACTCATCAATAACAGTAATAATTAATAATATTGAAATTTGAGTGATGCCACCTGTAATCACCTCACTCTCAATCATTTTCAGAACACCAGTTAAAAATAAATTCGAGAATCTGCATTATATAAAGCGTTGTTAGGGTTAAACATGGTAAGATTTTGCAACCATTTAATTCCGTTTCACTTCTTTCTTTCGCTTAAGTTAGTGGGTTACCACGATGAAATCTCAAAAGTAAAATAATCATCGACTATTGAAACCAGAAATCCGATAAAAGCACCAGCCGGAAGGAAGAAGTTAACTGGTTGCCCAATGAACACAGAAACTTTGCATCCTTCTCCGCCCGGTTAACATTTTCCTTTCACTTCAAATCACCATTCTAGCAGGTTAGTAATTACTTTTATGCTTGCGTAATGTTGATCAAGTCAAGCCGAAGTAAGAATTTAACCGGACGGAAAGATATGTAGAATCTATTTATCCTCGCGTAACAAATAACAATCCGCATACTCACGTAAGTAAGCACTCCGCAGCGCAGTTACCACAAAGCTTACGCAGATCCTATGTACGGAATGCTACGTTAAAATACAAACCAGGGATTCAGGATTTTTAGTGCGTTTAAGGAAGAGATGAACCGAAAGTAAACAAATAGGTTGCCAGAATCTGAATCAGGTTCGCCATTTTTGGTGATTTTTCTCGGCATTTTTGCTTTGATTTTTTCTGACGTTTTTTTTTACAGAACTAAACATTGAACTGTTTTCGTTCCCCATCGTTGAGTCAGACAGAAGTAAACACAGTAAAAAGGTTGCAGAGAGACACAGTAAAAAGGTAACAAATAATCGCCGTCTGTTTAGCGCCAAGATAGGCACCTGCTTAACGCCGACATGCTTTTTTTTTCCTTTTTTTTTTTTTTTTTTTTTTAATTTACATAAAGTCTATCTTTATACCAAGTCTATGAACGGACTATAAATCCATTTATTCGGACGACACACATAAGTCCAATATTTCATTAGACGCGTAAAAAATATATTCATTTAGGCAGATTGATTAGGTATGCAGTTATCGCAATTAATTTTAATATGACTATCATTTCATGAAGAATTAAAACTTAACAGGTCAACATTAAAAATATAATTAAAATCATCTAATCCAGACTATTTGTAAAACGGTAAACATCCCAGAAAACCAGTAAAGCAGGACTTTTTTCTAATTTCAATACGTTTTTTCAGGTAATAGTTGCTCTATCAAATGCAACCACACTTTTTACAAACCCTTTTTTAGCATTGTTCCCAGACATATACTTCAAGATCTTCAGTAATTTCTACTAAATATCAGCATAATATACAAAAACATCATACTTAGAAATCCCACCTCTCTAAAAAACGCTCTTAGAAATCACTCTTAAACACTTTGAGAATGTGACTTGTTATATCACGCCCAAGCTCATCATACTTTAGTAAAATATTCAACTTATGAAATAATACTACTGTTTGTGAAAATTGCAACACCATGGATATATTGGATATCTGCAAATGACGACTCCATAGGTGGCATCTGTCGATTTAGAAGCAATCAGTTCCACACAGAGGCGTAACGTCGGTTACAAGTATCCAATTAAATCCGATTTATATCACATTGTTACACATAATCGTTGTACTTCTCGAGTTGCAAGTATCGAATTGTCAGAAATTAATGAAATGTATTCCTCGTTTTAGTGATAGAGGTACAAATAAACAAGCGAAATCATTTTGCAATTCTAATTATTTGCACGTCTCACCTTTCTTTACATTTCATATAAATTGGGGTCAATTTGCAATTTTCACTAAACATGAGTGAGTGTACCCTCAAGCCTATTTATTTAGAGAATTTTTAAAGAAAAACACAAATTCACTAAATTTGTTTGGAAAAAAAACAAAGTAATTGTGAAGAAAATAAAGACAGGCGACTGTAAAGATAACAAGTAGACAGTCGAACGTCATCAATTAAAATAAATTAGGAAAGTCACAAAAATATGAAGTCATATTTTTTCTACCATAAAACCAAAGGATGATGTGCAGAAACAGAAAGTCATTTCGGAAATATAATTACCCAACAAGTACCATTTTTCGATACATATAAGTCACACCTATAATTCCGATACGACATTAGATAAATGACTAGATAAGGGTTATCCACTTGGGAATCGTGTTTATTTTTGACAGATCTCCTTCAATGACAGATGGCCAAGCAATATCGAAAATAAAAGGTCGATTCACTAAAAGAGATCACCACTATCCAAGTTGTGGAAAGATGATGGGGGGAAAAGAAATGGAAAACAAACAGACTGTCTACATTTGGCAAGAATTCTCCTATCATTCGATAAGAGTGATTTATAACACCTCAAAAGAGAACAGAATTATTATTATGTTTTTCTATACAGTATTGCTTACAAATTTATTTACAACAAGCATCATGACTGTTGAAAAAGCGGAAGGAAGAAAAAGTTAATAAAAGAGGATATGAGTTGTTGTTTTGCATGCGAGAGTGATTACGGAGTAAAAAAAAAAAAATGTGGCATAAACAACGCCCCCGCAAAGCCGCACAGCAAAGGACACGTTGGTAAGATAAAAACTTTAAAAAACAATAGATTTAGGATTTTTAAGGAGGGGGAACTCACAGTGAAAAAAAAGGGGGCGTTAGCCATGGTTTAGCCCAGCCTCATTCATATTATTCGCCAATTTTTTGACAAACGAGTCTAGTTCAGATGCGATATAAAACTCAAGCAAATATTTATTATTGACTATTTGTATTTTAAGTTGCAGTTAAGCAATGAAAAAGTGTCTTCCCGCAATGGACTGAAGTGCCATAAATTATCCACCCATTGATGTTAGTGCATGCGCTACGATTTGGTCAGCGCAGATTTAGTACAGCTTAAGAAAATAAAGTTCTTAATATTAAATATAAATTAAAATTAGCAGAGCAAATTTCATACAAAGATACACTGAAATTGTATAAACAGATAGGTATGTAAGTATAGAGTACCAGCCACTTCTATACGTTACAATCTAAAGGTATTGCTTTCTGTAAATGCAAATGTATGGTATTCGCATTAAGATACATAAAAATACACAACTGAAGGCCTTGTTTGAATTGTAGGTCATCTCGACTTTTCAAAAAAAAAAAAAAAAAGTTAGCTCTATTCTCAAGTTTAAGCAAAGTAATTTCATTTCTATCTAATTTAAAAACAAGTACACCCCCACCAGATAATTTCCGATCTTTAATTCTCCATCAGATAATTTCCGATCTTTAATTCTGCATCAGATAATATCCGATCTTTAATTCTCAATCAGATAACAGAGAGCACCACAAATCGGAATAGAGTGCAAAAATCACTACAGATTTAAACCTCAAAAGATGGAGTTGCCCCATTATTTAAAAAAGTCTTTCATATATTACGATATTTTTGCACTGCGCATGAAAAATACACATGCAATCTTGAAAGAAAAAAAAACTATTCTACTTTTACGATTGAAGACTTTTTATTCTTTTAGAAACAGCATTTCGCCTATAAACTCGCTCGATAAAATATCATAAAATCCGACTACTTCTCGTAGAGAACGTGTCAGATTAGATATAAATATAACTTGATAATAAATAATACCTAATAAAATTTAATTTATTAAATCGAAATAAAATCGATAAAAATTGATCGATGATCGAATAAGAATTTAAAACAAAAAAGTTGTATGAGCATTTTTTATTTGTCGCAATCATTATTGAGAGAAACTTATTAGCAAACTCTTTTATACTGTTATTAAAATAATACTTAATCTTCAAAAAAAAAATATTGATATTTTTCAGAAAATTTAGGACAATACATCAAATATTTGGTGGTAGAGAGCCATGAAAAGCTCGATTTGAAATACAATACCTAAAATACGATAGGAAAAAAATGAAAATCGGAATAAAAATGACCCCCTTTTCAATACATACAATCCCAAATACCAATTTTGAATGACATCAATAACCACTCTATCTAATAACTACTCTATCCCCCCGCTATATCATTCCATTTTTAGGGTACATCTAACGCCCTTTTCCACAATAAAGGTGTTTTTAAAAATGATACGAAAAATATCTGAGTGGGTGGACACGCGTGGTCAACAGTAATATCTCTAATAGACCACCCGTCACATACGAATAAACTCTGGTCTAGCTAAGCTACATTTTTTTCTTCTTTACTTATGCTACTAAAAATCTACTCAGTATTTGAAGATGAAAAAAATGGCAAGGATTCTTTTAGAACGGAATACATCCTGGGCTTGAATAAATCCATCATCAATGAAGAGAATTATGTGGTCGTTCCTATGTTTTATTTGCTTTCAGTGAGCAACAATAGCGGAGGAACGATGGTTTGATGATTTCCGAGGTACCATAACGGATATTTTTCGTCATCCAACAACGAAAATTATGGAGCTAAAAATAGCTTTTGAATACATAGTGCATCTGGAACACAACTGCAAATTCTAAGACAACATTTGAAAAATGAACACTGAAAAAAGACAACTGTGAACTCAATATATATTTATTTACCTAAAACAACTATATTATTCATTTTTTTTTATTATTTTTTTTTTATAACCATCGTTAAACAGTCGACCCAATTTTTGGGTTTAAGACTTCTAATGTTCAACTCTGTAGCCTTGTAACATTGAACCCAATCTCCTAGATCAAGTATTAGGAGAAATTTGCCTTCGTGGAGGACTTTTTTATGGAACTAACCCGTACTTGTATTACATGGAGAGGAAGACCACGAGAACCTTCCACGGTTAGGCTGACGGCAAAGGAACTGTAACCCATGATCCGTCTTATCACTAAGGATATTTGTCAGCACTGTGGTCGGTGCAAGCCGGATGCGGATTCGTATCGACCAGCCATCGCCGGGATTTGAACCCGGTTCACCTCATCGGAAGGCGAATGCTCTATCCCCTGAGTCAGTGTTTCCAAAACTGTGGTACGCGTTCCCTGGGGTACGGGAACAGTTTAGAGGGGGTACGCGTTCTTATGCGAAATATCTTGCAACAAACGAAAATTTCAAAAATTTTTATTTAAAAACAAAGCTAGCCATGAAAATTTACGATTACGTATTTTTCTATTGGCTATTTTTTGCAGAGTTAACAGTTAATAATTAGCGGTGTCAATAGCCAGTTGTGATTTTTAACTTTTGCGCAATTTTTTTACAGTAAAAAATGCATTCATTTTCTTATGAGTGGTACACAGCGTTACGAAAAATTTAGAAAGGGTACACAAAACTCATNCCAGTTCTACAATATATATATATATATATTCATCAAAAAGTTTGATTTAGAGCTAATGATGAAATGTTAACGTAGCCTAAACACTCTCCACTCGCAATTACTACTTCTTTTTCACCGCCTTGTATCCAATGGAGGTCTTTTCTTGACATACACTTTGTAATGGAGTATTAGTCAACATTTCACTTAGTGAAATAGCGAGTTAATTGTTTACCGAGCTTGTAAAGCCAAAACTTAAATATTTTCGGCATAAAAACTTCATCTTAATTGCCTGATTTATAGTAAAGCCTAAGATATCCAGGCCTTGGTCTTCCTAAATGTTTCAAATAATCTCTTTTTGTGTTTTTCGTTACTCTGAAAAAAAAACCGCACACCGTTATATTTTGACAAAATCTCACATTCTAAAAACTATAGACTAATATTGAAGACTAAAAAAAAAAGGGGGGGAAAGGAAATAAAAGAAAATCAATATTAGGAAAGTTGGCTTCCTAAAATGCAGCCAAAAACCAATGAACTGTGTCCGGGAGGAAAAATACGAAACCTTTCAAGAAAACTATTCATTTGATGCCTACAGCAGTAATAAAGACGAAATAAAAAAAAAGTCAATTGAGCACCGGGGAAACATTTAAAGGAACGAAAAGCTTTTTAAAAAATAAATCATGAACATAAAAACGTGCCTAACTCTTTCCATTGTACTTCAATAATAGTTTCAAAATTCAAAAAAGATTTATTTATCCTGTAAATAGAAAACTAAAGCGCATATATTAATGTTCTATCACTAAAACCTATACTACAAAATGTTGCAATTGCTTTATATTTTAATGAAAAAAAAATTTTTTAATGCATTCAAATGGAATCAGATGCTCCGATTGTGCATGCTTGCGCAAGAATAAAGTAAGCAGTACAGTGCGGAGGGGGGGGGAACGTACTACCTTAATAACTTTTGATCTAATGATCGGAGCTCCACGTTTTAGAGCAGGGGTTTCCAACTGGCGGCCCGCATCCGGCCCTCGAAGCCTTTTCTTCTGGCCCGCGAACTAAAATATATTAGTTTTCTTAGCGGTCAATTTTCGTAAAAAATCTATAGGGGCTTAAAATACCTTTCACGTTAAAAAGAAAAAAAGTTAAAAGAAAAAAACCTAATTTTTTTGTCATTTGTGAAATTTAACATACCAAAGGTGCAAAAAAATTTATTTCTCAGGTTTTGCATCCAAGAAAATATTTATTCAAATACAAAAATAATCGTGTATGTTGCTCTCTTCTTTTATTATTATTATTTTTTTTTTTTTTTTTAATTTTTTTTTTTTTTTTTTTTTTAATTTTTTTTTTTTTTTTTTTGTGAATATAATAGCATGTGCGTGTCAGAAATTCTCCAATTTAGCTTTTTGAAACCACTCATTTTGGAAGAAATTATTTACATTTGTAAATTTTAAAGTGCATAAAAGAGAGAATGAATGTCATGTTTATATCTAAATTTCTTGAATTGAATATCGCATGAGCGGAAAAGAAGAAAAAATTAATTTCAGATGCTCGAGAATTTTTTAGTTTTTGCTATGATTCCTAATAAGTCGAAAAAATATTACTTTATAACACAATTAAATTTGAAAGTTAAAAAAAATCTTGTCACTAAGTTTCAGATCAAAAGAAGATTCAAAATGATACGTAACAAGCATTATTTGTAATGCTTGTTACTTTTTTCTTTTTTTTTTTAATATTAAAAAAAACTTTAATAAAAAAATGACAGCAATATTTAATGTTCCTTCAAATATAAAAGAGTTCTATATAAAATTTGATAAAGTTGTGGCCTGCCATTCGACTGGTGTTTTTAATTGCGGCCCCCGGCCTCATGTAAGTTGGAAACCCCTGTTCTAGAGCTCAATCTTAATGGTTCGAGAGGCTAATGCTGGTTAACGCCTATATGTTCATAAATTGGAACAGAAGACATTTTAAGTTACGAAATCAGACACAAAAACGTACTTTCTCCGAATAAACACACCTTTCTTTCGACGGATTCGGATTTCTCAACCCCAAAATACAGGGGGGAAGCCGCAATCTGGGAAAGATGGTCTCCTGGAGTTCGGTCAGGAGAATTCCTAAGTTTGCAAATCCTAATGTTAATTTCATTTTTTTGCATATTTCACTATATTTAGATAATTTTTTAAGCGAATTGAAAAATTTCTTCACGCAATTATAAAATTCGTTTACGCAAAGATAATCCCACGCAAAAAATAAATTTTTATTATTTTATTAAATATTTATTATTTTTGAAAAAAATTTGAATTGTAAGGTATACAATTTTTTTGAGCGAAATCGGTTGAATAGTTTTTGAGAAATCGAGTTTTAAATAGGCAAATTTTTTAAAATTCGTCTACATACATATTTATATAGATCACTACCAGATTGTAATCACTACCGAAAATGTTAGCACATTAGTCAAAAAATACATTAGCAAAAAAATAAAATAAAGAAAATGCGTTAAAATTGGACAAGACGAATCATTAATGAAGAATCGGAAGAAAAAAAAACTTCAAAATTAGTTTAATTAGCGAGTGAAATTTTCTATAAAACGCTTTATACCTCATCTTGTTACCATACGGCAGTGTTTCCCAAAATGTGGTAAGCGTATCCCCAGGGGTACGTTCTTATGCGAAATTTCTTGCAACAAACAAAAATTTACGGTAACGTATTTTTCTATTGGTTATTTTTTGCAGAGTTAACAGTTAATAATTAGTGGCGTCAACAGCATGTTGCGATTTTTAACTTCTGTGCAATTTTTTTTATAGTAAAAAATACATTAATTTTTTTAATTAGTGGTACACAGCGTAACGAAAAATTTAGAAAAGGTACACAAAAGTCATAAGTTTGGGAAACAGCAACCGCAGATATTTTGATGTTTCAAACTCCATATTCCTCGCTAATGATTTACCAGGCTTTAATACATATAAAAGCATTTTAATGCGAACACTTTACAAGGAACCCGTCTCATCTCTGATGCCCTCTTAAAACATTTTATCTGAAAGAAAAATAACTAAAATATTAAAACTGAAGTTTCGTCAGCTTTATGAAAACAATTTATTACATTTACAAAACTGTTAATCATATCGTGATGATACATTCACGTACTTTCTCAACATTTTCATAACAAGGCTTGTCTTGAGAACGTGCCTCATTTAAATACACTTTGAAAACTATTAACAAACGGAGAATAACACAAATTTTATATTCCTCTAAACGAAAATTAAGTCCTCCCTTATCCCATCAACTTGTCCATTAAGAAATTTTTAAATCTTTTCTTTACATCCCCTTCGACACATGGGCGGGTGTCAAAATTGCAGAGATAGTCGCCAAACAAAACTTGTTCCTGTAAGGGTGCATGCAAATCATCATCACGCCCTCCCTCAGCGCTTGAATTTATTCACTAGACAATTTTAATTCAGTATTCGGTAGGGTGCTGATTTGCATTTGGAAAGTAGAAACACTGAAATGCGCCAAATAGAAAGAATAAACAAAATATTAAATAAACAGATAAGAGAAATCCAAAGCCAGCAAAAGTATGGACAAAATTAAGACGTGAAAAGATTTTCAGAATTATTGAGAACCATCGTAATTCTGGGGAGTTTGAAGGGGGGGGGAAATAATCTAAATAAAAAAAAAATTTCTCAATAAAATTGAGTTATGATCGATTAAGAGTTTTAACTGCATATATTTTAACCTGGCAAATCAACGAACGTGAATACAGATTAGTTTAGGAGTCATGTGCTAAAACATCGCAATACATGCGGGAAAAAACTTCAAAATAGCAGTTATTCAAAAAAAAAAAAAAAAAAAAAAAAAAAAAAAAAAAACACTAATGTTACTAATAGTACCACTAATACGTTGGTAACATAAAAAAAAAATATCTTAAGTATTATAAATATAATAATTTAAATAATTACCTTAAAAAGTTATATAAAAAAAGGAAGGAGAATAAGACACTCTACCAAGTCAGTGTTAGCATGGTCGGTAGGGCGCTGGGCCCATGACCGAGAGTTCGTGGGTTCGAACCCCGTCGGCCGAAGACTCCCCGTGTAGTAAAGTGACTG
Organism: Parasteatoda tepidariorum; assembly: GCF_043381705.1. Lineage (NCBI taxonomy): Eukaryota > Metazoa > Arthropoda > Arachnida > Araneae > Theridiidae > Parasteatoda > Parasteatoda tepidariorum. The sequence goes on from NC_092213.1 coordinate 21,203,738, forward strand.
ATGCAAGTTAAATCTGTCGAGTCGCAACAGTCCTCCATGTTCCCATAACAAATCAATACCTCTGGAGGTACTGGATTGGAGATCGATCGTTCTCTGATTCAGGTCAAAATTACAATCTGTGGATGAATGAATGGATGTATGAATGGGTCCGCCCTACAAACGGGTGCGACGTATGGTGTGGCAGAAGTCGAATTCTTGGTCATATATGGCGCCACTGAAAAACAAGAACAATCGACCCCTTCTGCCTAAACAGGCATACGTCAACAAGTGTTAAATTAAGACTAACGAAATTGTAGATAAACCCAGTTCTACAAGTTAGCATAAAAACTGCGAATAGACAAAAAGAAATGTGGATGAATTTGATCAGACTACCCCGTCAAAAATAGTAATATTTTTTTTCTCCATATTTTTCAATGCAATTTTTGAGATCATATTTATAAACGTTTCATATGCACAAACAAGTAAAATAAATCATGGTAATACTGAAAAATCATTGATTAATTTCAAGAAAATATTGATTTTATCAAAAATTTAAATTATGCACACACCAAAAAATTAAGTTAAATTATAAAAATAAATTCGTGATTACAAAACTCGAAATTTAACCTTCATTTATTTAACAGCGATCTCAGGCTCAGAAACGAACGATTCAACTTTTTATTTCTTCAAAATGAATAAATTAAAAACACACATCCGCTCACTAAACGACTTCTGAACGAAACGCAATTTAAAAACGCCCAGGCCGAAAAAGAACAGACAATTTCAGATAGGGTTTAATAAAATGAACATTTGTAAGAATTTTTATTTTAAAGAAAACCGCATTTACACAAGACAATTGCTTCATGATATGAACTTAAAATAGCAATTTAATAGTTGGGCTTCACACATTCAAGCGATAGTTTTCCCAAAACAAAACCGGTTATACGAAATAGCTTTTAGACTTTAAAAAAGTACCTAATGGTTAAAAGTAACTTATGTTCATAGTTTGATTCCGAGGCAAAATAAATAACCTTAAAAAAGAAAAAGAGGTAAAGGAAAAACAGATTGAGGTAGAAAATAAGACAAATGTTTCTTAAATTCTTATCAACTTCTGAAAAGATTAAATTCTTTTCTTAGAAATCCCATAATGCGAAATAAAGGCAGAAACGCTTTTGAGATATCCCTGGTTCAAATTTGCTCGCGGTCAAAGTTAAAGCCTTAATGGAAATATTTCAGCCCAACATCTCAGGATAATGTTATCATGAGACAAGAAATTTTCGTGTAGACGAAATTTCGCATGCGGATAACATTTCAGTAAGAGCTAAATCTAATCTAATGATTTCAATTGAATGCAAAGTTGCCGAAAACTGCAGAACAAAGCACAGTCAAAATTAAATTGCAATTTTAGAACATAAGTCGCTTTCTTTCTTTTTTTTTTTTTTTTTTTTTTTTTTTTTTTTTTTTTTTTTTTTTTTTNTTTTTTTTTTTTTTTTGTTGGTTAAAAACAACCCTGTAAAGACCGGCTAAAACTGTAAAAGACAGATTTTATTTGAAGAAATATTTTTCAAAAACTGTAATAATGTAAAGAGGCAAAAACTTTTTAATTAAACACTAAATTGACAAAAAAAAATTTTTCTTTCTAATAGTAGTTCTAAGTAGTTTAAGAAAAAAGCATATGAAAATAATACAAAATAAACTACAATTACCAATTTTTTATCTTTTGAACGTAACATATTATTTTGAAAGAATTCATATACCAGGGGTCTGTCCAGACATTTTGTGAAAGGTCCGTTTTTCGTGAAATTGTGAAAAAATTACTCGCATTCTTTCAACCAGGGTCCGCTTTTATGAATTTGTGCAAATAGGGTCCGTTATTGCAAAAAAAAAAAAAATTTCTCAAGGAGTTTTTGAATTGTAAAGACATACAAGATTATGCTCAACACTGTAAAATTATAATTAAAAAAATTAAATTTAAAAAAATAAACAACAATTGCTGCTTCTAAATTAGAGATGCAACATACAAATATTTGGTATTTAGCCTATATGGCTGAACGCAGAATATTAATTTCGGACGAATAATGGAAGAATCGTCTGCCGAAGACAAAACTTAATTCGTTTACATCCATCTTTCTTGTTTTTTGCCCTGGGAAGGGTTTATTCGATTAACAAAATAATAATGAAGATAAACAAATTTGTGAAGGATCCGATTAAAAGAAAAATCATTTTGTGAAGGGTCCGTTTTTAAGTTAAAATATTTTGTGAAGAGACCGTTTTTATGAAAAGATATTTTGTGAAGGGTCCGTTAACGGACCCAAATTTCTTCTAAACAGACCCCTGTATACAGTATTCATATGTCTACTTTATAAGAAAGTTCAGCTCAATTAAAAAAAAATTATTCTGTATCAATTTAAAGCACAACTAGGATTAATTAGAACATGTTCAAAACAGGTTTGGAGCAATTTCGGACAAAAATGTCTGATCAATTAAATCAAATAACATTTTACCTATTTATGGAATAAATACCCTTAAGAAAAAAAGTAAAGTAAAGTAAAATAACATGTTTCACTGATATTATTTCATTTAATACACACTGTTAGAAATTTCTCAGAAAGAACGGTTACATAACAATCTATTCAAATTTTATTTTACAATATTCAAACAAAACAGTCAAATAATCATAAATAAGATGATAATAAAACTATTAACTGTGAGAAAAAAACATTTATTAACTCCTAATACGGTTAAACATTTAACGACCAGAATTTAATCGCACCAACTTAGCGTACCTAATGAAGCCACTTAGTTCCTTGCAACTGCATACATATTAGAGCCAAGAGGGCAAATCTGTCAGTCTGTTGACCGACAGAACTGGGGTTCGAATCCCAGCATTGACAACACAATATTTCTTCTTCCATTCCCTGTGTCCTGTTATCTTTAAATGCCCATTAACTAACGAAAACATAGCTCTTATGTCCAGTAATTTCTTTTTTAAGGTTTTGAAACCATGCTAGGCGTAATGGGTTAAAAAAAAATATTTAAAAAAAACAACAAAAAAAAAAAAAAAAAACAGTATAGTTTCTTACTTATGGTTTTATAATCATACTAGTTGTAAATGATTTCAAAACCGTAAGGGTAAAAAATGTTCTCTACCGTAAACTTTGCATTTATGCAGGGGCCTGTCTAGGTCTTTCTGAGAGGTACCTATTTTGTGAAAATTTTGACATAATTTGTGAAAATTTAGGCATAATTTGAAAAACTTAAAATTATATAAAAAAAACAGCACAAGAATATAGTAAAAATATGGATTTATCCTTTCTTACGGGAAACAAAAAAAAATTTTAAGAAGTTTTTTGTGAAACTACCGCTAAACGGTAGTAAATTTGGCCTAGACCGACCCCTGTATGGACAAACGCTGCCAGCTATTTTACCGTAATTTCAGAAAGAAATTTCTAAGTATAGTCATTAATAATATAAATTTAAATATATTAATTTCGTAAAATAAAACATGAAATATTAAAAAAAGCAAAAAAATTTTTTAAAGCAAAGACTGGCTTTTTGGCAACTCTGTTTTTATTACAAAATAAAATTCCGTAGCAATTAGCATTTTTCTGACCTCAAGGGAGTCCTGTTCAAATATTAAAACAATTACAATCACTTCCTGAAATTAAAATATTTAAAGATCGTGATTAATAGAAACTTAGTTGTATATCGAAGCTGGTAAAAGAATCATATGTTAGCAGCTCCAGCCATGCTGTAGTTTCTTATCTTAAATGCGGTACCAAAAAATAAATAAATAAATAAACAAAACAAAAAAGATCAGAGCCACATACAAAAACAAAAAAAAAGTTTGCGGAAGGAAAAAAAAAAAAAAAAACACGAAGCACGAGCAGATAAAATGTAGTATTTACTGTTCAAAATGAATAAATAAATAGTAGAGCCCGGGGCGCACAAGCTTGGAAGGAATGCTCTTGGTTGGGAAAGCAGATTACTTCGATTTTATCGATCGCGCCCCATCAGTTGACGGTGCAAAAGACGGTGGGGAGGAACCACTATACGCCCATGTGTCGATAGTAAAAGTTCAAAGTGATGGAAAAAGTTAGTTGAGTGAAACTGATATCACAAATAAATGCTTTTTCCTAGTCATCAAGAAATTAAAATGTATGATAAAAGTTTATCGTAAATTAAACGTTTAATTTTTTTCACTCCGAAGCTAAAATCTTAAATTTATTTAAAGATTCTGAACTTTTAACCAAATATGTATTATTTTAAAGAGCTAAACAAGTTTCTTTTAAAAATTTATTTATCTTTTATTTGCGTTTGGATTTCCTAATTTATGTTTCGCTTTGCTGTTCTAAATGGGTCGGTCAGATTTTTATTTGCATTTGCTTATAGATATAAATTTTAGTCTCGCGGCAAACATTTTGTTTTAAACTTAATTAACAACATATGAAAACATTAAATTCTACCCCTAAAATTATTATTGCATAAAATTTAACAATAATTTTACTTATCATAATTAAATTTGACTCAAAAGATTTTAAAAAATATTTAACCAACGCCGTAGAAAATTCAATTATCCGTAAAAACAAGAAGGAAATCTTATGAATAGTTTCTGCGAGTTGCATACTAAAGTTGAAATTTGGTTTTCTGGACAACTTAATGAGAATTCGAAGATTTATATACGTTACGTGTAATAAATTCTGTATTGGGTTGTTGTAAGAATTTCAAAAAATTAATACATTTTTTTGCATAAAATTTAACACTAATTTAACTTATCATAATCAAATGCGACTCAAAAGATTTTAAAAAAATATTTGAACAAATTAAAGAACGCCGCAGAAAATTCAATTATCCGTAGTAAAAACAAGAAGGAAATCTGATTAATAGTTTCTGAGAAATGCATACTAAAGTTGAAAATTGGTTTTCTGGAAAACTTGACGGGAATTCGAAGATTTATAAATGTTACGTGTTATGAATTCTATACTGGTTGCTGTGAGAATTTCAAAAAACTAATACATTTTTTGCATACAATAAGATTTAGAAAATACAAATCTACAGAAAGGTTCAATGCTTGAAAAAGTTCATTATGGTAGTGACGCAACTCATTTAAAAAGTGAAATTTAAAATCACTAAAAACACTAGTTTGTCAACTGAAGAAAACTCAAATTATTTTTTATAAAAAATCAGTGTATGTTCGCTTGCGTTTTATCCAATTGAAAAGCGAGTGAAACATTGCGACGTTTTTAACCATTCCGCTGCATAGTGATGTGTTTTAAAGTCAAATAAAAATTTAAAAAACAAAACTGACTGTAACATCATTGCAGGTGAGAAGAAAGCTATCATGGTGCTGCTCTATTAACATTAATTCTCGACAACAACTTCTCCCGTTTAACTTTATGTATAAGTTGAATAGCAAAGTAGTGACATTTTATTTAGCTCGTAAGTTTTCAGAATTTTTTACAGTGTACTTTAAAAATTCTGAACTCCTTAGTAGCGATTCAGAAATCACGTAGCAAAAATAATCCTTAACTTAATTAAATGAGCACGCCATTTTGGTGTTTCCAGAATTGAGTAATAACTAATCAGCATTCATTCCGAATTGGCGCCAAGAAACACAAATTCAGCATTAATAATGGACAAAGACAACTGTAGCATGCCAATATCAGAAAAAATGTTTCTGATAAAAAAAAAAGGATGTGAGGATGCTATTTTACATGCCATGGAATAAAATAAAAAATTGGATATCTTTCGAATTTCATAAGAAAAAGATCAAAGTGTAAAGGGATCAAAGAGAATGGAATATATCAAAATGAAATTAAAAGAATCACTAGAAGGCACAGACTAAAGTTCTTAAAGAACAATATCCTAAATAAGGAAAATTTAAAGACGGCAAAGAAGGTTGAAAATATAAGAAGTATCCTCCCATTTAGGTGGTTAATGCAGTGTTGTTTAAGGCGGTTAAGTTAAATTCCAACACAAGTGCCTTTTTTTATGCGTTAAAGGTAAAATCATAAAAACTTCCAAACAATTTCTTCAATGAGCACTTATTTAGGCCTAACAAAAAGAGTTATTTACCGTTGAAATTTTTTTAAATTAAAAAATAAATTATTTAAAAATATTTGAATATAATGGGAAACGAATTCTACTTTTTTTTTTTTTTTTTTTTTTTTTTTTTTTTTTTTTTTTTTNTTTTTTTTTTGATATTATATTTTAGTACGAATACAATTCCTATAATCTAACACATTTTTTAGTTACTATTAAACTGTTTTTCATAATTGAAAAAAACTAAAATATAATCTTGCCTGTAATTAGAAGGTAAAAAAAAATACATAAAAAGGGACACCGTGGACCCATCTGAGACAAAGGGTTAACAACGGAGTCGGCTCATGCCGGATTCAGATCAAAGCTCAACTCTATAGCTTTGTAAATTTCAAACAAACCCAGAAGACACAACATTTCTGCGACAAACTGGTCTTCATGGAATTTCTTTTAATGGGAGCTAAACAGTATTATTGTGTTGCATGGAGGGGAAAACCATGAAAACCTGCGATTAGCCGGACCTCATAGGGATTAACCTACGCTCCCTCAATCAAACTAGCCATAAATATATAGGTGAGGATGAAGGGAAAAAAGGGTTATTTGATAAAAACATTTATTAAGAACCTTTAATAGTATGGTAGAATAATATTTTTTTAATTACAAACAAATATTAAATATTTTATTTTATAGGTGATTTTTAGTTAATTTTGGATACAATAGGTATGCAGGGGTCAGTGATGACATTTTGTGAAAGGTCCGTTTTTGTAAAATTGGGAAAAAATTACTCGTAATTTGTGAATATAAAATAAACGTTAAGCACATTCTTTCAACCAGGGTCCGCTTTTGTGAATTTGTGCAAATAGGGTCCGTTATTGCAAAAAACCTTTTTCAAGGAGTTTTTAAATTGAAAAGACATACAAGATTATGCTCAACACTGTAAAATTATAATTAAAAAAATTTAATTTTAAAAAATAAACAGCAATTGCAGCTACTAAATTAGCGATGCAACATATAAATATTTGGTATTTAGCCTATACTGCTGAACGCAGAATATTCATCTCGGACGAATGAAGGAAGAAGCGTCTGCCGAAGACAAAATTTAGTTCGTTTACATCTGTCTTTCTAACCCCCCCCCCTTCCTGGGGGTGCTTATTCGAATAACAAAACAATAATGAAGATGAACAAATTTGTGAAGGGTCCGATTAAAAGATAAATTATTTTGTGAAGGGTTCGTTTTTATGTAAAGATATCTTGCGAAGGGTCCGTCAGATTTCTTCTAAACAGACCCCTGTTATTGCCTTCTTTTATTCCTTAAAAAAAAAAAAAAAAAAAAAAAAAAAAAAAAGAATTGAGGGGGTGCAAGAGGGAGAAACAGCACATTTAGACTAGAGTTTCTTTAACTGTGGGTCCAATTGACGACTTCAGAAGAGAGTCAGCAAAAATTTAAGCAATTTTGATATTTTTTAAACTTATAATTTTAAAATTACCAAATATTTTTAACAAATATCTGAAAATAAATAAAAATTAGACCACACAAAGGGAGGGGGGATATTTTATTATACATATTTTTAAGTTCCTTACGTATATAAAATTTTCCCCTTGTACTGTCTCAAAATAAAAAACTAAAGTTAATGACACGAAACATCAATAGTATATTACGGTACAAGTATATAAACTGACAGTTTCACGCGTTTGTCAGATTCGCAAAACGTTAATAAGTTTTTTCGTAAATATTATGGGGTCCCCACACCAAGAAGTTTAAGCCCTGCGTTACAACAACAACAGATTGCACTTTTAAACTTTCCTGCATTGCTCTCGCAAAAGAATATTATAACTAACTTGCATATTCGTCAAATTTTATTTTAAAAAAATAAAATAAAATACATAACAAAGTGGCTGATACAGCAGAAATGATGATCCAGCGATAGTTATCCTCTTCTCCTTTTCATTCATTACAGCTTATAAGAGCAGCAAGCTGTATCTATATACCGGAAGTGATGTCATTTGGAAAGCAATTGGGGGAGAGAGTGAAAGATAAGGAGGAGGTAGAGTGGTATTCCACTTTTCCGCCCCGGCATAGTCTAATGAGCCATTGTAGCATCATTAGGGGAATGTTGTCTATCTCTGGAAAACCCACACAAAATGGGGTTGCAGTGGTGATAGAGATCAGGGAGGGGAATGGTAGGTATGAAATTTTAGGCAGTGACTTCTTTTTCTTCTATTAGAACACGTTACACTTCGACCAAATATGTTAAGTTGTTATTTAATTTTCGAATTGTTTAATGAACTATGAACTCAAAAAGCAACATAGCATCATAGTTGGTTAGTCCACTTGATAAGTGTCAAACTAAGACAATAGGATGGTTAGAATGCAGAGTTGGCAAAAGAATCGGATGCGACTATACTGCGTCTAACTTAGAGTAAAAAAGTGAAACTTAGAATATTGTATAAACACTGTAGAACAAAATTAGCGGTCGATATCGGTTACAGGATGACTTGAATACCTAAATATAACAAATCACGATTAAATATTTGTCTGTCGATTCTCACTTTTTTCATCAAAAATGCACTCAAATGCGCAATTTGTTAAGATTATTAATAACAATGGAATCATTATGAATAAAACAGAACATTCTGAAATGAGTTTTTCCCCCGCTTGTTTCTTAAAATTTTTCTTCATTTAAGAAATGAACTTGGCAATTTTTACCATATTTTGAGAACTGCTTCAAAAGAAATACCTTACATTATTTATTAATAACTGACCACTGTTAAAAATGTTACAATTGGTCACTAGCCAAAAAAAAAATTCTTAATTTTGCCCTATGGTAGTCACGATAACTAAGTTAAACTGTGCTAGAAACTGCGTATAAAGCAAAACAAAAGGGACAGATGAATGCTGAGAAAATGTCACAGACAAACCTCAGGGTTGTGGAACCAGTATTAAGTGTTCAGTTAAACGTTCAATTACCAGGGGTCCATCCAGACATTTTGTGAAAGGTCCGTTTTTGTAAAATTGTGAAAAAATTAATCGTAATTAATGAATATAAAATAAACGTTAAGTCACATTCTTTCAACCAGGGTCCTGCATTTATGAATTTGTGCAAATAGGGTCCGGTTATTGCAAAAAAAAATTTCAAGGAGTTTTTAAATTGTAAAGAGATACGAGATTATACTCAGCACTGTAAAATTATAATTAAAAAAAATTAAATTTTCAAAAATAAACAGCAATTGCTGCTCCTAAATTAGAGATGCAACATGTAAATATTCGGTATTTAGCCTATACTGCTGAACGCAGAATATTCATTTAGTACGAATAATGGAAGAAGCGTCTGCCGGAGACATAACTTAATTCGTTTACATCCATCTTTCTTGTTTTCCCCCCTGGGAAGGGTTTATTCGATTAACAATACAATAATGAAGATAAACAAATTTGCAGACCCCTGATTACACAAATGTTAAATGTTGCGAAAATGTCACTGACGCACCTGGGGGTCGTGGAACCCGTACTTATTAAAGATAAAACGCCTTGAGAGCTTGAAATAGTAATTACAGTTATTGTTAATTCTTCTCAAATAGTTAAATCTCTTTGAAAAAAATAAGACAGTGAGAAGTGTCCAGTTAATGAACTAAACTTTCATCACATCATTTAAACGATTTATATTTCGAACAAAAACAAGCAAATTTTCTCGAACATTCAAGTGTTTGTTTGGTTTATTATTATTTCAGAATTGTCACTAACGCACCTTGAGGTTGTGGAACCCGTAGCTATTTAAAGATACCCCTTGAGAGCTTAATAGAGTAGTTACAGATATGTTAATCCTTCTAAAATAGTTAAATCCCTTGTGAAAAATGAGACACACGGAAGTGTCCAGTTAGTGGATTAAACGTTAATCAATTAAATAACCTAAAATTATAAATAAAAAAAGCAAATATTCTGAGCTTTTTTATTTTGGAGATTTTTGTATTAACGAATACTATCGTGCGAGAAAAACGCTTCTTAAATATTCATTCTTTCACGTGCAGTTAAAGATAAAATAATCGCTACATGCAAAGTATTGCATCTCACGTCTGCAATGGTGTCTTCTACGCCTAAAACCGATGAATTATTTATGCAAACGTCGTGCGGGGGCAGTTAAAACACATGCTTAATTTCAAATCATACACGCATGTTTATATCGATCACACAACTGAAACATTTTCTTCAGATAAATTATAATAAAAAACCTATTAACCTCATAATCAGATCCAAGCCTTTTTATAAATTCTTTTGACACAAACTTTTTTTTTTCTTCTTTCGATTAATTATATGCTCTTTTGTTTGCATGGTTGAAAAGCTTTGGTTTTCTTTTATTGAGAAATACTAAGTGGTAGATAATAACTTAAATAGTGTGCGGTCTGAAGAATTTGATGTGCATTTTTCGAATTATTCATAAGGTAGATATAAATATGGAGATAAATTAATAATTTTGGCTTTCCTGCTAGGATTTCTACGTCAAAGAATGTTGAGTTACTCAAATGTTGCGAGCGTGTTGTAAGAATTTGAAGCATTTCGTCCTTTTTTTGCTTTTTAACGCGAAGGAAATTCCATCTTAATTTACTATTCACAGATAAAGTCCTGATTATTATTTACTTTATTCTGCACTGCTGTAACCTTTCGAAACATAAAATACGAAGCCGTAATCTTCTCAGAATCAAGATAGTATTATGTAATTTCTTTCTTTTTCATTTTTACAATAATAAAAATAAAAATATATATTCTAAATAAAAATAATAAAAATATACATTCAAAAATACAGAATGTAATAAAAAATTACATTTTGTATTTTTGAAAGTAAAATTATAATACGTTTGCCCGTCTTAATCAAAAAAAAATTGTTTTTACTTTAGTTAAAGTTAGAAACAATTTTCAGCATTTCACATCATTTAACAAATTTAAAATAATAATAAAAATAAACGTTTAGTATTAGATAGCCTATTCAAAACTTTCCATCATACTATTTAATAATTTTCTTTACAATGAAAACCATTATTATTTTTTTAATATATTTAGTACGAAGTCGTATTGATTGCTTATTTTTTTACCCACCCGAAAACTCGAAAAAACCCGGGTGGTTTTTTTTAAAACATTATCAAAACATGCCCTTTTTTATATCAGTTGTTATTTCTTCTATGACTTATAAATAATAATGCATAATACACTAACATACGTAACCCTACCTTCAAAACTTAGTGTATTTAAATAAATAAGTATGTACTTTGAATTAATGTAATTTTTTTTTGCTTCAACATACGTCCTATTTAAATAAGTTTTCAAATACGAATAAAATAAGCATTTATAAGTGTTATAACAAAATATTAAAAACAGTATTTTTTAATTTTTTCCAAAAGAATATTTTAATTTTATAAAAAGATCTAAATGGGTAGATTAAAATAATTTTGTTAGTAGTTATATTTTAATGCCACTGCTACAAAATAGTGATTTCAATACAAAAATTATTCAATTTCAAACCATAATAATATATTGAATAATATAAAATTAAAGTTAACTTATATTGCATTATAAATTTTATTTAATAAAAGTTTACATAGTAATTATTGTTTTTGTTTTGATTTATAAAACGTTGGTATTTAACCAGCTTTTTCAAACCTTAGTCTATTCGTCAATTTTAACAAAACCAGACCAAAAGTAGAAAACACCCTTTCCACAGGTGCAGAGCCCGCGCTAAGCATTCGCCACCTCGCATAATGCGATAAAATCCTATATTTGGCGAATAAAATTGTGTTTTGGCGAATGATTTTTTTCCACTGGAAATTAAAATATATATTTAACTCGATCCTCAAAATTACGTCGAAATGAGTTCTTCGAAACTAATCAGTATTTTTTTATTCTATTACAGTAATTTTCGGTAGATGCGCCGCATAACCAATTAGAATTGGGTCTAAATAATATAAGCCTGATACAAAATACCGTAAAATAGTTATTTATGATAAAATAATTAATCATAAAATTGTTAAAGATTTGCTTTTGGCGAAGATTTTTGATATTTGACTAATTAACAGCAAATAATTTGAAATCTTTAGCGCGTCCCCAGCATGTATGCAAGATAATGAAATGGTTTAAGGATTTGCTTCAACCTCGATTCAATTTGTGATTTTTTATGTTAATAGTGTTTCATTTTCCATAACATTTAGCAAAAGTTCAACAAAGCAAGCAATATTAGATTTTTCTGTTCGCATTGTATCGAGGGAATGCAACAACAAACACAATATGATGCACAAAAAAATACAAAATGCAACGTTAAATATATATAATACAAGAAACCATCCTGTATTAGTATCAGTTGTCGCATTTCTTTAGTACTGAGAATTAATCAACAGATAAAATATATCGGGTATAATATTTTTCACAATTGTATGGATTCTGGAATTTTCAAAGCAAAGCTAATTTTAAATACATAGTTTAGAGAGCAATTCAAAAAACTTGCTAAATAAACGGTAGTTCTATAGTTAGTTGGACTAAAAAAGTAAAATTAATTATTTTAATTAAATTTAACTCAAAAAAATTACACTTTAACTTATATATATTTAAAAATAAATAGATAAAACAGAAAACAGTACATTTTTCTGATCCCATGATTTTATTTCTAGTCAAAGAAGGAATTGATTTAAGAGCCTTTTATTAATACCAGCATGAAAAGATGGTAGCATATTAAAATTAAAGCTATTTTTCTATTTCAATTCATTGATTTAATTATTATTTTACTATGAAAGTTTTCTTCTTTACTAAAATTGTTCTCTTTTGAATTAAGAATTAAACCTAAAAAAAGAGTTAAACTAATTAATATATTTTCAATGAAAAGCACAACAAAACCCATCCGCGTTTTGTTTTTTTTTTTCTTTTTTTTAAATTTTAGTATGAAAGTTCAAAAAAGGGAATTTTTTTAAACCATGAAATAAAATATCTGACTTCATTGGTTAAATTACTTTTAAACAGCCGATTAAAATGCATTAAATTTTAAGAAATGTTTTTAAATATATTATAATTACTTGGGAAAAATTCTAATGATCATATTTGCTTTCAACATATTTTGAAAGTTTGGGATTGTAGTTTTTAAATACACCCAACGCTTTTTTCAAAAGCCCTAAAATAAAATTATATAATGCTAAATCCTTTAAGTAGTAAAACTTACAATCTTCAGATGTAAAAAAGAAAAATAATTAATTTTCCAGAAAAGAATCTAAATCTAACATTAACAGCAATACAGGATGGAAATTTTTAAAGAAAAAATTGAAAATAACTTACCGATAAAACTTAAATTTGACAGTAGTAATTAAATCCTTCTTGAAAATAAATTTTCTTCCGTCACAACAGTTTCAATTTTTCTGAAGAAAAAAAGAATAGTTTTAGAGCCAATAGCGTCGATATAAAATATATAACTAATATTATTGTGAAGACCGGAATTCACAAGTAAAAGTATATGTTAAAATATAGTGCAAAATAATTTAATAACAATTGAATTTTTCAAAATAATAAAAATTTTATACGTTTGCAGCACCCACATTTTTTTAAAAATAAATAATTGAATTTCAGGACTTGGGATGAAAGCCACACTTTTTTCCAAAGATGATATTTTGACATGAAACTTTGCCTAGTATTTTCTGCAGTATTCCAAAATTTTCATTTGATAAAATCAAATTACAGAAACAACTTGTAAGCCTAAATAAAAATAGTTTTTTCCCACAAACTCACTTAAAAAAACAAAGATTTTTTTTTTCCCACAACAATTTTAAAATGTGGTTTGTTATATTGACATGATTTAAAGGCTAATGCTTTCCTATGTCGTATTTAAGAATTTTTTCACCTTCAAAACGTAACAAAACATTTGAAAAAATTATTTTTAAATGTTTTGTTGCAAGCATTTTTCTTACAAGGTAACCAAATGTAATATTCAAAGCAATAAAATAACACAGTTATCATACTATAATGCATCAAATGTTTGCATGTAATAGTATACCAAGCTAATAAAATACGCAAGATAGTAGAAACAAAATATTTTCAATTATTACATTAAATGATCAATACTGCAGAATTATGGCTTTTAAAATTTTCGAAAGTATGTTAGAAATTGACTATCACACAAACAAATAGGCAAAATATTATTTTTTAAATTAGCTAAACATTATCAAATGTATTTGATTGCATAACGACGTAAAATTCAATTTTAATTTATAAAACATTCCAAAAATTTTAAGTTAAACTAAAACAGATTTTTTTTTTTTTTTTTTTTTTTAAATAGACACGGAAAGAGAAAATATATAAATAAAAAATTTTACCTCGTGGGAGTTATTATCCGTGCCAACATATTTTCTAAAAAAAAAAAATTTTTAATCTAAAGCTTAGATGGAAAAAAAAAAAAGCGGGGAAGAAAAAAAAAACATTCTTGGAGCTTTCTTGTTATTAATATTGTGTTTACTTTCAACTTGAGCTTGAACAACAAACAAGTTTTACAATAAATAAACGCCAAAAGGGACAAATTTCTGGTAAACTGAGGAGGGGGAGAATGAAGAGGCAGATTTACACAGTTTTTAAACTTATGAATCTACTTTTTATCCTTGCTAGATTTTTCTCATTTTTGTTGCTAATTAATTAGTTAAACAGTAAAATACATGATGGGTAGTTTCATATACCTAAAATTTTTTCATTTCTTCAATAAAACTTTTTTTTTTCTTTCATAATGAAGACATGTTTGCTAACTTGTCCTGTGAGACAAGTAGTTTACACATTATTGAAAATTTAAAAAAAAAACTTACAGTAAACAAAAACGATGAAACTGAAAAAAAAATAAAGGAATTTAATTACTTCATGTAATAGATTTCATATTTTTCTAGCTAATTTGCACGACTTTATATCAAGTAAGATTTGCTAGTTTGCTTTTAAAAAAAGTAATAAATAAATGAAATAAAACGTTGGCAAGTAGGGATCATCGTCGAGCATTGCAATGACTACGCAATGCAAATAACCAGATTATAAAAGATACTACCCCGCTCTCCCTTTGGACAAAAATTGAGAGGCATATGACTCCGAGTTAACACAAAATTTGAAATAAAACACTACAAATTTGCCTGATGTAAAACAACACTTTTATCAAACAATTAAGAACGGTAAATACACAACTTTTGTTTTAACGATTTAAACTTCAAAAATGCCCATCATCTGTTTTGTCCCAATACATTGTAGCAATCTAAACATGAACAATGTCTCAAATTGCTAAAATACATCAATGAATTATAGGGGGAAAAAACAATATGGGGAATATATCACACATTTAAAACAATTTTCCGAAGTTCCTTAACCAATTGCTGTCATTAATTCCCTCGTTTAAATTGCAAGCCAAGTTCCTGATTATACCACAACTTTCTTAAGTATCTCAGATTCCAAGAACATGTAAATTGTGTCGCCAAAAAAGACTTTTTTTTTCTTTTAACGATATCAAAAAGCTTTTGATTCTGCATGTTTGCAAATGGATTCCGTCACGCGAACACACTCTTCGGCATTTTAACTACCAACAAACAAGTGCAGCATATTTTAATAGTCCATTATGCTCTGTCCCTTCACATACTACTAAAGTTAGGCCTCACATTCTCTTATTCATAATGGAATTAAAAGAGCAAATGCGAACCCCTTTTTAGACATTTTCATTCCTTAGAGATATAAGAGTAAGTAAAAGTTTCAATTAAACCAGACATTTCGAGATTCTTACCATGATTTTAGACATCTGTAAGCATTCGCCATTTCGTAAGTATGAAATTCACATTTTTTTAATGTCAGCGAAATTATGTAAATGCGTTTTCATTTTAAGTTTTAATAAAGCTAAGATGGAAATTGACATCGTTCATTGCGCAACTAAATTTATGCTAGTAGCACAGATCAGCGGTTCCCACAGCCTGACTAAGGCAGGAGCATACGGGGCAGTTGCCCAGGGCCCCCCATGTCAGAGGAGGCCCCCAAATCAAATAGAAAATTTATTGTACGTATCCTTCTTTATTGAACTTCTTTAAAACAAAATATCAGTACAGTGTAAAATTTCGAAGCTTTATGTTAGCTTTTTCATTAATCTATCGTATGAACACAAAAAATCTGTATTTCGTAAATCCATGGCTTTCTGGGGTGAAATTCAGCTAGATTTTCGCAATCAAGACGGACATATTTAGCCAATGAAAAGCCTGTATTTTTGCATATCACAAAATTTAAATACCTCCATTAAGTTCTTTTCTTCATCACTGAAATAGTAAAGCAGAGTGGGGCCCCAAAAAGAAGTTTTTGCCTCAGGCCCCAATTAGGCGTTAGGCCCTGGCGGTTACCAGAAAGGTTTTGCCGGTACCCTATGGCAGCTATTCCCTATTTTTTCAAACAAATTAATTTACTTTTTTTACACCAAGTACCTTTACCGCAATATAACGTTTTGAAAATAAAAACTTCCGTTTTTTCCCACCTTACAGTGCAAATCTAAAAAAGGCTTAACTCTCTGAGAGGATTATTTTCGTAAGAGTTTCTGTCTGCTTAAGATTTAGGCCACGCATTTAAAGTCAACCAAGTTTTTATTTTCAAAACGCTATATTGCGGTGAAGGTACCTTGCGCATAAAGAAAAAATTTGCTTTTAAAAAAATTTATCTAAGCAATTATTATTACGATGCAAAATATATTAAGCAAATCGAAAAATTTTTGCACGCTATTATAATACTCGTTTGTCCAAATATAATTCCATGCAAAAAAAAGTATAAAATAAGTATTCATTATTTTTCATTCTATTTAATAATAGTCGAAAAAATAGAATAGCGATATAAGCCATAAGTAAAATTAACATTAAGGGTTCCAAACTTTAGACCGCTTTCCTGATCAAACTATTAAATCCAATCTGTCGAGAAAAAAAAAGGTATGTTTATTTAGAAAAGTACGTTTTTGCGTTTAATTTCGTCACTCAAAATATCATCTACGGAAATTAATCAGCCTATATGAAGTCATCATCCCCGTGAGCCATTTAATTTGAGTCTTGGTACGTGAAAATCTGATCATTAGATCAAAGTTATTCTGGGTGTTTCGCTTCTTGTCTTTCGATATGCTACAGTTTCTATTGCATACTTTTTACTTCAAAAAAAAATGAAATAAGTTAAAATATCAATACAAATTCAATAAATTACAATCACAACTTTTTCTTGGAATCAAAAAATTATAAATTACTTCATTGCATTTAAAATGTTTCTCATTAACCGGTTAACGCCCAGCGTCATATATTTAGGACAATTCCTTTTTTCAAAAACATTCATTGTGGTGGGAAACTTTTTCCAGCATTTTCATTTATCTGGGTGAATTAAAAGATTCTCAGATACCACAATGATTTAGTTATTTCTGATTAGATCTAGAATTATAAGGAGCAAGTACTTTTAGATCTATCAAAGACTTTTTGCATGCCCTAACAGTAGATAAAACAATTAATTTCGAAAATATATTATACCACTTTTTCCTTAAAACCACTTTTTGTATCATTTCAATATATAAATTCGGGACAAAACGGGTTAAAGAAATGATGTAAAAATATAACAAAACTCTAACCCTGAAACTAACTTATCAGAATCGAGAAAATAGTAAAAGGAAAACCAACTTCCGGCCAGTGAAGAAAATTCGTGTAAGTAATTCGTCTGTATTCCAAAATTAATCACAGCAATGCATAATATTAAAAAAAAAAAATTCGAAAGATAAAGTAACAAAAACAGAAATGTTTTCCTTTCATGCGTAGGCGGGAGTCGAAAGGGCTCATTCATCAACTCCGTGTTTCTAAAAATAAAACAGCTGAAACTTTACAGCCTTCATATAAGCAATCGAAGATAAATAATCAATCGGTAAAATAGTCTTCGTCGTATAATTCTTTTTTAAAAAAAAGTCAGATTTCCCACCTTACCATAATAAAATAGAAACGTTTCGTTCAAGACTAATTATTATCCTAACCAGGGGTCTGTTTAGAAGAAATTTGGGTCCGTTAACGGATACTTCACAAAATATCTATTCATGAAAACGGATCCCTCACAAAATATTTTAACTTAAAATCGGATCCTTCACAAAATAATTTATCTTTTAATCGGGCCCTTCACAAATTTGTTTATCTTCATTATTGTTTTGTTAATCGAATAAACCCTTCCCAGGAAGGGGGGGGGGAGAAGACAGAGATGTAAACGAACTAAATTTTGTCTTCGGCAGACGCTTCTTCCTTTATTCGTTCGAAATGAAAATTCTGCGTTCAGCAGTATAGGCTAAATACCGAATATTTATATGTTGCATCGCTAATTTAGTAGCTGCAATCGCTGTTTATTTTTTAAAATTTAATTATAATTTCATAGTGTTGAGCATAATCTTGTATGTCTTTGTAATTTAAAAACTCCTTGAAAAAGTTTTTTTGTAATAACGGACCCTATTAGCACAAATTCACAAAAGCGGACCCTGGTTGTAAGAATGTGACTTAACGTTTATTTTATATTCACAAATTATGAGTAGTTTTTTCACAATTTTACAAAAAACGGACCTTTCACAAAATGTCTGAACAGACCCCTGCTAACTATTAACGTTATATCCACTTTATAACGTTATGTCCACTATATAACGTTACAAAAGCATTTGAAACAAGAGTAGGGGCTCCTCGCCGCTGGACAAAAGTAGCCCGCAAAGACAAATTAATTAAACTTATTTTTCACAGTATTTCCTTTTACACATGCTTTTAAAGCCAATAGTGCTGACGTTAAATATCCCCAGTGGTATACGGATCATGGGTTGGAGCTCCCATGCTGTCGGGTTAACCGTGAGATTTTCGTGGTTTAAAACGCCACGTAATGCAAATGCGAGTTATTTCCATCAAAAAGTCCTCCAGGATGGCAATTTTCTCTTAATACTTGATTTAGGAGTTTCATTGTCTTCTGGATTGGGTTCAAAATTACAAAGCTACGTAGTTAAACATTGGAAGTCATAAACTCAAAAATGGGTCGGTTGTTCAACGACGGTTAAAATATCCTTAAGAATGAATTCCTTGTCGTCGGGGGCTAATAGTGGAAGATTCTCGTGGTTTTCCTCACCATTTAACAAGAATGTGAGTTAATTCCATCAAATGTTAATTCCCAATCTAAGAGTCTCCTTGTTCAAAATTAAAAGGCTAAGGAATTGAACATTGATAGTCGTAAACTCAGAATTGCGTCGGCTGTTCAGAGCCAGTTATAAAATAAAATAAAAAATCCTATAAGGAAAACAAAAGCTATTTAGACCCAACTTTACAATTCGTACAAAAAAGTTTTTTTTTTATCAGTTTATTCCACATTTTTATTTTTATTTACTACACATAGTGTTATTGATATTTCCCGGTTTATTATTTAAGACAGTTACTAACACAAATAGAAAAATCAATTCAAATATTGAGTATATAGATGAAAAAATTGAATTGCACCCCAATGTGCTAGCGTAAAGGAAAATTTGTATATTTCTGTAAAATCGACAATGTAAAAATAGATTTACTTTAAAATGAAAAATTTTCTCTTTTAAATCAATCATATATTGATTTACTACAAAATTTTTATCATCATATAATGATAGAAGTATCAGTCCCTGCAATATTTTAATCAAAACAAATGAAGTTATTTATGAAATCCACTTTGCCATTTGTGTAATGTAAAAAGAAAAAAAAGAAATTAAAAAAAAAAATCGTTAATAAATTTATTTATACGTTTTTCCTTTTTATACTTTATTTTCTTTCTTATACTTTATTAAAAATTAAACACACTTATAGCTAATTTTTAAAAACATTAATAGGGTAAACCAACAAGTGAAGGAACACTACCCAGTGAAGGAACATTTCATATATATTGATTAAAAATAAGAATTCGAAAGATTTTCTTTAGATTGATTGATAACAATAGCTTACTGCCAAACAATAGGAAGTCATCTAGCAATATTTTGGATTACCTGGTCAAATAGACTTCTCTGGAAAAAATTTTGAATTTGTTATTATCTCTGCAACACCTTGTTTCGTTGAAAAAATTATAAGGTGAGTGTTTGTATTTATATGTTTGAAGAGGAATAATGTAATAGTTTTATTTTTCTCACTATGAAAAAGGATAATTCAAAATATAGTTATTGAAGTTACGTTTTATTTTTTTTTTTAAGCATCATAGCATAATAAAGTACTGAGATAAGGGAGTGTTTATTCACTGGATCACCAAACGATGAAAAACCAGTGAAGGAACAAGTGTTCCTTTACTGGTGTTTTTCTAAGTTAATGGAAGTAAAAGATAAACTTTAATTTTCTTGTACCTTTAGTGATGTTCCGCATCAAAAGTATGTTAAAAATACGAAAAACAACTTCTAACCAGTGAGGGAACTGGCATGTTCCTTTACTGGGCATAGATTTCCCAGTGAATGAACAGTATGTGTTAATATGTTGACACGTTAATTTTCAATTCATGATTACAAAAAAAGGTTAACATTTTCCAAGTATTTATATGTTATAATTTCAAGAATATGCTTGTTTTTAAATATTTGTATGGCTTTCAAATTCATAAAGAGCATTAAAAAATAACCAAAATTAAGCGTTCCTTTACTGGGTGTTCATTCACTGGTAAGAGCTGTTCCTTCACATGGTCTTCTTACTACTTGTTATTTGAACCTCCAAAATTTTAAAACAATATTATGTAAGTTCTCTACAATTTTTTTACATAATTTGCAATTAGTAACAAACATGTTGACACTGTCATTTAATTAAAATTACGAATTTTGAAATTAATGTGATTTTTAAAAGGCAAGCGAAGCTTAAGTGTTCCTTCACTGGTTAGTTCACCCCCCTATACCCACTTAAGAGAATCAAAAACACATAACATTTGAGAAAACAAACAGGAATCTGCCCACCTGTTGGTGGATTTCTCGCGTCAAGACATTTAAAAAAATAATCCGATTGATAAATGTTTTCCTCAACTAATCACTCAAGTCAACAATAAATTCTGCGTTCCAAGAAGCACTACGCAAAACAAATAACCATAAAATCCAGTCTTTCTTCTTTCTAACAAGATGAAAATTGACGTTCAGTATTCAAATCAAAAACCGTCCAGTCCGAATTTTCTCAGAAAAACTTGGAACAAAGCCATAAAAAAAAAATGTTCTCGACAGGCTGATGGCCAGTCTCCAAGCCCAATCTCAACATTTTACATCAAAATTGCTCATTGTTATCTTTTCTACCTTCGACATTTACCAGAAAGGCGAAAAAAAGTTTTCGTAAATACACATGGAATCCGGTTTTTAGAATGTTCTTTTATCTGGTTCAGTTCAGCAGGTAAAGGTTCTTTTTGTCTAGTAGTAAATCGTCTGACTATTGTTGGCGCATTCTGTATTAGAAGAATGTTTCCCCCTTGACCTCAGCAAAGGTGGGGTCCATAAACAGGTCGATAGTTTACTGACGAAATCAACAGTGGCATGGAGTAGCAATAAACAAAACATTCCATTCAGGTATTCTGATAAATATTATTCGGAACGATATAAATAAAAAGCTAACACATTTATTAATTACAGATACTGGTTTATTATTCATATTTAACAGAATAAAACTTGTATAAACTTCAACTCATCGCTGCACAGTGGACCAGCACCCAAGGTTTCGTGGCCAAAATTAGTATTTCGATAAAATTTGTTTAAAAATTTGGGGGTGTTTATTTAGGGGTCTTTATGCGCAGGTAAATTGAATTCATAGTTGAAATTTTGAAATACACTAAAAATACCCACAAAAAAAAACAAAATGGCGGCTGAAATATGGCGAGCAAAAGTAAAAAAAATATTATAGTATGTTTAAATAATTAAATATAGCAATGAAAATATAATAATTTTCGTAATTTTATAATAAAAATGAAAATTATTAATTTTAATAGATTTACTAAAGTGTAATCCAAAATTGTATTTTTAACTATTAGAAATAAAGTTCTAAAACTTATTAATTTATGTTCAGCAAGACACTTGGAGAAGCAAAATTTGAAGAATTGAAACTAAATTACTTTATTATACTGAACCATGAGTTTTGTATTATGGATTTTTTCTTTTTTTAATGATATTCAGACAAGTCAATTTCATCGTTTTTCAAATACTTTATGTTTTAAAAACTAATATTTTTTTTTTAATGGCTTGTTACTTGGTTTCTTTTTATCCTAAATATTTCGAATTATTCTAATACCTAACTATCTTTATTATCTTAAACATTTCTATTAAAGTTCTTTTCCCTGTCTGTTCTATTGGTATGGGATATACCAATAATACAGCAAAGTATTGATATTTTGCAATAATAACTAAACTTATTTCTACATAATAAATAATAATTTTAATGATTTTTTTTTCTTCATATTTTTAAAAATTTGCTATTCGGCAGCCGAATTTTCGGTATTCAGCCACATTTTTTTTGGGCGAATGTTCGGTATTCGGCTAAATATTCAATACATCCTTACCCTGTGGCAGAATTTTTTTGGCCTTTCTGCGACAATCTTCTCTAGCACTAATATTTTTCTGCAAGATACTTTTAATAATACCTAATATACATGTTATTAATTAAATTTAAAGTAACAGAAACGTTGTATTTACAAAGAAAAGCCTATTTGGATATAATAAAATTTTATGAATTTTTTTTTTAAATAATGAATATGTAATATTTTTTTATTCTAATATCATGGGCGATATTCTCACATTTTGTACGCGGAAAACACACTAATTATTTCTTTTTTCTCATTTTCTAAATTATCATCACATAGAAAAATAATAATTAAAAATCGTAAAATCAGTGAAAGAAAAGAAAATCGAAATTTTTTATTTTTCCCAAAAGGAAATTAAAAAAAATCACGAGCATTTCTTCCCCTCTGATGAGTGAATAAAGTATCTCTTGAGTATAATTGTGGTGGGAAAAAAATATTTCTAACATTTCTGCAGAAAAGAAATTTTTTACTTCAATATTCTTTATTTTTCATTCTTCTCAAATAAGAATCGAAAAATGAAGAACATTTCTTTCCCCTTCGATGCTTGAAAGAGACATTTTTTAAATATAATTTTAGAGAGAAAAAAATTTCGAAAATTTTTGCAGAAAAGAAAACCAAATTTTTTTACTTTGTAAAGGAAAAATTTTTCTGCAAGAACTCTGTAACGTTCTGCGACAATGTCGCCGTGTCGCCACGATTCTGCCTTTGGGCATCCTTATTTATTATAAGTATTCCCCTTTAACTATGCCCCTTGATTATAAGTGTCTTATTTTTCAGTATTTGTCTGCAATATCCTTTGATCTTTATTAGTTCGTTTTGATTTAAATTATTTAAATTATTAAATTAAAAGTTATGTCCCTTTCTTATAAATAAAGCATTCTTCTGTGTGCCAGAGGGTAATAGAGGTTAAGGCTCCGCAATTTCGTGACCGACGGCTTGTTGTGGAAATGTGGTCAACACTGCGCCCAGGCCGCCTTTACTTCCTAGAACAGGCTGGTACCCATCGATCTGAAGTTAAGTGAGCTTCAAGCCGCCAGTGAGGATCGTACCCAAGTTTTTCACAGTGACATTTCAGCGCCTTAACCATTGAGCTACCGCGGCTCACCGCCTTATAGTAGCTAACTAGGTAAATACTAGTTCGTCGAACGGGGTAAAACGGTAAAGAAGATTAACTTTCATAATAATTTTAGATTTTTAAAAATCGTTCTATGTTAAACATTTCTAAGCAATTAAAAAAATTAAACAATGTTATGAATAAGTTTTTGCAATAACAGGGGTCTGTCCAGACATTTTGTAAAAGGTCCGTTTTTGTAAAATTGTGAAAAAATTGCTCGCAATTTGTGAATATAAAATAAACGCTAAGTCACATTCTTTCAGCCAGGGTCCTGCTTCTGTGAATTTGTGCAAATAGGGTCCTGTTATTGCAAAACACTTTGTCAAGGAGTTTTTAAATTGTATAACAAGACATACCAAGATTATGCTCAACACGGTATAGTAATTAAAAAAATTAAATTTTCAAAAATAAACAGCAATTGCTGCTATTAAATTAGAGATGCAACATACAAATATTTGGTATTTAGCCTATAATGCTGAACGCGGAATATTCATTTCGGACGAATAAAGGAAGACCGTCTTCCTCCCCCCCCCCCTTCTTGGGAAAGATTAACAAAACAATAATGAAGATAAACAAATTTGTGAAGGGTCCGTTTTTAACTTAAAAACGGACCCTTCACAAAATAATTTAAGTTAAAATATTTTGTGAAGGGTCCGTTTTGATGAAAAGATATTTTGTGAAGGGTCCGTTAACGGACCCAAATTTCTTCGAAACAGACCCCTGACTAATAATAATAAAACTACTTTTTGGAGAAAAGAAATCATTCAACAAGTGCTTATGGTAACAAAACAAAAACAAACAAAAAATAAGTACTAGATATAACAATTTGTGTGGGAAATAGTAAAGATAACCGAATAAGATAACTAGGTTTAAAATTTAAGATTCAAAATGTTATGTATGCAACCCAACCTATGTCGATACAATAAAAATGTTGAGATATTTCAATAGAATAATTTTGAAATAATCTGTTTATCTTCGATGTTAGATGACAAATTTTGATAGCTTTGCACCGGAGCACTTTAAAGGCGAAGGGTTCAAATTCATGTTAATCTTAATAGATATCTGCTCGCGATACACAACTGGTAATCTCAAAAACTTCTTATAGTAAATACAAAATTCCTACAGCAATAAAAAAAATGAAACAAAATTAAACAGTAGGAAAGTAAACTAAAAAAAATTTGTTCAACGGGACAAAATTGTGTCAAAACTCCAATCAGAAACGAAATTTTGCAGTCGGGGTTTTATTTTTCAGTGGTTTTTCATAGCCACGGGATTGGGATTTGTAAAACTACGGTGTATATTTAAATTTAGATTGGAACACAGAATCGGCACACCACAAATAACTGATCTCCATACAATAAAATATAGTATTTAAAATCTATTAAGATTGACAATCTGAAATTACAAAAAAAAAATAACCTCGGATAACATTTACCGAAAGAAAAACCAACTAATTTCTAATAAATGGCTTACAAATTTAAAAAAATAATAATTTCTAATAAATGGCTTACAAATTAAAAAAAAAGAAAGAAACAGAAATGTACAAGAAAATGAAAACCCAGAAAAATAACAAAGAAAATGAACTTTTTCTCGCTTAAAAAAAAATTGGAAACATCCGTAATTGGAACTTTTTAAGATCCATAGAAATTACTCAAAACCCGTTGTAATTATTCCCGTATTCATTGAGAGGACAATCATCTTTTAATCTTTCTCAATGTTAATAACAGTTTTAATGATTTCATATTAGTCAAATTCAAATTAAAAAATAAACTATTGCACACTTTTTTTCCCCACCCAGAATCTTCGTTAAAAGCTCTGCTTTTAACATATTAGATATTATGAATAAGACTGTCGAGGGCTCGAAAGAAATAAAAGTTATTTATACGCTACTGAAATATAAAAAAATATTTTAACTCAAATCTTCACTATTTCCGGTCAGCGGTCAGATGTAAACAAACATAAACTTACCTACACGCACGGTGGAGAAACGACAAACTGAAAAACAATTCAACATAATTACGCCTCAAAAGCCTATCTTCCAGAATTTTCGCTCGAAAGAACACTTTTTATCTCGGTCCTAAAACAAAAAAAACTAAAATCGCTTTAAAACGATGCGAAAACGGGAGCAGCGTTTTCGCATTTCTGCTGTACGGCGAAGTGTGTATTCTCTGGAGTTTCAGCGGGAAAAGCAGCCCATTGATTTTCCGGAAAAGTCCGGCCCTAAGAATGTCATCGGAGTTTCCTCTCCTGTTTGTTGCCTCTCCGGGGAGTATAAGCTTTTCCGGATTCGCCGCTTCCACGTTTTCAATAATTCTTCGCCGTCATAGCTCTTCGAAAGCAATTCTACCTCCAAAAGATATTTCAAACCTTCGATCGATTAAGCCAGTCGTATGCATTTTAATGGAAATGTAATCAACTTGGACAAAGAGGTGTAAAACTAGATATGGGACAACGCGGCAATTTTTCACTTTCATCCGTTTGTCATTTAGTTGGAAGTGACTTGATTTCATTTGCTCTGGCGATAATTATTGAAGATACGAGACAGACGCTAACGAAAAAAAAAAAAATAAATAAAGCTTCTACGTATTAGTAATAGATATAAAGAACACAATAATCAATAGCTAACAGTATATAGGCAATGCAATTTGCACGAATTTTGAGTCTTCGATAACCTTAATGATTCATTTACTCCTTCATGTCAGCAATGACATAGAAAAAAACCTTTTGCGAGAAGGGAAAATTTAAACCAAATTATTAATAAAGAGCCATAAAAATTGTGGACATCGTGTATACGTCCAAAATGAACCGATTTCTTTATCGTTAGATATTTCAAAATCTTAAGTGGATGATTGTTTAACGCAGAGGTTCCCAATTTCTCTACGGAACCCTAAATATTCGACCTCCATTCGAAGTCCTACTTAATAAATAAAGAAATTAAGGTAACAGTGAACGCATTAACACACAAAAAGGCTATTTAGTTTTTGAAATATTAATTTAGAGGGACAGAGGTTTTTCATCGTCTAATCATTAATAATCTTAAATTACGTTTTAGTCCATGAGCTTAAGTAAAATTATAAATTTGATTAAAATAAAATAAGCCGAAATAAGATTTACTTTAAAATGAAAACTGAAAAGATCAGATATAAACGTTGAAAATGGTAATTAGGAAAACTTATTTCTTTCTTACAGAATTTAGTTATTTTATTTTGATTTGGAAAACGAGATAGGAAATACTGAATGCAATATCTTATAAAAAATGATCAGTAAGAAATGCTACACCAGAAAAACAACTAGCAGGGAGAGTAACATTCTCAGATTCAGCCGAGCATCATGTGTACGAAGATCCAGCGCATGCGCAAACGAAGCAAAGTGACAGGAGTTATGTCACGTAAACCGGTTGTTGGATAACGTTCTTATTGGGTACGACGTTGCCTACGGCAAACCAACATTTTATGATTTCGTTCTATCTCAAAATGTGTTGGCGGATTTAATCAACACGAGTAATATGAATGAATTCTCAAAGAAATATTTTAATAAATGGCACAGTACTGTTTATAATAAACAGTGCAGAAATTCAACAACATACCATCTATAAATAAAAAGAGATAGAATCTACAGTAGTAGGAGGGGGAAAGGTAGAAATAAACCGATTTCAAGAACCTCTGTTGCTGTACCCCTTAATATTTTTTATTCCTTTATAAGTAAAGACCGTTCCAACCTTTGGGATTATGTCCATGGAACCTAGCCTTCTTCTCCTTTGTCCGCACCTCTCTGGTACAAGGCGGACAGCCTAACCGTTATACACCACGAGTACACATAAGCTGGGAAATCTTATAAGTTTAAAAGTAAATTAATTGCAACTTTAATGGTGCATATTATTCCAGGAGCAGATCAGGCGATTAATCTGTAATCAGGTTTTTCAACCATGCTCTTTAAATTTGTATAAATAGGATTTTTTCAGATGCGTATTTCTTCAGGCCCCCGTGTCTTCGAGGGTCCATTGAGCGTTATGCATAAAGAAAGAAACATCGTTCATACATAAACTGAATTTATTAATTAAAACAAAAACACAATCATCTGATCTGACGGCAGAGAATGAAAAGGTAAAGCTGAAAAAAATGAAAAACCAAATTACAACTACAGCTGTCAACCGAGCGTTGGCAACGGTGTTAAATAAACTTACAGCTTTAAATATAGTTAGGTGAGGCTAGATCTACAGCTCACCATATTTCCTTTGTAACAGGATTAAATGCCTATAGTAGTGAGTTGTGGATAAAATATTAGTCTGTGGGCTAAGACATAAATGCAAAGGAGAACCTCGAGAAGGCTATAAAACCATCGACTTAAATAAAGTAATCCCTTGCTAAAAGTTAGGTTTAAAGTTACCAAGCATTCAATAATAAGTATTCAATAACGTATTCAATAATAATTCGCTAGTCTTCATAGTTCTTCGAAAGCAATTGTACGTACATCCTAAGATCTACATCCATCCGATCAATTAAATCAGCCAGCCGTAAGCATTTTAATGGAAATGTAATCAACACAAAGAACTGTAAAACTAGATACGCGGCAACATTATACTATCTTCCGTTTGCCATTTAGTGAAAGTAACTTGATTTCATTTGCACTGGCGTTAATTATAAAAGATACCAGACAGACAAAACATCCTACAAAAACAAAAAGAATATTTTCTCCCACATGTTATTAATAGATACAATGAACAAACATAATCGATGTGGACAACTAACAGCATTTATGCATAATTAAATTTTCGCTTATTCGTGTTTAATGATTCGTTTACTGCTCCTAGCCAGCATTGACGAAGATTAAATATCCCCAATCATATGAGGTGAGAGTCTTGCAAACGTGACCTTAAACTTGAGAGGTTCTTGGTTTTTCGTCCGCACAATGCAAATCAGATCATTAAAAAGGTCATAAAGATTTCTACTTAACCTTCTGACGCAGATGGTATACCGATGCCTGTTCTATTTTATTTTTTTTTTCTAACGCTAATCATAAGGAAAAGCATTTTGGTATTTTTTTTTAATTTTAAAAAACAGTCTTAATAGTTTTTGGTAACTAATTTTTTTTTTATTTTTATTATCGGAATTATATTTGCATTTAAATATAAAATCAAAAAAAGTAAATACTAGTTTGAAAAAAATCTTTTTTTCTTTTTTACTCATATTCCACAAATTTATCAATAATTGATTTTGTAAATTAAAGAAATTCCAATAATGAAAACTGTTTCTCTTCAATAAATCTAAATAAGAGCAAATGTGAAAAATTATTGATTGGAAGATTTTACTCTTAACGTATAAAGGAACCGATGATTCACGCTGTATTTCATAAAATATAATATTTTTTACTTATTTTGACCTAAATTAATACAAAATAATGAAAAAAAAGTATGTAAACTATGCTTAATAAAAATTCTACGTCTTTAAATCCGAATGTTTTGGTGGACATGGTTTGGTTAAAATTATTAAGTTATGGAAGCGGAAACTAATTATATTTACTTGTTATTTAAGATCAATAATAGAATTAAACATCCAAGCAAACAGCGATAGTTTAATTTTCTAAAAGCTGGTAAAGCTATATCTAGAATAAGTTGCATAAGGAAATAAAGTTTTGCGGTGAGTAACGTAAGCCTGATACTAAACGTAACTTTATTCTGCTAACTTTATTCTTTATAGACACTGCATTCTGGGGCAACATGGAAAAAACTAATCTAATTATTTAAATCTAAACAGATTAAGAAAAATAAGAATATATTCTGCAAGTTATTTTTAAAAAAAATTAATATTGAGAGTAATGGCATTTCAGTAATAATTTGCTATGCTTTGTGCTAATTCCATAATCGAAACTAAAATAAGTATAAATTAAGGAAAATCGGTGGTAATCAACAGCGCCTGGTTTATCATAAGGCCTAAGTGGCCCAAGCATAGGGCCCGCACATTTTTGGGATCTACCTAAATGTTACAAATATATTCTACTTGTGTTTTTATAGTATATTTGAGTATTCTTTTTGTGTCTTAAGAATTGTCTATTAAACTGCTGTTTGTAGAAAATGCAACACCATGAAGGAATCATCAGAATCAAATGAAATATTATTTTAATAATGGATATAGGATATTATGCAAATTAATAAAGTTTCAGAGCCATCGCGCGTGCGTGGCGCGCGCAGCGCCCTCTGAATTGATGCTGAAAGCGTATAAATAAAGTGCTGTAGCGGGACGTTGAAAATAGTCTATGATTATTTGTTAGTGGCAAACGTTTAGTGAGACCTGAGTATGCCTCCACGACGGAAGAATAAGAAATTCAAGCAACTTACGGAGTTTGAACGAGGGAGGATAATCGGCCTTCGAGAAGGAGGATTTTCCTATCGCGCAATAGCAGCTCGTATGCAGCGGAACAGTTCCACAGTGATGCGAGTTTGGAAGCAGTGGACCGACGAGCACCGAACAACTCGAAAAACAGGCACTGGACGACAGAAGGTGACGTCAGAGCGCGATGATCGACACCTGCTCCGCATGGCGGTGAATGATCGCACAGCTTCCTCCAGGCAGCTGGCAGCACATTGGTCTACTGCTACAGGTGTACAATTGTCGGCTTCGTCAATTCGTCGTCGTCTGCTGCGCCGTGGATTGCGTGCAAGGGTGCCATTATACAGGATTCCCCTCACGGCGGATCATCGACGGCTGCGTCGGCAGTGGGCTCTTGAGCACAGAGACTGGCGAGCTGATTGGCACCAAGTTGTCTTTTCAGATGAATCACGCTTCAATTTGTGGACCCATGATGGCCGTGTTCGTGTTAGACGTTATGCCGGTCAACGCTGCCTTCCTGAGTGTATTATTGAACGACATAGTGGTCGAACACCCGGAGTTATGGTCTGGGGTGCGATTTCGTATCATGGACGATCCAATTTGATACGAATTGAGGGTAATCTCAATAGCAACAGATACGTCCGTGAAGTGCTACAGCCCGAAGTCGTTCCTTTCCTTCAAGGCATCCCTGGAGCTATCTTTCAGCAGGATAATGCACGCCCACATGTTGCGCGGACTGTTAGAGACTTCTGTTCAGCACAACGCATGCAACTTCTTCCTTGGCCTGCTTATTCGCCGGATATGTCGCCTATTGAGCACGTGTGGGATATGGTTGGTCGGCGTCTCACTCGTGATCCGCGTCCTGCAGTTTCCAAAGACGAACTTTGGTTGCGCATACAAGCGATATGGAATTCTCTTCCTCAAGCAGATATTCAACATCTGTTTGACTCCATGCCACGTCGTATAGCAGCACTTATTGCAGCGCGTGGTGGCTGCACCAAATACTGATTTCGGACGCTTAATTTGTTTCTTTTGTTTTGAAAATTTCATCATTTATTTGTATCAGTACAAGTCGTTTCTGCATTAAATTTCATTTGATTCTGATGATTCTTTCATGGTGTTGCATTTTCTACAAACAGCAGTTTAGAAATAAAAGTTAACAAAAATTGAAATAAGTATAACCTTAAATTTACAAATATATCGTAATTTATTTAAGTTATAAATAACTTATGAACTCTTCATAATTAAACAAGAAGTAAATATGGTTTAAAAAAACAACTATGGGGCTGTTGACAATTCTGTGCCCCTGATTTTCTAGATCAGGCCCCGGAAATCAGTGGCTCTTTTCAATTTGCACTTTTTCTTTCTCCTCTTTCGGTAATAAAGTTTTCTGAAATAATGGTTTGGAATCAATTTGAAAATAAACAGAATGGGTCATTCACAAATTAATAATAATAGTTCGTAATTTTATAATTGGAACTATCACTCGTTGAAATTACCTAAAAAATGGGTGGCTGCTATTTTTTTTTCTGCGAACACAAAGAAATTTCTTTAAAAGTAAAAGAAAAGTGACATTTTGACTGTCACGTCACGAGAAATAACGGCAGAAATCACGTTAAAAATAAAATTTTGAGAAATACTCGTGAAAGAGGGGTTTGCATGTCAATGGAAGCTTTTTAAAATGGAGAATGGCAGCAACGTCTCTCCCGCTCATTTTAAAATTTAGTACAGTAAGTTCCAGCATTTACATTTAGATGACAAAAGCGTTAGAACAATCGAACATCTGGTTACGCCAAAAAGTCCATTTTCTTATTCCGTCTTTCAACTTCGCTTCACTCAAATTCGGTTTTAAATTCAACCATTTGTAATCGACCGAAGTTTTCTAAAGTTTGAAAAATTTTGCCAACCCTTTAGTTGCGGAAGTACAATAATGGTGAAAAGCACGAAAGTTTCCCATTGCATCTTTAATGACTAACAATAATTAAGGCAGATATACTCAAATAATGACGCACGAAAAAAAAAATTTCATACCTATTTAATAACGATAAACTGTCACAAGAGCCGTGGTGGCTCACGGGATAAAGCTTTCGCCCTCCAAACAGGTGAACCGGGTTCGAATCCCAGTAATGGCCATTCGATACGAAATCCGCACCCGGCTCGCACCCACCACAGTGATAGACGGATCATGGGTTGGCAATCCTTCGCTGTCAAGCTAACCGTGAGAGGTTTTCGCGATTTTTTTTTTCTCTATGTAACGCAATTACGGGTTGGTTCTATCAAAAATTCCTCCCCGAAGGCAAATTTCTCCCAGTCCAGGAGTTCCCCTGTCTTCTGGGTTGGGATAAAAATTACAAGGCTAAGGAGTTGAATATTAGTAATAAGAAACATGTCCAGACATTTTGTGAAAGGTCCGCTTTTGTAAAATTGTGAAAAAATTACTCGTAATTTGTGAAGATAGAATAAACGTTAAGTCACATTCTTTCAACCAGGGTCCTGCTTTTGTTAATTTGTGCAAATAGGGTCCTGTTATTGCAAAGAAAAAAAACTTTTTCAAGGAGTTTTTAAATTGTAAAGACATACAAGATTATGCTCAACAATGTAAAATTATAATTTAAAAAATTAAATTTTAAAAAATGAACAGCAATTGCAGCTACTAAATTAGCGATGCAACATACAAATATTTGGTATTTAGATATTTGGTTTTGATGAAAAGATATTTTGTGAAGGGTCCGTTGACAGACCCAAATTTCTTCTAAACAGACCCCTGAATATTCTCATGAAAATTAACAATAAATAAAAGTACAACTAAAATAATAGTCCGAAATTTAGCCAACAAAAGAAGTCCAAGTCCCCTAGCCATAATTACCAGGGATGACAGTTTTGACCGCTTCACTGATCATCCCGAGTTAACTAGGTTATGTATATATTGCAAATATTTATTATCCAGAGAAAACTCGGATGTAGCAAAATTTGTCAGTACGTTTTGTTTTCACGTTTTTACCCAGCCTGAAGCAAATAAAAAATATTTTAAAAAAATGGCGTATTACTTTACTGGCGTTTGGAAAGTATCACTTTGCAGGGTTGCCACAGAAAAAAATGAACAAAATTCTTGCTTTTAGTAGCCTAAAACATGAAAATAGTAGCCAAAAACTTGGAAAATAGTTGCCTAAATACGAACAAAAATTCATCAAAAATATAACTAAAATTTTGTTAATGACTTAATTGTCATTTATCATTCAGTCAAGTTGGTGGCAAATATGATAATTTTTATAGAAGTGTTAATGTTTATTTATATGTATGAAAAGTGATTACTCAAATTCGAAATTCATGCATTGTAATATCGTATTCAAAATTGTTTTTTTTTTTTTAAATCATGCAGAATTTCGCAGCAACAATCTTTGAAAAGGCGATCGAGAAATGAAATAGACTTACAATGGAATCTGTGCAGATTAAACGAATTAAAAAGAGAACACTCAAATTTGCAAATCAAAATTTTCCAAATGTTTAAAAGAAGAAAAAAAGTTCAGTGTGTTCAGAAACTATCTTGTGGGGTGCAGATTTTCCACCCAATTTATGCTTTAAAGAAGAAGAAAAAAGAGCATCGCTAGGAGCACAGAAAAGTCTCCCAATAGTCTCCTTTTCCTGAAAATAGTTGCTTTTTCAGCCTTTTCTGGCAAAAAAAAGTTGCCATAGTCGCCTTATGCCAAATATAATTGCATTTTAGTCACCTGTGCATTTTAGTCATTTTGTTGTCGCTTGTTTTAAAAACTATCATACAAAGACTAATATTTACCTCTTTTCATTTACCCAAGATAACTAGGGATCTGATGGTAAATTAAATGTTTTTTTTACACATGAAAAAAAAAATCAAAATTTCAACTTAAAATTTTAGAATGTTTTGTTTTAATTCCTTGTATTTATCAATGAAATTAAAAAAAAAAAAAATTTCTAGTTTTTTTTCTTTTTGTTATAAAAAATTAGTAAGAGAAGCGATTTAACTAAAAAAAAATTCTTGTCTTTAATAAGAAATGGACTATCCGCTAATAATTTGATAGTCATCGGATCGATGAAAAAAATGGCGATAACGATGGCCAAATGAAAGAATTCTAGAAGAAATATCTGTCTTTTAAAAACAACATACTTACGTATGTACAATATTTTTTTAAATTTACTGCAACTAATTTTGATACAAATACGGAACAAATAGCTACAAATAATATTTGCTGCTCTTCAATTTCATATTGGCATCATTCCAAATATCAGTTTCACAAATCAAGATAACTTTAAAAAAACAACCGCCGTATCTGACGTCAATTTTCAACGAAATAAACAAGATGAATAATTAGTGACTAATTTAATTAACACTGAGAATAAATACGTAAACAACTGAACATACTAACTAATCATCGTGCTTCAGATTAAAAACAAGGTTCTCTTAATTAACGATGTCTGGAGTACCCTGATAAGTAAGCATAAAAAGTTGTTTACAAAAATAAACGCATCAAAATTATTTATTGAGAAATAAAATTCCAATTAATTTAATTGGGACCGAAATAGAAACAAGGAGAATTAAGGGAATAAAATAAGAACATTACACCTAAATCTTATTCGTGAAAAACGCGTCTACGGATGTGAATAATCAGCAATAGATAACAATTATAAGTATAACACAAAACAACGGATTCATTTAATTTTATCCAACTTATCAAAAATTTCACTTTGAACGAAGTAAAAACTCATCGAACTCATCAAAAGTTGCACTTTGAATAATTAAACAATAACATTGTGATAATTTATGTTCAGGGGTCTGTCCACACATTTTGTGAAAGGTCCGTTTTTGTAAAATTGTGAAAAAATTACTCGTAATGATGTTACTCGTGATGAGCAGTATATGCTAAATACTAAATATTTGTATGTTGCATCTCTAATTTAGTAGCAGCAATTGTTGAGTAGAATCTTGTACTTGCAATTCAAAAATTTCTTGAAAAGATTTCTAGAAATTTTTGCAATCTTGTATCTCTTTACAATTTAAAAACTTCTTGAAAACTTATTTTTGCAATAAGAGGACCCTATTTGCACAAATTCACAAATGCAGGACACTGGTTGGAAGAATGCAACTTAACGCTTATTTTATATTCACAAATTATGAATAGTTTTTTCACGATTTTACAGAAACAGGACCTTTCGCAAAATGTCTGGACAGACCCCTGATATTGAGTTGAAACTCTAAATTCAAAAATCGGTGTTTCGCCATAATTTCACAACCAACAACCTCGACATCTGCAGTAAAAGAAAAATCAATAGCAATAACACTGCCAATAACCTAACCCGAAATAATTCCAACACAATGCGCAAATTACTCATTATAATCGATAAACGATTAAAAGTTCCATTAGAACTGTATAAAGTGCCCAACTAAAAACTCCGAAGGAACAGACTCAGCAATAAAACTGCACCGCAAAAGAAAATTAACAGCCGTTATTCCCGCACTAAACTGCTGTTGCACTGTTGAAGCATAAAATTTCGAAGTATACAAACTGAGATAAAAATTCAGTCTCCAAGGGGAGGTTAATCAACATTTTCATCATAAATTTAAGAGCTCAATGAGTTAGTACTCTGTAACGAAGTTTCGTGTGCCTGGCTCGGAAAGAGGGTAAATTACGCACGATTCATTAGCGGCAGAACCAGACCATATAATTAGGCAGCTGTGGCCCGTATTATTGAAAAATATAACGTCCACCCCGGTGCAACACAGCCAGATGATGACCAATTAATCAGAAAATATGGCGTTTGCAGAAATAATAACCTAGACGAGAAGGTATAAAATATTCAAGCGATTGCGGAGAGGAAAAAGTTCGATTTATTAAATGGTTGTACTTGGGTATGCAAATTCAGGAGAGTATATAAGATAATTGCATTATATAATAAAATATTAGAGTATATCAACATAAATATAAGTACATGGGTGCCACTCAAAAAATATTTCAAGACTGAAGTTATTTTTTTGATCAATTAACACAATCATTTACTAGAATTTTATAGCTCACAGACTCCAAAATGTACCTTTCTTTCTCATATATTAAATCAATCATCAATTTCTTTTTCTTCGTTTAATTCATTTATTTTTTACAGCAAACAAGATTAAAATAACAGTTAACCTTGTACATCTTTTTCACACCAACCACTGAAAAATAAACAACTCATTTTCTTCAAGCAAGCAGGCGTTGAAGTTCAATCACATTTTTTCATTAATGAGCTATATCATTACTTGAGAATTGCACAATAATTATGAAAATTAACAACATTTTTTCATTAATGAGCTATATCATTACTTGAGAATTGCACAATAATTATGAAAATTAACAATGTTTACTTTAAAAAGTAATTTTTTTTGTTACATATTTATTTAGATCTAAGAGAAACAATAATTCACCCTTGAAATTTGTTTAATTTAGAAAATCAATTATTGATAAATTTTTTAATATGAATCAAACTATTATTTTTTGTGTGGATCTCATATTTTAATACAAATATAATTCCGACAATCTGACAGGTTTTATTAGTAACTATTGGACAGTATTTTCTTTAAAAAAAAAAAAAAAAAAGAATACAAAATAAAGGATACACGAGGCCTGTCTAAAAAGCATCCGACCTTAATTTTTCTTGCGCAAAGTAGTGATTCTAAGGCGGCGCCGCACTGCGCGGTGGAAGGAGGAACCTTAATGCACATGCTTGAATTTTTTCACCGCGTTCGCTTGTGCAAATCGCTGGCTGGTGGTCGCCAAGTAAGATGCTATTCGTAGTTTTCGTCGGATTTAGTTTTCTCGGAAGATGACTGAACGAATTGAGCAAAGATACAGCATCAAATTCTGTCAAAAGCTTGGTGATTCTCAAAGCCAAACAATTCGTAAGATTCAGCAGGCGTTTGGAGAAGAAGCGATGGGTTTAACACAAATTAAGGAGTAGTTCAACCGATTCAAAGATGGCTGCACATCAGCGGAGGGTGAGCAGCGTTGTGGCAGGCCCCAAACTGCTCTGAGTGCAGCTAATGTTGAGAGGTAGCGAAATTTGGTGATGGCAGATCGTCGTTTGACAGTGCGGGAGATTGCAGAGGAGGTTGGAATGAGTCAAGATTCTGCACATGCAATTTTGCGTGAAGATTTGAACATGAACCGAGTGGCTGCGAAATTCGTAATCAAGTTGTCGCCGGAACATAAATACCTCCCTTTTGACGTTGCACAGGACCTTCTGGACGCCTCCAACACTAATCCTGCGTTTCTGAACACCGTGATAACTGGAGATGAGTCATGGGTGTACGGGTATGACCCAGAAACAAAAAGACAGTCGTCGCAATGGAAGCATCCCGATTCTAAAAGACCGAAGAAAGCGTGGCAGGTGCGAAGCAATATCAAGGTGATGCTGACTGTTTTCTTTGATGTCCGTGGAATTGTGCATCACGAATACGCACCGGAAGGACAAACAGTGACAAAGGAGTACTATCAAGATGTTCTTCGGCGACTCCGTGACGCAGTTCGGCTCAAAAGACCAGACATGTGGACGGCGAACAACTGGCACTTGCATCATGACAACGCCCCTGCACATTCATCCCAATCGATCCACACTTTCTTAGCCAAACATAAAATTACAACCGTTCGCCAACCTCCCTACTATCCAGACCTGGCTCCTTGCGATTTCTGGTTGTTTCCAAAATTGAAGACTCCACTGAAAGGATCCCGTTTTGAGAGTAGAGAAGAGATAATGCGGAGAGCGACGACGGAGCTGAACACCATTCCATAAGAACACTTCCAGAGGTGTTTCCTGCTGTGGAAAATTCGGTGGTCTAAGTGTGTGCAAGCACAAG
Source organism: Parasteatoda tepidariorum (assembly GCF_043381705.1). Taxonomy (NCBI): domain Eukaryota; kingdom Metazoa; phylum Arthropoda; class Arachnida; order Araneae; family Theridiidae; genus Parasteatoda; species Parasteatoda tepidariorum. The sequence continues at coordinate 21,241,594 of NC_092213.1, forward strand.
GGGCCTACTTTAAAGTGGATTAGAGTGCCCACTCCGTGAGGTATTCGAAATATTTTTTCCGGCCAAAGGTCGGATACTTTTTAGACAGGCCTCGTATATACATATATAAATAAATATCGCACACATTAACGTTATTGAACCATTTCATAACAGTTCGAAGAATTTAAGAAGAATTTAACACAAAAGCAGGCATGCGTCATATCACGTTAATTTGTTAACACAAAATAAGTAATCATAGCTTCCGCCTATTAATTATAAACAAAAATATAATACGAAGTCTTAAAAGAATCCTTACACTAAATCAAAGCTTTTCAGCCGCAATATTTCAAAGGCTCGCTTTTCCTCGGACAGTTGTATCCAAATCAATAAACACCTCAAACTAGTATAAGTTAATTGTTATTTTGCGGATCGATGAGAACTTTCCACATGACACGCAAAAAAAGCAATATACATACCGCCCGAACAACAATCGCATGGCTGTTAGCAACATGACTCAATCAAAATAAACATTTCGAACCACGCACACTTAACCTGATTATTAAGATGACACAAACAATAGCGAATGGATTGAACTAACAAAATGAATAATACAAAGTAATATTTTAAAGAAAAACTGATCTCCTCCATTCCTTTCCTATTAGTTTATAGTGATGTTTACCACATAATTTAACAATAATAAAGCTGAAGTTTAACTAAGAATGTTTGTAACTAAAATTGACAAAATTATTAATTATAGATATCACATAGTAATAACTGCTCCATGGTTATATCTTTTTTTTCCTTAGAATTTTTCAAAGCATTTATAAGTATAATTCATTAGGTTTTTCTTGTTTACGCTACTTTTCAAATAAAATTGAGACCATCTTTAATTTTATTCAACATTGCATATGAATACCATATTAAAATAAAATAATGCAAAATGTAAGATAAAACAGTGAATATTTAAAAATTTGTCTTACTTTGCATGAGAATTTGTTTAGAGCTTATTCCAAAAACTTTTTTTTTTAACCGATTATTTTTTCAAATTATATTCAATATTCAATTACTTTAAAAATTTGTCTCCAAAATAATTTATATTAGATAATTATATAATATTTAAACTGCTAAAAATATAAGAACTTAGTGAAATATTCTGAATGCATGCTAGATTTTGGTACACAAATATGAAATCAAAGCCGAATACCTAAATATATGGCCACCATGATGGCTGAATATTCAGTTTTCGGCAAATTCAATATTCCTTGCATCTCTAATAAAGAATAGTTGAGAGTTGGTAGAAAATTCTATCATTAGTTCAACCAAAGCAGTAAATCTATCATGTAAAGCAAGTAACAGAATACAGCAGACTAATGCAAAAATCAGAACAAAAGAAATTGTATAAATAAAGAATAAAACTCAAACAAGGTAATGCAACAGACATGCAATAACCCACAAATCAGATTAAATGTGCTATTTCTCTTGAATTTTCGTTTTATGAATTACATTATGTGAACGTAATGTTAAGCAATAATGATAAACAATTCAGCAAAACAGAATATTTAGGATTGCAAAAGAGTAATATATTTGAAACATCAAAAAGTAAAAATGAATAGACAATTTTCACAGTTACCTATATTCAAATCAAATAAACAAGTATTATTTCCAAGAACAATATGAAAACTAAAGAATTAAACTAAGTATTTTTAACATTCTAGTACCCACAGAAATATACAGATTAGTAAATATACTATACTTCTCAAGAAAATAATATTTCCTCGTACATAAAGACTAAATAATCACTCAAGAAAGTATACGCATATGTTTTCTCGGGGGGAAAAACAGAGAAGTAAGTGTCTTGGTGCAGAACCACTGGAATAAGGGGTAATTGTATTCCGGATGTACTCCGGAATTCCGGGTTTTCGAATCATTCTTCCGGATCTAAAAACTAAAAGCAGTGATTTTCCCGCGAATATTCGCAGAATTTAGCATAAATCAAGACCATGATCTTTCAAATTCACGAGTTTTTAATGAGCGGAAGACCGAGCATTAAAAACATAAATCTTAAAAATGTTGCTAAATCCCGTTAACGAGACGTTTATATACATGTTATTCTTCCACCAATTTGATTCATCTTTTTTCGGTTTGGCGAATTTTTCGATTGCGCCTGAATCTGCTAATAGCGCGATTCTTATTCACGAGATTTTAATATCAAACATCGATTTCCGTATTTACCTGATTTAAAAGTCACGCGTTGCGATTACCATTCACGCGATCTAAAAATTATGCATCGTGATTCCTATTTATGTGATTCAAAAATTCAATATAGCTAATTGTATTTTTGAGGTTTTAAAATCCAATTTTTCGGTTGCGCCAGAATCTGCAAATAGGGCTATTCACATTCACTCGATTTTAAAATTCAATATCGCGATTCTTGTTATAAGCTTTCTCTTGAATTAGTTACTATAAAAGCGTGATATTTTTCATTAGTGGGTAATTTAATTATAAATGCTAGTTCAAAAAATTGTGTTAAATATGAAACATGATTTGGTATATAATTTGATATCGATTTTTCGCACATAGAACTTTCAGGGATTTTCACTTTGTGTTACAATCCCACCTGTGGAGGGATAAAAAAAATATGAAGTGGGGGAATATATAATTTTCAAATAATATTGCAAAAGTCAATTAAACGGGACTAATGGTAATTAGAGTGAAATAGAAATACAGCAAAAAAACTAGGGTGCACTACAGTTTATTGATTAAATGAAATGAAACTGAACAAAGAAATTACTATTCTTGTAGTAAAATTATTCAGCATCCATTTTATTTGATTGATGTCATTATTTGGTTGACAGCAAAAACAACTACAAGCACTAAGTTAAACATTTGACTTGCCTGCTGGCTCAAGTAAAATATGATGTTTGAATGTGTTCGTCGGTGCCGGGTACAAAATTCATATCGACCAGCCATTGCTGGGATTTAAGCCCGGTTATCTTATTGGAAGACAAACGATATATCCCCTGAGCCACCATGACTCTAACATCTATTAATTTAAATAAAATAGGCTTTGTGCTGCAAAGCAAAAGGTAACGGAGAAAATGTTAACAGAAATTTGTTTAGGAAAACCACAGAAAATCGTACTACTGATGTAATATGTACTACTGATGGTGATATGTACTACTGGTAATTGGTGCAGTTTAGACAAGTACAGTAGGTTTTCTACAGTTTCAGGAACTATTTTTCAAGTGGTAGCAAAGATAGTGCATTAATATTGTAATGAATTAATTCCACCACTACTTATAAATATTCTAACAGTAAAGGTCAGATAGAGAAATGGTTATGTTTCAAAATCCTTATCAAAATAAGAATTCTATTTCTTATTTTAATATTCAGATTTAGCTGGCAGTCACTGACACATGTAGGTATTTTGCCCAAAACTCAAATGTTGAGGGTTACATAATAAGTACCAAATATAATAATATAGACATAAAATAATATATTGATATATTTGGGGATTATTAAAACTGCACCCTAACTAAGCAGCTTTAATCTGGTACTTTGGAAAAAAGTGTTTTTTATGGCCCCTCGAAAAAGATGTGCACCGTAGAAAATTACTTGATAGTGGTAAAATTTGACTATCATGAGTTGAGCAATAGCATCATACCCAAGTGATGCTATATACATGTTATTTTTATTCTAATGGGATGAACTACAAAAAACTAGTTTTGCTGACTTCAATAGCCACCAAAAAAGTGGTACAAGTAATATTAAATAATAAAAAAAAGGTATAGTAATCAAAAACTATCTAACCAGGTAAGCGATATATTTAGAACAAAAGAAAAAGTTGCATCCGAAGAATTATATTACCAATTTATTAGAAGGCGGGACTAATAATAATCACTTTATGTTATTTTCTCTGATTCATTAATTCCTCTAAAAATGTCACTTACCTGGTTCTTTAATTGTGTGTCGGTATATGCCGTTCAGTTTTGAGCATGATTTTATAGTGTTTCTCAGTACTGATTTTTTGATTCTCTATTTTTTTTTATTCACCCCATGGTATTTATCTAATATCTTATAAGAAAACGCAACGTGACGGATCCTCATCATGTGAGATATTTTATATTGAATGGTTTACAGTACACAGAAACGTGACCCAACTATAACATAAAAAATACTGAAATGGCATAGCAATGCCAATATGTCAACATTCAATTTAAAAATTTGCACATAATACTGAAAACACCTATCAAAAACTACTGAATACAGTAAAAATACTGAAAATCATGCATCTGCGGTCCAGTAAAATATATATATACACATAAATCATAAAATGAAGCCAAATGTCATGTCAGAAAAATTTGGGTTTGTTAATTGACTGCTCAGAACATTTTCAAAATGAACCATAAATGGACATAATTTCATATACCACAAAACTTAAATAAAATACTTTTTTTTTTCGGCTATTCCCCTATATCAACAGGACCTTATTTTAACGTTGCAGAAAGAACCAGTGTATTTGTTGATTTTGAACTTTTTACAAAAAATCACCAGCGAGTTTTGTTATTTTTTAAAACAAAAATCAGAAGTAACCTTCAGGAAAATCGCAGTGATCCCTACTCCCTATTTTAATAGGGACACATATTTCTAAATCAAGACAGTAGTTATTGTATAGTCAACAGTATTTATTATGAATTTTCAGGTATTAAAAAAAATTGCCATTTCGAATATTAAAAAAGAAAAAACTAATGAAATTAATTTTTTTATCTGTTTATACATTCATGCATTTATATGAATCGTGTATTAGCCAGTTTTTAATGCAGTAATATAGTTGAAAATCTAATGGCAATTAATTTTGAATAATATTTCAATCATAATTATAAAATTTATCAAAATTTTTAACTTAGGTATTTAAAAGTATCTTTAAAAATATCCCATTGAAATCAAATAAAGCATAACTTATTTTAAAAAAATATAATATATAACAATTATTTAAAAAATATATAATGACTACATAAGTATAATAATTATGATTTTTTGGTCTAGATCAGTTTATGCTGAGAAATATTTTGAGTTTAGTATGCTTATCATATTGAAAACATTTGAACACAAAACATTTGTTGATTAAAAGTAACTTATCTGGTAGCATCATGAGAAATAATTAAATTCGAATACTGGGTGCGTAGCTAGATTTTTCAACAAAAAATAAGCACTTTTTAAGCACTCAAAAAATATCTTTAATCACTTTTCAAAAAAAAAAAAATCATAATTAGGCTATGTGAAGTAATAAAAATTATTTTTTTTCTATTGTTTAAAGTTCTTAATTTTTAAACATAAAATCAATAAAATTCAAAACCATTTTCAAAAACTTAACGTAATCATGATAAAATAACCAGTTTCTGATAAATATTACAGAGAAAATTGTGAAAATCAATGCATTTTTTTACAATTACAATTGACACGGCAAATAAATAATCTCTTTTTTAAAGATAGAAAATTTTACAAACCTCGAATAAAAAAGCACCTTTAAGGGATTTTAAAAAACATAAATCAAAAATAAGCATCTTTAAGCACTTTTTAAAAAAGCTACGCACCCTGGAATTATGAAATTAGAATAATTAGAATTAAATCTAACTTAATTTGAATTAAATCCAACTTAATTATTAAAATCTAAATATTCAATGCCATTTGAGCAGTAGCCTTTTTTTTTCCAAATTTCGTGAGGGCAAAATTACTATTAAAAAAAAATAATTTCTAACTGTTCTATAGAAATGATACAGTTCCCAGTTATGTGTAATATCTTATGCAAATGCCGTTTGCAAAAAAACCTTTTCAAAAGAAGTGTCTTTTTTAAACACCCCAGGAATAAAAAGAATTTTACACTTTTTCCTACCAATAAGGGGATATTTCTGTATCCAGATCTGACGCGCCAACTACAATCGCCAAGGTGCCAAATAGATTTTAAACTTGCAAATTTTTTTAAAAAAACATGTAGATGCTCAGGTGTCTGTCCAGATCAAATTTACTACCATTTAGTGGTACCTTCAAATTTTGGAAAAACAGTAGCTTCACAAAATACTTTTTAAAATTTTATTTCTGTATCCCGTAAGAAACGATAAATACACATTTTTACCAGTTTTTTGTGATTTTTTAATATTATTTTTAATTTTCACGAATTATGTTTAAATTTTCACAAAATAGGTACCTCTCAGAAAAACCTAGACAGACCCCTGAGGTTTGCTCGTGGGTGACTACGTTATACATTTCAAGTTGGTCCCTTTCTGTGACATTTTTTTTATATTTTTGATCGAGCTGCTGCTCGGAAGCTTCCAAGACTTAGTGATCATTCTGCCACAGGTCACACTACGGAAATTTCCCCACCAATGCAAGCGTGGTTTAAAATAACATTTACATGTTTTAAAACCACACATTGCAATTCCAATTTACAAAATGAAAGATCGCACATCAATGATAATAATTTTATACCAATAATTTTATTTTTACAAACACCAAAACAAGGACAACTTATTAAGTTTATTTTCAAATTATACATAAACGATAAATGCCTACATAATGAAACACGGCACTAATTATAATAATATAAAACACGTATATAAAATTTCCATCGAGAACTGGGTGTAAATTGTGATACAGAAACTGACAAAAAATAGTTCAGCTCTAAGCATTATTTATGCTGCGATTTAAGTCGCAATATTTAGCACTTTCTACTTCTCGGCATTAGTCATATTCTGAAGCAAATGCTTTTTCATTTCTCTGATATACATTGCCCAAATAATATCTGCAAACTATATTGAATTGTGATTTTTTTTTGGGGGGGGGGGATATTTCAGTATCGTGATCAGTTTCGCCAACTACAATCGCCAAGATGCCAAATAGATTTTAAACTTGCAAAAAATTTTAAAAATAACATGTAGGTGTTAGCTCCGGGGATGGCTACGAGTTATACCTTTCGAATTGGTCCCTTTCTGTGATGTCTTTTTTAGTTTCTCACAGGGCCACTGCCCGGAGTTTCCAAGGCTTGGCAATTATTCTACCGCAGATCATGATACGGAAATCTCCCCATTAATTTAAGAAAATAAAAATCTATATTAATGTGTAAAAGCATTTTTTTGCCTCTACTGTGATGCCTCAAAAAAATCAAATAAACAATAAAGATTCCTTATTAAGGTTTAAAAAAAATTTTGGAAATCAGTATAGAATCTATCCACAAATTTTAACAACAAACGCAATTCAAATGGAAAAATAACTAAAATAAAATCGTGATACACCAGACAAGATAAAAATACTAAGATAATTTTAATCAAACATAATGGTATGCAAGATTTCTCAAGTCAATGGCACTTCAATATATGCATAGGTATGCTTTAGAATGTTGTCCTGAGATCATAAAGTACTTCTAGCAATGTTTTACAGCCGAACTAAACTAAATATAACGTTTACTTTTGAATCTAGAAACACTGATAATATTTAAGCATTATTTAAAAGAATCATATGATTATAGAATAATCAACAATCTATTCATACATACTTTAATCATATACTGATAGATTTTAATACAGCAGGCAAATTATAAAGTAAACGAACGGTATTGCATATTGTTATTGTCCAAAACAAAGCAATATTCTTTTTTAGAGAAAAACGTTTTATAAACCAAGTTAATCCTACAAGGCATTTTTAATTAAAATTAACAAGTCTTAATAAAAACTATTGGTAAAAATCTCATATCATAAACTATATATTTTCAAAACCTACGATAATCATTACTTTGTTTACATAGCGAGCATTTAGGCTTAGCTTTAGCTTGTAAACATTGGCCAAATGTCAAATAATATGCGATCTAATACAATATTTACGACATTTAAAGTAAGAAAACATTACTATTGATAATAATTTTACTTAAGAATCACAATAAAGAATGATTCCAAATATTATTTATCGTAAATAAGGATCTCGGTACTTAGATACTTGGCGATGTTGGCGACTAATCTCTTTTCTAAAAAAATTTATAAATTGAGAACCACTGAAATATGATTATTTCTCGAATACAAATACACAAAAAAACAGATAAGAAGACTTAAAATGTCTCATTTTAACTCAATGGACAGAAATAAAGGAAAAATTTATAAGAATTCTATTAGAAAAAACAGGAAATTCAAAAGCCGGCATTTGTATTGTAGGAAGTAAGCAAATTAGAAGAATTAACACCCTAGTATGGTTTATTGCCTGAAAACCATAATAAAATGCTATTTATTGAATTTTAATATAATCATAATAAAAAAAGAGGGCGGAGATGACTCACCAAAATAATTCTATGCGTGTAATGCACGTGGAAAAATGCCAAGGAATGCAACTTGGCTTCAAGGACAATCGCCAAGGCCAGTATGAAGTTGCTTTATTTGTTTCTTCTAAGAAACCGATATATTAACTACTTTTTTCACACTTTCACATAATCGAAATTCCAGGAACAATAACGATTCTAGTGTATGTTTATTTTGTATCCAACGAATCGTATTAAATCCCTATCGATTCCGCACTTCTTACACAAACACTATCACTCACGTCAGCCGCACATCCAAACAACCACATAACTTCGATTTGAGTGAAACTGCTGGCTGGATTTTGTAAGTCGTGTTTGATGCTTTCTTGGCTGAAAATAGGGTTGCTGTAAGGGCGAGCATTTCATGTTAGTTTTCTGAAGTAAAACGCCAAGTTTTGCCAAATAAAAATTAGACAGCTAAGGATTATTTTGTAAGCTTTCTTGGAGAAAGAGATAAAATAACTTGATAAAAACGATACTGTTGCTTATCAAGTAAAATGTCGTGTCGCAACTTTTTTATTGATTTAGTAACATTTCTAATTGCAATATCAACTCACTCGAATTTTACATTAGTTTTAGGTAACAAGATGAGAGTAAAAAATTATTTGTAAGCGGAGAAAAACAACTTTATTTGCGAAATCACTAAAAAGAAGAAAAATCAATGAATTAATCATCATAATTAGTGGCTCAGCATGAGGGTGAGTCAGAGGAAGGATTCACTTGATAATTAAAAACTATTAAAATGAAATAGTTTACAAGACATTGATAAAAATTAATTATTATTATTATTATTGTGATAACTTCGATTTACTAAAATTATCGGTTAGGTTTAGGCGAAGAGAATAAAAGGTTTTTTTTTTTTTAATGTAATGACGATTTTACTTTCATATAGTATATAAAGATGGATACGGTACTTTTATTTACGTCGCACTAGAACTCACAATGGGCTATTGGCGACGGTCGGTGATCTGGAGACAACATTCATCCGTCCAAAAGATCGTAATTTTACCAATGATTAAATTTCAGAGCACGATCAATTTCCGATCCAGTACCCCCGGAGGTATTTATTTGTTATAAGGACTTGGGGGACTTTGTAACCCCGACAGATTTAGATTGCAACAGTCTCCATTGTGTACAAAGGGAGTCTTTCACCGGCAGGGATCGAACTCACGACCTCTCTGATATGGTACCAGCTCCCAACCGGCAAGGTTATCCCAGCCCATACATAAAGAACGAATAAATCATCGTTCCTAAAGGGTTGGAAGAATCACAGGAGGAATTATCCTGAAAATTTAAAACTATTAGTATTAATTAGTTTGCAAGATAGTTACCAAAATTAATAAATCTAATAAATTATTATTATTATTATGAAGAATAACACAGTTGACTTTCACGGACAGAGCGCGAAATAAAAAAACGGACCACCTAGAATAACTTTTGATCTAATGATCGGATCTTCACGTACCAGGACTCAATCTTAATGGTTTGAGGGGGTGACCTCTATTATATAATAAGTGAGGACGAAATTTTAAGTTACGAAGTCAGACGCAAAATTGTACTTTCTCTGAATATACCAAACTTTTTTTTTAATGGATTCAAATATACCTATATCAAATATATGACCCTATAGTAATAAGTTGCCGTAATTTGGGAAATATGGTCCCAATAGTTTGGGTTCGGACAGCCGAAGTTTTGATATCTTAATTTTACTTTTTGCGTATTTTCCCCTATCCTGAAAACTTAACGAATTGAAAAATTTTGAGCACAAAATTATAAAATTCGTTCATCCAAAGATAATTCCATGTATAAAATAAATTTTTAGTAAATATTTATTATTTTTATTATTCTACTTAAAAATGCTTGAAGAAATTTTGAATTGTAAGGTTTTTTTTTTTTTTGCATTATTTTTTTTAAACAAAATGATCTTACATGGAAAAATGCAAAATTTGAGCGAAATCGCCTTAATAGCTCCTGAGAAATCGAATTTTAATAATACGACTTCTTTAAAATTCGATTTCTCAGGAACTATTCAACCAATTTTGCTCGAATTGTGTATTTTTCCATGTAAAATTACATACTTTAAAGTAATGAAAAAATTTTACACCTTACATTTCAAAACTTTTTAGACTACTATTAAATAAAATAATAAATATTTACTAAAATTTATTTTTTGCAGTAGTACTGTGTTTGGATAAACGAATTTTATAATTGTGTGCAAGAAAGTTTCAATCTGCGAAAAAAGTTCTAGAAATAGGGTGAAATACGCAAAAAGTAAAATTAAAATTTATTGGTCTTAACTTTGAATCGCTCTCCTAGCCAAACTATGAGGACCACATTTCCAAGACTGCGGCTACCCCCTAAATTTTTGAGACAGCAAATTCGAATGCGCATTGAAAAAGGCATGTTTATTTAGAAAAAGTACGTTTTTGTGCCTGATTTCGTAACTTAAAATATCCTCTGCACTAATTAATTAGCATATTTGAGGTTATTCCCTAGAACCATTAAGATTGAGTCCAAAAACGTGAAGATCCGATCATTAAATCGAAAGTAATTCTTCAGGGTGGTTCATTGAAACATAGAAGGAATTAATCCTCTTTATTAGTGGCTCACGAACAGGGTTACTCATAGGAAGGATACAGCTAAAACTTAAAAACTATTAAAATTAAATAATTTATAGGTTATTCATCAAAAATAATAAACAAATTATTATAGATAGAGTTATTTTTATTGTTATTATGGATAGCATTGGCTGAGAATTTTAGATTACGCTTACGTAACAAAAATAAAAATAAATTACGTTTTTTTTTGTCTATATCTAATAACAATAGTTAACTTAATCTTCACAAAAATTAATAAATATAATAATCATGCGTAGCCTCGACAAAAATTAAACAATTCTTTCCAAGTGAAACTATCAACCAATGACCGTTGTCGTCAAATTTCAAAGAAAATTTTTTGTACAAAAGTCGTTCTTGAGGAAAATTGATCAAAATAATTTTTTCAGAATTTTGGGATCAAAACTACGATTACGTAGCTATTTTGAAATTTAGCTCAACTTTAGAAATTTTCGTAACTACAGGCGATAGCGAGTATGTTAAAAATTTCTATATCTTTTTTTCTACGTGAGCCAATTATTAGTTAATAAACAGACTTATTAAACGTTAAAATATAAAAAAAATAATAAGTTTTTGATCTTATGAAACTTATTTAGTCAAATATTTAGTATTATATTAAATAAAAACCTTGAATAAAAATTAAGACGATAATATAGATAATCACTTATAATAACAAACTTATTTAATCTGAAACTTAGATAATCTCAAACGTAATTAATCATATTTGAACGTTTTTTTGTCTAAGTTCGACTAAACTGTTGAAGAACACATAAAATTCCTGAATGACGGGAATGTCGATATTAACATATGAATAAGTTCTCTTTTAATTTATAGATTTAAAAACCAATTTCTAGCGGCTCTGTAATAATTTCTAGTTATTGTTCATTACACAATTTTATTGTCATTAAACGTATATTTGAGTGTGGATGCTGTTGTTGACGCATGTCTGTTTAGGTCAGGAGGGGATGCGATTGTTCTTGTTTTCCAGTGGCGCCATCTATGGCCAAGAATTCGACTTCTGCCACACCATGCGTCACACCCGCTTATAGGACGGACCCATTCATACATCCATTCACTCATCCATCCATCGTAATTTTGACCTGAATCAGAGAACGATTGATCTCCGATCCAGTATCCCCAGAATTATTGATTTGTTATGGGAACATGGAGAATTTTTGCAACTCGACTGATTTAACCTGCATCAGTTACTTTACTAAACGGGGAATCTTCGGCCGGCTGGGTTCGAACCCACGAACCCTCGGACATGGGCCCAGCACCCTACCGACCAGGCTATCCCGGCCCTGGGAGTCGTTATTTGCGACGACTAGCAGCATGTCTACTAGGAGAACAACACGACCATCAGTTGCACTGGAAATTTCTTCAGTGTAGCATGGTAACGTTCCTTCTTTATTGTGGCTTATTAAATTAAAAAAAGAAAAAAATGCTTGATATTCTTTCTTATGCAAGTGAAAACAAAATGGAATCTCGTTTTTTTAGAGAAGGAACATCCAACACACGTTGGAAAATATTAGTAAAAAATCTTCTTATTAGAGTTAAAACCTAGTGCCTGAGAAATCGTTCTACTAAATTTAATGATCTAATATGAAAGGTCTATTTAAACTTTACATTCCTTACTTTTCTGAGTCATATAATTCAAACATTAGAATATGCAAGAAATATACATAATATAAAACCATTTAATTTTGAAATAAAAGAAGTTTTTTGACAACAATTTTTATCAAAAAATTACAAACTAAAAAGCGTAAAATTAAGAATTCTTAGGATAAGAAGAAACGATTCTAAAAATTCCACATATTGAAATAAAGAAATTTTATATTGTTTCTCTTTTTAATTCCTAAAGTTCTTAATCAGATGCAAAAAATCATTCTGTAAAGAACCATCATCAAAATAGAAAACAATTTATTTACGAGTAAATTTTTTATTATAAAAATCATAACACTTACTTGCTTTATATATCCGGAGAATTCCATATGAAATATTCTTCTTTTGAAAATTTTATTCTCAAATTATATATACATGGATTATCCTTTCATTACTTTTAGATGATATAACACACAACAACATCTCGATATGAATTTCAATATGTAACTTAAAAACAGAATAGCTGAATTCTAGTTGAAATTATTCCTTCAAGATTAAGAAATACTTACCAAGAAAACGATAAAAATTTATTAATAATCAGCGCAAATGAATACCATTTCAAGTAACTCGGATGATTCTTTATTGTTGTTTTCCGAGTTATATAGATACAGAAATATATACTATTCTATAAAGAAGAAGAATATTCTATAACTATTGCAGTTCTGCATGTTCTGAAATCATATTTATTCATTGGAATAATGTAAGAAATGTTGACTTTACTTGTAATGAATTGAAGACAACAACAAAAACAAATTTTTTTTTACCGTAATATACACATCTATCTGTAACAGTATGCGATCACGAAATCGAACGTTATCAGTTGCAAGTTTCTTGATAATAGAAGTTAAAAAATATTGAGAAATTGTTCTTCAAATATTTGGCGTGTTTTGTTTTACAAAGATATACCAATGTTATGGTTAGTTTTTTCAAGTTCTTCTGCCTTTTCCTTAGAGAAATTTTGCTTCTAATTTTCTATTAAAAAAATGGCGTCCGACTTTGCCAATGATTCTGATAAAACTAAATGAAAACTTAATAAAAAAAAGTCCGAAAATAACCTATCCGCTAGAAGGCGTACTCAAGCGTTGCAATAGCGAATTCTTTTAATTTCATTTTGCTATTATTATTTAAATTTAATTAATTAATAAAGCATGTTATGTTTTCTTTCATTTTTTCTTTGTTGCGTAGCAATACTTTATAAAATGAGCATGTTTATGTAAAAAATTTAGAATACTTACATTTAATTTTTTTTAATTCTTCTTTTCGTTATAAGTTTTTTTATTTATTCTGAAATTTTTATAAAGGGCAACAACAATACACACCCTTTCTTGTTTGTGAACTTTAAAACATAGAATACCATTTTCTCTGTATGATAAAAAATTTTAAGTTTCGACTATTGTGGTAGTTTTTCCAATTTGCCAATAAATAATGCGAATATTCCGACATTATTTGCTTTAAAGTATTTTTACGATTCTAAAAATTTGTTAATGAATCAACTAACTCAACGGGAATTAAACAAGGTAAGTTCTAAACTTCTGAATTAATAAATCAAAAATAATGGTTTATCTTATCTAAATATTATGTGGATAATTAGTATAATGTGTATAAATTGTAATTATTTTGCTGCTGTTACAAAAAAATGGCGATTAATTAAGAAAGTGAGAAAATTATGATCGCATTGTTGCTATCACTGGTTACCATTAGTCAAATGCTTTTTTTTTCTGGATAGACTGTTATAAACGTCATAACATTTCAAATCATGGGTTTCAATAACTGCGTCAATTATTGTTTGTGGTCTTGTCAATCAGTGGGCTTGATTGGTTTTGAATTCCATCCAATATACGTTTCTTAAGACGTGGCAAAATTCCTTTTTTTTTCTTCGGTATTAATTTCTTCGGTATTCGTATTGAAATCGCTTCCAAGATTATAATTCTGCATAAGTTAATCTAAAAAATAGAGTAAAAACATTTTAAATTAATATCACGTTGAAACATTAATAGTGAATGCTGGTGGAAAACAATCTGGAAATTTCATGAGAATTTAAACTTTGAGAATGACCAAAACTATCGTTTGCCTCTTTTCAATTTGATATTGGGATGCTTATGTTAACTTGTCAATTTATGACTCTTTATTTGAGATTATAGTATTGAAGTTGAACATGACGATGAAGTTGATCTGGTTGAAAAGTGTGCGAGCATGAGAAACCTTACAACGCTCTAAAAGTGATACTGAACAAAAATATACTACATTAGAGTCATAGGTGATTTAACCATTACTATATTATTATTATTATTTAAACATTTATTTAGCTGAAAATCAGGTCTTAAATCATTATTAGCTTTATCAGCCTTTCACAAGTAAAATCACATGAGGTATAACTTTCATCCATAAAAGTATAATTATTATCATTTCCGTATAATTAATTTTATTATTAATACTGTAATTTTTCTTTATTAACATTGTCATTTTTGTTTTTAATATTTTGGGAGCTTTTATTTCCTGTACCATCATCAAAAATACGAAGAAAGAAGACCAATAAGAATCAAAAAGTAAATAATTAATTTTTCTTCAGATATTTCTGTTTACATATGCGAACTAAATTCTTTAACAATTTCAGTTCAGGTTTCTTTTGTCATTAGTAAATAAATATTTGATATTTCTTTTGACATATTTACAGTCTGTAACATTTCTTAGAACTTTTAAGTATTGCTGAATAGATTTTAAAAACTCCTTCAAACCCCGATGGTCAAACCTTATTTATAGAGGATCAAACCACCTTCAGGAAGGGAATTATAATCCCATTTGTACTCTTTTCAATAAATCTATGTTTATAAAAGGATAACGTAACGTCGGGGAAAGGGCTGAGTTTGTTTCCCCTCGTTTGCAACGGTTTTTAAATGATTTCATAAAATATGAAAATTAAAATAAATCATAAAATGTAAGTAGTATGTAACACAGAAATGGATATCTGAATAGTTCAAGGATCAGGTCACATGAATATGGAATGATTTTACTTTACATTTGGATACATTTTTTTTCCAAACAAGAATGTGTGTGTTGATTTATAATCATTTTCTTTTTTCAAATAACTCTAAGTAATAAAAAATATGCATGCTTAACGAGCCCTTGAGGGTTTTTCCTAACAAAACTTTCGATTTTGTTTTTTAAAAAAATCTGTATTACGTCCTATTTTATTCTGAGCAATTTGATACCAAAGATAAGGTTAACTTTAAAAATTATAACAAAAGTATTGAAACCTTCTCAATAAAAGCAGAAAATAACACATCTATTTTCCAAAATTGGAATTACAGTTAAATAACTCAAAGTTTTGTCTTTAAATTAGTTTCCCTAAAATAAAAATAAAATTTTTGTTTTAAAAACTATAAAAAAAGTATTAAAACCTTCTTAATAAAGGCAGAAAATAACGCATCTATTTTCAAAATTGAAATTACAGTTAAATAATTCAAAGTTTAGTCTTTAAATTAGTTTCCATAAAATTAAAATGAAATTTTTGTTTTAAAATTATAACAAAAATATTAAAACCTTCTTAATAAATGCAGAAAATAACGAACTCTATTTTCAAAATTGGAATTACAGTTAAATAATTCAAAGTTTTGTCTATAAATTAGTTTCCCTAAAATTCAAATTCTGCGCGCAAGACTTTTCATAAATTTACTAAGTTAAAACTAGGTAATTGGTTAGTTAATTTAAATATGCGACCTTTTTAAAAATTCGATTTCTCAGTATTTTGAAATTCCACTATTTCACTGATTTTGTTCAAATTTTGTATTTTGTCTTATAAAATTGCATTCTTTAAAATGATGTAAGAATTTGTAGATCTTACTATTGTAAAATTTTTCACCTTTTATTAAATATGATAATAATAAATAATTATTAAAGATCATTTTTTTGCATGGATTTATCTTTGGATAAACGAATTTTATAATGGTGTACAAAAATGTTTTCGACTCGCTTAAAAAGTTTTTGAAAGATTGCGAAATACGAATAAAGCAAAATTAATATTAAAGGGCTACAAATCTTAGAATGCTTGCCTGGCCAAACTATTGGGTCCATATTTTCCAGATCGTGGCTACCCCCATATTTTGAAGCTAAAAAATCCAAATCAGTCTGAAAAAAGGTCTGTTTATTCTGTAAAAGTGCGTTTCTGTGCCTGATATCGTAAATTAAAGTATCATCTGCACCATTTATTATTTTATTTTTTTATACTATGCATTGATGCTTTCTCGAAGCAATCAAAACCGTCTATAACGATTGGAAATAAACATGCTCAGCACTAACAGACACTAACCATTTCGAAATAGGAAATTTTCTGAAAAATTAAACGCACAACATTGAAAGAAAATGCGTGGCAAAAGTAGTTAGTAAAAGTAGGCAAATCCTCAGTGACAATTTTCTAATTTTTACTTATTTATGGTTGAATAAATGTAAAAGCATCTATTATATAAAACGCTAATACGTATGTATCAATAAAACCGATGATATTTCTTTTCTCGCGTTGGCAACAGTTTTCATTTTTAATTGATAGGCTTCGGCGCGCAAGAGCACGTAGTGAGCATCATATGGCTAATCTATATTATATAAAACGCTAATACGTTTTAATTGATAGGCTTCGGCGCGCAAGAGCACGTAGTGAGCATCATATGGCTAATCTATATTATATAAAACGCTAATACGTTTTAATTGATAGGCTTCGGCGCGCAAGAGCACGTAGTGAGCATCATATGGCTAATCTATATTATATAAAACGCTAATACGTTTTAATTGATAGGCTTCGGCGCGCAAGAGCACGTAGTGAGCATCATATGGCTAATCTATATTATATAAAACGCTAATACGTTTTAATTGATAGGCTTCGGCGCGCAAGAGCACGTAGTGAGCATCATATGGCTAATCTATATTATATAAAACGCTAATACGTTTTAATTGATAGGCTTCGGCGCGCAAGAGCACGTAGTGAGCATCATATGGCTAATCTATATTATATAAAACGCTAATACGTTTTAATTGATAGGCTTCGGCGCGCAAGAGCACGTAGTGAGCATCATATGGCTAATCTATATTATATAAAACGCTAATACGTTTTAATTGATAGGCTTCGGCGCGCAAGAGCACGTAGTGAGCATCATATGGCTAATCTATATTATATAAAACGCTAATACGTTTTAATTGATAGGCTTCGGCGCGCAAGAGCACGTAGTGAGCATCATATGGCTAATCTATATTATATAAAACGCTAATACGTTTTAATTGATAGGCTTCGGCGCGCAAGAGCACGTAGTGAGCATCATATGGCTAATCTATATTATATAAAACGCTAATACGTTTTAATTGATAGGCTTCGGCGCGCAAGAGCACGTAGTGAGCATCATATGGCTAATCTATATTATATAAAACGCTAATACGTTTTAATTGATAGGCTTCG
The DNA here is from genome assembly GCF_043381705.1 of Parasteatoda tepidariorum. Taxonomy (NCBI): domain Eukaryota; kingdom Metazoa; phylum Arthropoda; class Arachnida; order Araneae; family Theridiidae; genus Parasteatoda; species Parasteatoda tepidariorum. The sequence continues at coordinate 21,259,628 of NC_092213.1, forward strand.
GCGCGCAAGAGCACGTAGTGAGCATCATATGGCTAATCTATATTATATAAAACGCTAATACGTTTTAATTGATAGGCTTCGGCGCGCAAGAGCACGTAGTGAGCATCATATGGCTAATCTATATTATATAAAACGCTAATACGTTTTAATTGATAGGCTTCGGCGCGCAAGAGCACGTAGTGAGCATCATATGTCTAATCGGGTGAATTCTCACCGAATTATCAAAAAAATTCTCACAAAATTATCTTCATCGAAGCCGATGCTTTACATCCGGCGTTCAGTACTGTTTCATATTGTTTTACAACACATGGTTTTAACCCTCTGGGGGGAAAGACTTTAAAACAAAACTTACAACAGTTACTTTTCTCAACAACTGAAATTTAGAATAGTGTGATTAAAAAAAGTATGTGAACTGTTTGCAATTTCAAATTAATATTGAAATGCACAGGTTTAAAATTTTCTACAGTGAAAAGTTTTCGGAACTTCAGTGTTAAAAAAAGTATACAAAAGCTAGACGTTAAGAACGTATCCAATGAGCGAGCAAAGCGAGCATCGGGTTGCGAAGCAATCTGAAATGAGCTGCGAAGGCAGTTCCGGGGGTTGGTGAGCACCAGCGAGCAGGGGGCGAAGCCTCCTAGTTTTTTTTTTAAACTATCGAGCTAAATTTAAATTTCTGATACATAACACGTGTTAATAAGGAGCAAACATCGTCCTGATATAATCAATAATCTTAACTGAATTCTCCAAGGAAACGAATAAGGTTACATGCTTTTTACTTAGTAATCTCAGTATATCAATATTTATTTTAAATTTCAGAAATATCGATATTTATTTCAAAATTGTAGCTATTGTATGTATTACTTGTAGTAATTTGTATACGTTACTTTTATTAAGTACTGTTGAAATACCAGGAAGCTTTGGTTTCTGTACGAGCTTATTGTTTAAGCAACTCTACTATTCTACGGGAAAATGAATAATTTCAAGAAATATAAGCAGATATATTTATTTGATAAAGAAAAAACTTCATTACCTTCAAAAACCATAAAGGTAGAAAAAGTCTTCATATTTCTCGCTCTCACAAATAAGGCACCCATTTTTAAGAGTCAGAAGACGGGAATAAGGGGAAGTACACATAATTGTAAAAGAAAAACCCAAAGTAGCAAACGAAAATATGTAAAATGTTAAATATAATTACAGTGAAGAACAAGACAAAAATACCGCAGTGGCAGAAACAGGAAAATTAGGGCAGGATGCATTTTCAAGCGATATGGAGTTTTGGGGGAAAAACTAATGTTGTTTACTTGGGAATCGGGCTCCATATGAATGAAAGAAGATTCCAGACCATCAAGATGAACTGATAGTAGGAATAAAAAGAATTTTCGCTTCATCGAAGTGAAATTTATGTGCAAGTTTAAAACATCAACAGCAAGAGATGACTTATCGAATTCTTTATGATAGACACATATCGCTGGTTCAAAACTAGAATGACACTTCTGCACTCACTTTTCATGTTATTTGAATGAGAAGTGAGTGCAGAAGTGTCGTTTTAGTTTTAAACCAGCGATATATTCCCTTAATTTAAATTTGAAAGAGCATCTGGTTTGCCTATCGCAACCATGGTTGCATTGGCAAGGTATGTTGTATATGATCCAGTAATTATTAATACTGATAATTATGGCCCGGATTTTGATGACATTTGCATTTTTTTGCATTTTTCGCATTTTTGGACATTTTTTGTCTTTTAGAGCATTTTTTTAGATTTATAGGGCATTTTTCTTTAAATTTTTGGGCGTATTTTGCATTTTAATACATTTTTTAAAGTTTTTTGTTAATTTTTCCAATTTTTATTATTTTTTATCAATTTTTCCAAACAATGAAGAAAATCTATAGGATATTAGCAGGTGAAGCAAAATCTTTTCGAATTGAAGAAGAATTGTCAGTAAGTGAGACCGTCTTTTTCAAGTACACGCCTATAACATCAGTAGACGTTGAAAGAAGCTTCTGCAGGAATGAAAATTTACTTTCAGACAAGAGACGCTCGTTTACATTTCAAATTATCAAAAAACATTTAATAATCCAATGTAATTCTGATATTTAGTAATATTATGAGATGGAAGTTGTTATATCCATTAAAGTTTCTATACAAAATAAAAATATTTTGGTGTCAATATATTTTCCTTTTTTTGTTATTTTAGGATATAAAACATATTTTTCAAACTTTAATGAACGTAGAACAAGTATTGCATTGCTTTATATTTTTTAAATGACTCATAATAATTTTAAAGAGCAAAACATTTTTTTAATTCAATATTTTTACTTTATTTAAGGCATTTTTTGCGCAATTTTTGCATTTTTAAGGGCATTTTTTGCACTTTTTAAGGGCATTAGTTGAGATTTTTTAGGTCATCAAAATCCGGGCTCTACTGATAATATTTGATAATCGTTGGTGACTTTAATCTGATTTGTTTTCCTAATTTTTCGATGTTGAATCTTGGAAATGGGCGCCTTGATTTCGAATTCTTAAAAAGTGTTGTTTATTCCCTCAGTAATTTTTGAAGCTAGTGAAATTTTACTTTTAAGAAGTTAATCTAGTTGACTGTGTTTTAAAATCTAGTGAGCGTGCTCGAGTCACGAAGTGATCCAGAAGGAGCTGTTAAAAGCTAATCAGGGAGTTGGTAAGCAATAACAATCAGAGCGCTGAAAGGCAAGCCATTAATGAAAAAGGTAGTTAGTGATTTAAGTAAAAAATAATAATGTAAACAGATAAAAGACATCGTACGCTATCAAATGATATCAATAAGTAGATTTGATAGTATTGAAGAAAAAAAAAACAGAAAAATATTTTTGAAAAATACAGAGCTATGTTTCCTTATTTCCCTAATTTTTGGAAATTTTCATATTTACGTTTACAATTCATGCTTGTAATCATTATTGTTTAAAATATACGTATATCATTTTACGCATAATTAGAACTGTATTTAATAAAAGAAATTTTGTTTTTTGAAACAAAATTTTAGTCGGTGCTGATTTTGATGTTTTGTCAAATTCAATTTATAAATTAGTTATTATGAGTACATACAATCGTATGTGATTACATAGCATTAATATAATGATTTGATAAGGTAATATTAACATTATGCTAGTCAACTCAGCATTTAATCAAAACTTTAAATTTCTAAAAATTTAACATAACGTTTTGTATAAATAAGATGTGTTTTCGATTAAAAAATTAGTTTGATTACAATGTGACATATTGGACAGAAAATGAATCGAGAGTTAATTGTAATAATTAAATAAATAAAAATCTTAAAAATCCATTCAAAAAATATCTCCTTGCATTGGAAACGGCATTAAAAATATGCAAGATGCTTAATTAATCTTACAAGAATATCTTGTTTTAATATATTTTTAATATAAGAGATTTTTTTAATTAATATTTCATTTTGAAAGGCCTAATATCATATTTCGAAATCTTAATAGATTTTTTTAATGATATTTCATTTTGAAAGGCCTAATATCATATTTCGAAATCTTAATAGATTTTTTTAATGATGTTTCATTTTGAAAGGCCTAATATCATATTTCGAAATCTTAATACAGCACTGTATTATTTTGTTTTACATCTAATTCTATACTAATTCGAACCAGAACAAAGTTACAAGTAATTAATTTTATTAAATCATGCTACATGGGGACTAAAATTTTTTAATCTGTTTCCCCCTTTTTTAAGAATTTGTCAGTCGTATGCTTAAATAAAAATTCAATTTTTTTAAAATTTTTTTTTCTTCCTTTCATTATGAATGAACCACATTTATTTTCAACGACATTTTGGGATTAAGTTTTAGAGACACTTCATTCGCCACTTAATATTCCAACATATTAAATTCTTCATTCAAGGACCATTTTATTCTCCGCTTCTTTTTTGTTGATCCAAAAGCTTAATGAAATTGCACTCTCATCAGCCACCCAGATAAAAAGAAAAGTGGGATTGTTTCATTTTGTGCCTACCTCCTATACATTGTCCAAAAGCATATTCTGTGGGAAACTGTCCTTATGACGGTTTGTGGAGAACAATAGACAAAGTTTTCCCGCTCTCTGGTCGATAATTTCCTTGTATTTTTTGCTGTTTCGTCTGATTCCACGTTTCTGTTATGTTGGACTGGAAATATAAATCTGTTCGGAATAAAAGAAATTTTGTTCTAATATTGGGAAAAGTATGTTTGCGGTGCTGTCATAATGACAGAAATGCATTTGCGTTTCTGTCACGGAAATTACATTTTTCGACAATTTGTTCCCAAGGCACTGAAATTGCATTTAGAAAATGATGTCTTTTCTAGAATTTTATATTATTTGTTTAAGAGTATGTTTAAGATTATTTTGAAATAAGCAATAAAATTCACTTTTTCTAATATATATTAAGCCTTAAAAATTGGCAGTTCATTAGAAAAATTAATAATTTGCATTGAAAATTTTACAATGAAGAACAATTGTATAACTTCTTAAAAAATACATACGAACTAAACTAAGAAAGGAAAAAAAGTAATGTATTTTTATTCACCAAACTCGAAGAGAATTTATTTTTATAGGAGGTTAAATGTTTTTCAAAATGAATATGCAAAAGTGTTATTACTTGGTTAAAAGTTTTATTATTTTGTGCACCAATCACTTTAATAAAAGGTTTAGAGCAACGGTGGTTTACGGAATAGAACATTCGCCTCTCAATGAGATGAACCAGTTTCGAATATCAGCTTTGGATGGTTGATACGAATTCTGCTCCGGGCCCGCACCGTCTACTATGCTGATGTAAACTATTTTCAGTGGTAGACGGATCATGAGTTATCCTCCCTTGCCCTCGGGATAACTCTCCCTTGCCCTCGGGCTCGTGGTTTTCCTCTCTATGTAACGCAATTGTGGGTTAGTTCCATCCAAAAAGTCCTCCACGAAGGCTAGTTTGTCCCAATGTTTGATCCAAGAATTTTCCTTGTCTTCCGGGTTAGGTTTAAAATTACAAGGATACGGAGATGAACATTGATAGTTGCAAACTCAGAATTGGATGGACTGTTCAACTTCTGCTATTAAATATAAAACAATTATGTTGTGACGTCAAGCATTATTAAAAATATGGGTTGAATCTGAGAAAAGACAATTATAAATTTTATAAAAAAATGACTTAATTCTTATGTGATATTGTAAGGAGAACTAGAGGTGCAAGTCTAAGCCCAAATAATTTAAATTGCCAAAATTATTCAATCTGATACCTCCCATTTATCATCTCATATGATTAAAAACATGATTTAACTTCAGCCCTAAGAGCAAAAGAATAAATAAGTTAATAAATAACTGAAAAAATAAGATACATTTCGGTAACTAATGCTTTGTATGAATCCTCAAAGAATACCGATTTGTTTTAACAGTTTATTAACCCCTTAACGATAGGTTAATTTTCAAGAAAACGGTCATAACTGCCCTATTTTGCCAAATACACGTATTTAATTATTGCTGACATCTAGTTCAAAATAAACTAATTATATATAATTACTTTAAAATGTCCTGGTACTGCCATCTGGTGTGTAAAATGAGAAATAAAATGTTTTCCGGGCAAAGGAAATGGATTAGTTTTATTCTTATTGGCGCATTACTACTGAGCACTCCAACCCGGAAATTTCACGGGAGCGAGAAATAGAGGGCGAAACCTCACCCCGTCATTTTCACGGAAGCTAGAAGGAAGGGGTTAATAATGAGTCATATTAATAAATAATTATAGTAACTAGTTCAAAACTTGGATGATGAGCCCGCTGCACCTCCTCTGGAAATAGATTAAAATATAATGTCTGAGGATCTGTTGAATTGTATAAAGTTGAACCTAAGTGAAGGATTAACACAGTCGTCAATTTGCTTACTTTCATGTTCAATGTCTTAAATAGAGAAATAGTTGTTAATTGGGCCTTTTTTTAATTTCTTATGACTCTTATCATTCTATTGTGACAAATAAAGTGTTTTTAGACGAAGTCTTATTTCTATCTAACTCATTGTAGCAGAAAAGGACTAAAATATATTACACTTTTATTTTCAGATTTAATAAATAATTTTACGAATAATTTACTGGTGAGTTCTTACGAGTAAAATGAGAAAAATCATAATCAATCACTATCATCAATTTCGTGTTTTATTTGGGTAAAACACCAGTAAAATATCCAACTGAAGATAAGGTATACTTAGTGCTAGGTATGAATAAAGCTGAATAACGTGAATATCACAAAACGCGAATTTCGTGCCATAATTTACGTCTCTCATTCACGTTGTTAAGCTTTATTCACAATAACATCAATTATCCGACACCTGATTTTGGGACTTTTCGATTGTTCGACACTTTCTGTTCTGACGTGCATACTAAATTAGGTTTGTGGATGAGTCAAGAAACGGTCAGATTTAATTTCTATCACAACGGAAATCCCGGTACAGATTTTGCTTGCTTTAATCAATCGAAAAAAGTTTATTCTAAAGTTAATTCCTAGATTATTTAAACTACGATAAGAACGATTGAAGTTTATTCTAAAGTTAATTTCTAGATTGTTTAAACTACGATAGGAACGATTAAAGTCAATTCTAAAGTTAATTCCTAGATCGTTTAAACTACGATAAGAAGTATATAGTTTAAAGTTTATTCTGAAGTTAATTCCTGGATTGTTTAAACTACGATAAGAACGATATACTTTAAAGTTCATTTTAAGTTAATTCCTAGATTGTTTAAACTACGATAAGAACGATATAGTTTAAAGTTTATTCTAAAGTTAATTCCTAGATTGTTTAAACTACGATAAGAACGGTATAGTTTAAAGTTTATTCTAAAGTTAATTCCTAGATTGTTTAAACTACGATACGAACGATATGAGTTGTGAACAATTTTGTGATAATGCAACTGTTCAGAGTTTATTCAACAAAGCAACACCTGAATCTGATGTTTCAGAAAACTGATGAATCAGAATACTCTCGCAGTAGTATTATAAATCACTCGAATGTGGGATTTTAAAACTTTTAACTTAACCACGTGCTTTGAGTTGTTTTAAAAACTGGAAGATGCTTATGTTAGTCAATATTATTTTTACAAAGAATATGAAATCTGACTGCTAAGAAGATAAGTTAACAGAAGCAATGAAGCATAACTGATTTTTATTTTATGATATATACAAAATTTGAACGAAATCGGTAGAATTGTTCCTGTGAAGCTGAATTTTAAATCTACGACTTCTTTAAAATTTTATTTCTCAGGAACTATTCAACCAATTTCGCAAACTTTTTTGCATTTTGCCATGTAAAATTAGATACTATAAAATGATGTAAGAAATTGTACATCTTACTATTCAAAAATTTTTTTACTATTTTTAAATAAAATAATAAAAAGTAATCAATTCTTACTAAAATTTATTTTTTTCGTGAAATTATCTTTGGATAGACGAATTTTATATTTGTGTGAAAAATTTTTTCAACTCACTTAAAAAGTTCTATAGATGCGGCGATATATGCAAAACGTGAAAGTGACGCTAAGGCAGTGTTTCCCAACGTGGGGCCCATGCCCCACCGGGGGGCAATTTGATTGTAAAGGGGGACAATTCAAAAATGAACTCAACATGAGTTTAAACCTTTTTCTCTGGACCATTTAAATACAATGCGAGATTTCGGAGACAAAATCGAAAGAAAAAAGCAAATTCTTAAATAATTGCTGTCAATAAATATTATGTGACTTAGGGATTTTTTAAGCGACAAACCTGAAATGAAGTATTTGTTTACAGTCGATTGTAAAGCATTTGTGAGTTATTTAGCCAATATCTTTGAAAAGCTGAATATATTAAATAAGAAACTTCAAGGAACAAATAAAACTCTTGTTGATGCAAAAGCGAAGATATTTGGCATCATTACCCTTATTGAGTTACGTCAGAAATATATTAACAACAAAAACTTTGAACAGTTTCATTGGCTCCAAAAATGTGAAGTAAGTGATACCGCTTCACTTGTTATTGTCTATCATATGAAAATTCTATCGGCTGATTTAAAAGAAAGATATTCTGATTTAAAACAAATTTATTTTCTAACATGGATGTTGCAGTCCATGTTAGTGGATTTGTCTGATATATCAAGAAGAACTTGCAGAAATGCAAAATGAGTCAGTTAAAACTTTATTTAATATGAAAGGGGTGATGGCATGGCTTCATGAGGAAACAGAAAACAAATACTCAAATTCAATCAAATGTGCAAGAAAACTATTGTTACCGATTCCATCTTCCTATTTAGCTGAATGTGGATTTAGTGCTGTAAATGATTTTATTGGTAAGAAAAAGAAATCGTCTGGATATAACACAGCGGGGAGGCTTGAGACTGAAGCTAACCAAATTGGAAACTAAGATAAAATCTACGTGCAGCAAGCATCAAGGGCAAGAATCTCACTAAATTAAAATATTAAATTATTATAGAAAAATCTTTATTAAAATTATTTCGAATTTGAATTTTTCATTATATGTTCTGAAAATTTACTTTCTTTCTTTCGCTAACAATTTCCTAAGTTTCTTAAGTGAACAATTTGACTTTTTAATATTAAAAATTATGTATATGTTACATAGGGGGGCATAAGAATTTTAGAAAGGCTTAGGTGGGGCATTGTACAAAAAAGGTTGGGAAACACTGCGCTAAGGGGTCAAAACTTTGGACCACTCTCTTAACCAAACTATTAGGACAATAAATATTTCCAAGACTACGGCTATCCACTATGTTTCAGGGGTCAGAATTATTCGAAAAGTGGTATGTTTATTCAACGAGAGTGCGTTTTTGTGTCTGATTTCGTAACATAAAATATCGTCTTCACTAAATAATTAGCATATATGAAGTCATCCCTATTAAAAAAATAATTTAGGGTGGACCATTTTTTTTTTTGGAGCACTGTACATATGTTGTGTCGCGTAAAAATCTTTGATATGAAAAAAAAAGATGTAGTATAGAAAAGTTTAATGATCGTAAGATTTAGAAATAAAAAAGAAAAGATGATGGAAAATGAAAAGAAGAAGAAAAATGTATTTAATTATTTTCTCCTTCATGATCTAAAGATTGTATCACCAAGCATTCTATTCTTGAAATAGTTCATTATTCCGAATAAAATTAAATGGAAATGTTTTTTCCTCCAAATTTTTAATGGGATGGTGAGGTGAAAATCATCACATTTATGAAAAAATTCTGAATGAGCATAATGAGCTTATTTATTTAATTATTATTTTTCTTTCGGTAGCATTAACTTTTTATATCTAATAGCAACGTAAATATGTTTTAATTTCAAATAAAATTTATTGAACTGATCAGCTTTAATTGTGATATTTCCAATCAAAGCTTAGCAATACGTTCATTTCAAATGTGTCAAAATTTTTTTAAACATTTCTCAATGGTTTTTAAACATCAATACAAATTCAATTTTTGTTGTGAAAGAAGTTAATTTAATTAACGAGGAATTTATTTCGAAAGAACTTTAATTATTACAAATGTATTTTAGTTGGTTTTAAATTTAATGCTTTTGTTTGAATATTTGATTAAATATAATGCTATAAAGAGATTGTTAAATGAAATGATAAACTAATAATAATTGATTAGTGAAATATTGATTTGATTATTGAAAATTCAGATCAGATGTTTCAGCATTTTATTATTATTTTGCATCTAAACATACATATTTGTTACGTTACTTAAAACTGACTATGTTTTTACTCATAATCGGGTAGTTGTGCTTTTTTATAACTATTTAAAAATCGTATTTCTTGATCCATTTAACTGTAACTTTAATAAAAGAAACTATTATGAACAGCATTTTTATTTGAAGCTCAATTTTCTTCAACAGAAATCTTCCAGATTTTACATCCTTTGAGTTAGACTAGTTTCAAAGATACGAGGCTTCTTCTGGTGATCTATCCTTTTTTTTTTTATTTCGTTCTTTTTATTGCGTTTGACTTAGTTTAAAGCTCTGTTTATTGCTTTCAATATGCGAAAAGAAAAAGAAAATAAACGAATCAACCTAAATAATTTTTGATTTAATGATTGGATCTTCTAGGAATCAATTTTAAGGGTTCGATTGGGTGACCTCAAATATGCTAATTAAATAGTGCATACGACACTGTAAGTAACGAATTCAGACACCAAAACGTGCTTTCTCTGAATAAACATATCTTTTTCTCCGACTGGTTCGAAATTCTGACCCTCAAGATAAGAGGGATGGATAGACGCAGTCTGGAATTCATGGTTCTAATAGTTTCGTCAGGAGAGCGATCCAAAGTTTGGACCCCTTAAAGTTAATTTTACTTTTTGCCCTTTTTCATCATATCACTTCCTAAGAAATAGAATTTTAAAAGTACAACTTTTTCAAAATGCTATTTAACAGGAACTATTCGACCGATTTTGCTCAAATTTTTTATTTTGCCATATAAATTTGAATTTTTTAAAATGATGTTAAGATTGACCTTATTATTCAAATCTTTATTCGACTATTATCAAATAAAATAATGAAAACAAAATGAAAAATAATAAATATCTACTGAAAGTTGTATTTTGCATGGAATTATCTTTGGATAAACGAATTTTATAATTGCATGCAAAAACTTCTCAATTCGCTCAAAGAAGCTTTCGAAATACGGTGAAATACGCAAAAAGTTAAATTAATATTAAGAGGTTCAAATTTTGGATCGCTCTCCTAACTGAACTATAGCTGTCATATTTCCCAGATTGCGGCTACTCCCAACATTTAGGGGTTCAGAAATCCGAGTCCGTTGGAAAAAAAAAGTATTCACAGAAAGTACTCTTTTGAGTCTGATTTTGTTACTTAAAATATCGTCTGCACTAATTAATTTACATATTTAAGGTTACCCCATCAAATCTTAAATATTGAGTTCTTGAGCGTGAAAATCTGATCATTAGAAGCAATGTTATTCAGGGTTCGTTTTATTTGCGCACTGCACATATTGTAAGGGCTGGGATAGCCTGGTCGGTAGGGCGCTGGGCCCAAGTCCGAGAGTTCATGGGTTCGAACCCCTCCGACCGAAGTAGTAAAGTGACTGATGCACGTTGAATCTGTCGAGTTGCGAAAGTCCTCCATGTCCCCATAACAAATCAATACCTCTGGGGGTACTGGATTGGAGATCGATCGTTCTTTGATTCAGGTCAAAATTACGATCTGTGGATGAATGAATGGATGTATGAATGGGTCAGCCCTGTAAATGGGTTCGACGTATGGTGTGGTAGAAGTCGAATTCTTGGCCATAGATGGCGCCACTGAAAAAAAACCCAGAAACGGACACTCTGCCTTAAATTTGCTCGGTTTCATCAAGCAGGCTTGCCCGTGCGTGTGGCAAGTGGCATTTGAACCAACCAACCACATATTGTAATGTTTGTTTTTTAGCGCATTATAGCTGCATCCAGCTTTTTTTGCCATTAAATTGTGTATCCACCAATCATATATTTCAGTGTTAAGTCTTCACTACGTTCAAATACTGGACTTGGAAGATATCCACAACTAAACACCGCTTCAAATTTGGATTAGTATGAAGAAATAAATAATTATAGAATTTAACTAAGATGCAGCAAGCAATCGAACTTCGGTTTATGAAGATTCAAATCTTGTTAAGTTACAAATATTTTTTATATCAAAGGATGGCAATTTCCACCACAAGAGGTTTGTTTGAAAATAAATGGGAGTTCAATACTTTCTTCTCGTTTTTTTTAAGAATCACGTAGTTAATAGAAATCTTTTAATATTTTCAAGTAAGTAATATAATTTTTTTTACCTTGGATTTGGCACAGTTTAAGTATTGCCGAACCTATAATCCTGTCTTTCACTTACCGTAGAATGGAAACTTCGGACCAAACTCTTTTTCTGTAATTAAAAGACAACAATTATTTTTTCGACTATTATTATTTTTTTTGTTTTGAATTTTTTGAAGTATCATTAAATTAGGAAGCATTTTGACAATTATGGAATTGCAAATCGATGTATATCTACAAAAATTGTCATTTGATTGTATTTCTCTTTCTGTTTGCGCAGAACTTCTCCAAGTCTCATCTGGAATACAGATTTTCCACATCTATAAGGTAACTTAGCATTCAGTTTCCTAGGGTAATTAATATAAAATATTTGCAAATATAATCCTTTATGTTTCTTTGATTTCTTTCCCACGGTAATCAAATATATTGAATTTTTTGTGGTGACTTTTTTCCAATTCTCGATAAGGTGTCAATCAATAATAAGTGAAGTAATCATGGGTACTATATTGTTGCTTAATTTTTCAGCAAACTCTACCATAGTAGAATGTTTGTCTGACATGTTAGAAGCCAGAGTCTGCTAAGTTCTACTGTGCTAACTTCCGAATAGAATTTATATTATTTGTTCAAATAATGTGAATTTTAATGCTTTATTATTACAAATTATGATAACAATAGATTTTGTAATAATAGATATGTAATTATTCATAATTATACTAATAAATATAGTAATTTTTTTGATATTTTTGTGTCTGCTCACAAAAATGTTCTTAAAAATAATTTAAAAAATTTTGTAAATTTATCCGGATAACGCTATTTGCTATTGTAGAATAGTTTTTAGTCGATTTTAAAGTAGCAAAAGTTAAGCAACACAAAGTTATTTCACTTGAAAGGGTGACTTTATGACACAGAAAACAATTTATTTTTCTTTAGAATGAAATCTTACCTACCAAACGAAGAAAAAAAGCGTTCAGAAGACTGATACATTTGGTAAAATATCAGAATTCCATGTTTCAATTTAAATGAGAAATCCGAACAAATGCCTCAAAAGCAGTGACACGAAGTTATCCCATCTTACGGTACACCATTGTGAGGGAAGCCTCATAATTTTCAATCTTAAAGTATCAAAATTGGAATTCGCTATTTATTTTTTATTTTTCAAGTATTTCAAGTCGTTTTCAGAATCGGGCCATTCTATTATTGTACTTAAAAATCTTTTTTTTCTATACTTCTCAGTTTATTTGCTGAAGAATAATGTCATTTTTTACTGTAGCAGTTTCTAAAGAAAAGTATTAAATATAATTTCAAATAATAATCTTATGAAACAGCTTGTTAATAAATTAATTTATAACTAGTTAATGGCTTCCAAAATTTACTGAGCAAAAATAACTTTTTTATGGTCAAAAATGATCTTATTTTATGCGATTTTCTTCGGATTTCATGATTTAAATAAGTTGTCTATGTTTGGAATAAATGCAATTTCGTTCTTGTGTTTGCAATGCTGTCGTAGTGATCAAATCGTATTTGCGTTTCTGTCATGAAAATTACATTTTTGACGACTTGTTCTCGTGGCATGTTTGGAAAAGTAAGTTCTTTTTGAAATTTGCCGACACGGTTTCTCTTTGCACTAGTAGGAAGGTTTTGTGGAACATAAATAAAAATAACCTTTAAGTCTTGTGATATTTACAAGAAAATCGCACAAGAAAGATCGCTCAAAGCAGTAGAGTTATTCAAGAAATCTCATTGTGATGATCCTAAAATTACGAAATTCTAAGGGAGAAATGCGAACGGGCAGTTAAATAGACCGATGAATGGTTTGATGAATTTTTATATTTTTTTAATCCCTAAGCGATCGGTTAATTTTCAAGAAAACGGTCATAAAAGTGCCTATTTTTTTCCTGACATCCAAACATCTTGTGCTGACATCTAGTTTAAAATAAACTAACTATCTACAATTACCTTAATAATATCCTGTCACTGCCATCTGGTGTGTAAAATGAGAAATGAATTAGTTTTATTCTTATTGGCCTGCTACTACTGAACACTCCAGCCCGAAAATATGACGGGAGCGAGAAATAGAGGGTGAAACCTGACCCCGTCATTTTCACTGGAGCGAGAAGGAAGGGGTTAATCAGCATACTTTTTAACACGTATACTTTTTTTAAGACATATAAAAGTAAATGCGGCTGAATAGCTTCACCTGATGTAGTATGCTTTAAAAATTTGTATTGCTTTGACATGCACTTGAAAACTTATTTTTAAGGATAAATAAATAAATTAAACTATATTGTGGCCACTTCGATCTTAGAATCAGCTGAATTGCGCGAGACCTACTGTTATTGAGCAATCTAGGAAAGCTGATTAAATGCTATAAACAAAGCTTGTCTAAAGTGACATTTCATTTGGGCCCAGAAATTTAATAAAGTGTATTACGTATTTCAGTTTCAGGAAATAGTTAGTTTTTGTTTAAATTTGACTTCGGCTGCAACGTAAGATTAAGAAAACTTAATAAAACATCTTTAAACTATTCAGTGTCACATACTGATCCAGTGTCAATGAAACATGTTGTTCTCAATTATGTATTTAGGAACTCTCATGATTAAAACGCAAGAGTAAGTTTTTCATTTGCTTATTTCTGCTTTTCAGATGGTACAGTGTAACCACTGAGTTGTCATGTTGAAGTGGCGTCCTGAAGAAGATGCGTCCAAAAGATACCAGCTTGAATATAAAGTAGAGGCGGTGGGGCTGCAATTCTAACTACATCTCCACTACCACGCTGTAAGTCACTATATTGTGGAGCCTTAGTCTCAATGATTCCTTAGCCCACAAAGGGCTGTTGTGAGAGAGCTTTGTTTTCTTTTTTTTTATAAGTTTGTGGGAGGCAGAAAAATGTAAGTGTAGTAATGCGGATATACATTTTAGCGTTACGTACGTTTTCTGAATCAACTTTTTCCCAGTTACTCAGTATTGTTACACCTAATTTATTGAACAGGTTGGTGCAACGGTGAAAGTAGATGTGTGGCAAGTAAAAGTTATCCTTTCAGAAAGGTTTACTAAATAACGAATTTCAATAACATAAATTGTCAAAAATATCGATGCCTAAAAATAATTTGGGATATTTTTTCAATATAACTAATTTAGATTATATTTCGTGTAGGTCAATGTTTTTGTTACCCAAATAAAAATTGTCGCTCATAATATAGAAATCAATCGTTGTTTATAATATTCACAATAATATATTTTAGGTACGTTATGTCATCCATAATGATTGGCCAATTATTGTATTCGATAACAGAAATTATCAATAATGATCACGGCATTATCATATTCGATAGGCATTATCGTTAATGATCACGGTATTGTCGTATTTAATACATTTATGTGTATTGTCTGTAACCTCTGCACTGAGAAAAAAAAATGGTCAAAATTACCAGAATATCGTAAAATTAGCGTCTTTCTGGCTCTATGGAAACACCAAAAGGTTTGGTAAATTTTGCCGAAGTACTTTTGGTAGCGATTAGGGTAAAATTAACAGGAAAATATTTTTTTTTTGTATAATATATGTGATAAAATTTGGTGAATGTGGTAAAATTTGAGTAATGTATCATGATACTTTAGAGCATGACATTAAAACCATTTATTCGGTTAAATTTACTTTTCAGTTTTTTATTCTTTACAAAATAAGTGGTAATGAGAAATATAATTTTGAAAATCAGAATTTACGGCAAACTGTTACCATATGAAAGGAAAAATTGTCAAATGAATGGTTTAAACACCGTGTATTTTGATTTTTAATACCAGAATTACAGTTTCTTTTTTTTTTACCAGGAGTTTTATTGCCATACAGTTTGGTAATTTTGCCAGTTTTTTTCTCCCTCCGTGTGGAAACTAGAATCTTTGTTGTTTCTACGAATTGGTCAATTTGGCTTCACGATCCCTACGATACCCCCCCCCCCCTTCACGACAAGTATTCCTTTTAATAACATTCTGAAGTGAATTTTAGAAAAAATCTTTTGAGTGAACAATTATGGAATTCAAAAACGTTTCGTGACGGACCTAATTTAAACTATTTTTTGCTTAACTTAAACAGAAATGGGTAAAAAAAAGTCAATTATAAAAGATACATAAATATTTTTTTTTTATTAATCTTCCGTTAGAGATGCAAAGTTGAAAAGTAACAAAGCATATATAGAAATCAATTTAGTTAATTGCGTTTTTTTTATTTAGATAGTTTTATTTAGATTTTATTTAAAAATATTTTCGTGACACAAATAATTAAAAAAATAGAACGTTAATGAACAAGTCATTAAAGAACGCGTCGTCTTGAACAAATGCTAATCCTTCAATAATATTGACTATGAATGTAGTTATTACTGTTTAAATAATTTGTTTCTTTTATATTAGATTTGTTTGTGCATTCTAATTAACGCTTTTGAATCAGCTCTAATGACTTTTTTTTATGTCATTCAACATAGATTTTTTTTATAAATCTTTTATTGTCCATTTTCGTTTTTTCTTTCAAATATTTTTTTCATAACATATTTTTTAAAGAAGTCAAAGAAATTCTATTTTTTATTTTCTCAGAAATGCAATCTTCATTTTATTTAAGAGTAATTATTTTTATTATAATTCGAATAAATCGTAAACTTTATTTAAGGTAAAAAAAAAACATTAAAGTTTACTTTAAACTTATTCAACATGCTTAAAAAGTTACATTCTTGATTATTTTTTAATTAAATAATAGGTAAAAATAAAAATTTGAATTTTGATTAAGGAAAATCATTACTTAACTGGGTTTAATGCAGTTAAGAAACTTAATTTATAACTTTTTAAATGAAATATATCAAACTAATGAGCATTTAAAAGTTCAAATTCAAACTTGCAGGTTTCAAATATGTAAAAAATCCTGCCACAAATTTTGCACTTCAAAATAAATACGAGTTAATGTTACATTATATTGAGATAGATAGTTTTTACTCTGAAATAACACAGACACACCCAAACTGTAGGGAAGCGGGAAATTTTTTTTTATTTCGAAAATCAAAATGCCAATTAAAAGAATGATGGTCTCACTGACGGTCTCATATTTACCAAAATATTTTTATAGTTAAAATAAAAAATACATATATTTATATCTCTCGAAATTAGCCTGAAACTGAATTTCTTTTATTAAAAGTGCAAACTTTAGTTTTTTTAACGAACATAGATAGAATGCCATAGTTTTCAAATTAAAAAAAAAGAAGAAAAAATAACAGCCTGACAATTTTTTTTAAATCTGTAATTTTGAATTTCGTGAAAAAGTTTTTCGTGATACTAAATTAATTCCAGTTTAAGTTACTAGAGATTTTTTTTAATATTTTGAATATTTAAGGACATTTTTCATAATGAAAAAATTATTTAAATGTTTAATGCAACAACGTGTAAAATGACTTTTTTTCTCTGAGTTTCAGAAAACATGCTTTTGATTGTATATAAACACGAAGATTCTATTTACAAAACCGCTTTATTTTTATACTTTCTCGGTCAAATTACTGTCATATACTTGCAACTAGCCCTAACGTTTTTTTTTTTTAATTCGTAAAGCGTAATGTCTATTTTTTTTAGATAATTCCACTAAGACCAAGTTCTTCACATAGCTGGTTACGGAACCTAGTTCAAAATTAAAAGAAGATTATTATAATTTGATTTATGTGTGTTATAAATAATTCATTCTTCGATATATAACATGTAACATGTTTGATTAATGTGCACATATTTGATTAATGTGCACATGCATATAACATGTTTGTAATTATTATAGCCTTCACCGGCTCCAGCAATCATCATACATGCGGGGAAAAGTTTTGTAAATTTTACAATACGCAAAATATTAAATAATTTTATTATAGTTTTTAATTATCGTATCTTAAATAATTTTGCCGTAAATAATTTTATCATCGTTTCTTTATTATAGCTAAATATAATGTACTCATATTTACTGTCTGTCGACATTGTTATTTTCCTCCATTTATTATTGTTATGTTATTACATCTTTTCTATCAAGTCAGGAAAAATATGTTTATTCAATGTATTTATTCCATTTATCTTTTGGATATTTTCATAACATAGTTCGTCAACAAATTATTATCTTCTAAATATCCTATTGACACCATTTTTACTCTTACGAAAACAAAAATACTTGCTTTGTTTACTTAAATAAAAGTACTTGCTTTCTTAAATGAACAATCCCAAGAAACTGAAGGGGTTAGATATTACTTGATGAAAACTTCATTCGCTTCAAAGGTTACGAATTAGAAATAATTTTGGCGCTGTCAAAATCAACTTTATGCCTAAGATTGCATCAAAATTAACAAAATATCATCAATTGCTGCACATTGTTGGAATCTTGGGCACAAATTTAATTTTGACGATGAAAAAATTATTTTCACTCCAGTCACATCAGCTCATCTTGATACCCTGGAATCTTGTTATACTCATATTAATGCTGACTCCTTTGTTAATGACATTTTGTTCCTCACCAGATCTAAATAGTGCGTGGAAATGCATTTCCCCTTGATTTTCCCCTCTCGGCCACTGAGGTGTTTCTTGTTCTGTTTTTCATCTTTTTTTTCTATTTCGACTACTGTTGTTTTTCTTGTTTAATTTCCTACTCTTATTTTTTTCCAATTTTCGTTGGCAACTTTGCATTTTTTTTCAAATGCATTTAGTTTCTTTTAATTCGTAGTAAGTCTTGAAAACGGTTGCCTATTTTTTAGAGCTTGAAGCATGTCAACTATTATTTCGAATTTGTATATTTTCGAAGCGAATGAAGTTTTTAATCAAATAATACTTGCTTTGTTGTTTGCCTGCTTAAAATGGAAATTTCTAGTTACTTTGTACTATAAAATAATTAATTTCAGAATCGGAAAGAGATATTGAGATGTTCTTAAAGATACTAAAAGTGTTTTATTATTATTATTTTAAAGGTAATTAAATAATAAAATAAGTGCAATTAAATAGTAAAATAAGGTAATAAAATACTTTAATATTAAAATAATCTATTATTTTATTTTAGTCTTATTATTTTATTCTTATAATTTTATTTTATTATAATTATTTTATTCTTATTATTTTATTATGATTATTTTATTATGATTATTTTATTTTATTATTATTATTATTATTATTTTATTTTATTATTATTTTATTCTTATTATTTCATTTTATTCTTATTATTTTATTTTATTATTATTATTTTATTCTTGATTATTTTAATCTTATTATTTATTTTATATTTATTTTATTACACTTTTTAAAATATAGAGCGCACAAGGAAACTTTTAGAATGCTTAATTTAAGAATGATTTATTTGCGAAAAGTGAAAGTTTAACGGCAGCATTCTGCAAAATATATTCTATTCTATTTGTAATCAAATACATTTTCCTCTATGCCGCTTCTGATTGCTTCCTATTTCGATAATTCGCCAAGGAAACCAATAAAAGCCTAAGTTTACACAACCATTTTCAACCCAATGTAATATTGGAGAGCAGTTTTAAATCACCCCATACGTAGCATCTGACAAAAACAAATGCCTGATCTCAAAAGATAAAAAGAAAAGGAGGATTGTAGGAGTGAATCTTCATTTTGTGGGGAGGAGCAGGAAATAATTGGAAGGGGGCACCAGTTCCGTGTCATCTTCAGATGAGTAGGAATGGTTCAAAGTTCATATAGAGTGCGGAATGAAGAGGAAAATAAATAAATAAATAAAAAGAAATGTACAGACCTTCCGGTCCACCAACCCCTGTCTTTGCAGGCCTATTTATTACCATTTCCTTCATGATGGGCACCCAAGTCCCCTCCATGTTTTTTTGTTTTTTTTTGTGGTTGGTATGTTGGATCGGCATCTTTTGCTTCATTCCGCTGCACATAATATGTGGTCCTTGTCCGTAGCCACCCTCACAGATTTTTATTATTTTTTTGTGCTTCATCCAGACAAGGATGTTGGAATGGTTCAGAAAAAAAGAATGTGATCTCCGAAGCTATTTATCTTTTGCGCCTGGTTATATTTATTCTTGTAGGTTGAGTGTTCCTTCTGATTGGATTTTGTTGGCATTTCTTGATTGGAAATCGGATTCAAGTGCGAATCAAACATATGCTGAGTGAAATTAGTTCAATCTTTAGAGATATTTTCATATTATAAATTTTTTTTTCTATGCATAACTATGCCTGTTCGCTGCTACTCACCAATTCCGATGATTGCTTTGTAATAATTGCTATTTCTTGGCATTAAATAGGGTTTTCTACATAAGTTGAAATTATCCACTTAAAATCTAATATAATTCTAATATAATCCACTATAATTGGATATATAATTCTAATAGTGGATTATATAATTCTAATATAATCCACTTAAATACTAAAATAATTCTGGCTTCTGGCATGCGCTTGAGCCTCAACTTCCTTCAACGAATATTTCCTTTATGCTTCTATTAAGATCCATTAGCAATTTTTCTAAGTAATCGTTTTTTAAAATGAGATTCAAAATGAAAAATCTATTGATATAACAAATTTGGAAAGTTCACGACCGTAATTTAATATTTTCGCTTACCAAATGGACAGATATCTTACTATGTAAAAAAATCTAATAACAGTGTCCCAGTTTTTCATTGTTGTCCGTGCTTTTTTTGGCCGGAAAATCACGTGGTAGGATCCAGTTCTTCCTTATTCATTTCTATATTGTTTTGGTCAGCATAAAATTAATAAAAGTATTGTCATAAAGTAGCAAACAGAATTCTTTTTAGTAGATATATATTAAGTGAATAATTTTAACTTTAGTTGAAAAACTGCTTTCTGCAAAGAAGTAACAATTATTGCGAAGCAATCATCGAGGTTGGCGAGCGGCAGAGAACAGGGGGCTAAGCCCCCTAGTATTAAATACAATTTTTCTCGCCTCACTTTATGCATGAAGCTGATCGTTAAATTCTGAATCATTTAACGAATTTTTTTTAACTATATTTTATAATAATATAATGTAATTTGTACAAAAATGATTGTTGTAAAACAGTTACTAAGGTTAGACACGGGTTTAAGCAATTTTGTCTAAAATGTAGCGTAGAATTACGTTATAATAATGACAATAATATTAATAACAAGCAACTTTTTAAGTTTTAAACTCTTAATTAAGAAAACAAACAAAATCAAAAACGTAATAATAGTAGTGGAGTTAAATATCTTTAAATTAGGGATACAAAATTGTTAATAAGAAAACTATACTTACATGACTTTTATTAAGCTGGTGAGAATCAAAACATTATGGAAATCAATGTGGGAAAACTGGATCCCATCATCTGTATTTCAGACCAATAAAAATGAACCGACAGCAATGGAAAACTATGTCATACCATTATTTTTTACCACGTTTATATTAACTTGCCTTCGTGTATGTCTGTTTGAGTGGAATTTTGTAATCGATTTTAAACTAACTTCCCGACTAGCTACAGACTTCAAATTTGGCACATAGTTCAGAATTGGATGATAATGCATGAAAATGAAGAGAAAGAATACATACAAAGTAAAACAAAATTAAAATTGAAGAAAAATTAATATTTTCGCGATTGTCTTTTGTTGTTGATTTGATTATTTCAAATTAGTGTCACATGGCAGTTGAAAAGTTTTGTGTACAGAGAGTGAAAAAATTGAGATTTTGGAAGTGAGTACAAAAAAAAAATATTCAAAATAAAAAATAATATTTTTAAAAACCACGTTTTTGTAGTGGAGAATACTAATTAAAAAATAAAAATTTGAAAAACGAAAAACGTGGGGAGCACGAAATACATACCAGTACATATACACATTTTCTTACTCATACACATGCACATACACATGCATATACACAAACATATTCCACATACACATCCATATTCAGATACAATTACAGATATACATGCACATATTCTCATGAGCACACATACGCACACTAATACATTACTGTGATGTATTTCATGCGCCCCACGTTTTTCGTTTTTCAAATTTTTACTTTTTAATTATCATTTTCCACTACAAAAACGTGATTTTTAAAAATGTAATTTTTTTTTTTTTACGTTAGATTCATTATTTATCATAAAAAAAGAACCTAACGGAAGTCTTGAGGTCCTCTTCTGACGCATCAAAGCATGGGCGTGACTATTTCTGTTTTTAACGTTCCTGTTTTTTTTTTTTTATATATATATACTCGGAATACTTAGTTCTTTTAAATTTAATTTTTGCGTCGTGTTTTTGTGAAAAAATGCGTTCGTCATATTTTAAATTATCAAATGAAGATTTGGAAGAAAAAGTACGATGGGAAATTACAATATATTGATATGCAGTATCGTTATCTGATCATTGAGATACTTACGCAATTTAGCTTACACCAAGCAGAAATTCATCTATTGGAAGTCAAAACAACCTCTACAAATACTGCCCCTTACCGAAAGGACATAAAACACGGTTGGGAAAGAGATGATCCCGACAGTGATCATGATAAAATTATCAAATTTTATCGTACATTATAAAACCCCACTCAATTAAACGAGATAATTTTTTTACCCTATATTTTCTTAATGACGTAAGCTCTATAATTTCTTTGAAATTTATTGAAACATTTAGAATTTAACAATCCTGATAATTTTTGACATTACCTCGTCAGAGATTCCACTTAGATACTGGCTTACAGTTTGATTCTTCTTGTATTGCAAAACGTCATTAAGGTATAAATTTATCAATAATAGTTATTTAAAATAATAAATAACAATTCCGAAATAATACTTTCGTTCATAAGCAAAATTTCAGAAGTCTGTAAACATAAAGAGCATGGTCGATCAAAAAAATTTCTAAATAATTGAAAAACTGATTTAGACCTCAAATAAATGTTTTGCAACTATACTAGTTTTCTATATCTTTTATACATAAAAATTTCGATTATTCACTTGATATCCTGAACTTTTTTTATAACAATATGAAAAATTATTAGCGAATTGAGGTGATTTTTATTACAGAAAAAACATATTAAAAAAACCGTATGTTGTTAATCGTAATTTTCGAAATAATAACATTTAAATGGATAAATATGTACTAAATAAATAGAAATGCAGGGCACAAAATTTTTATAAACTCAGAAATTTGGTAAATATACATTTATTCTTCACTAATTACAATTTTATCAATTAAGAATAGTCTTGATCCACGAATTATGTGAATAAATAAGTCAATAATGTTAACTTTACATGCAGGTTGGTACATGCAGATTTGGGGCAGTTTTTTTCTCACTATAGGCTCAAAATAAACTTTAGTCGTCATCAGATTGTATTAATAAACAAAACTGGTGAGATTGCATTTTGAATTCTTCTTGAAATTAATTTATTTACAGCAGACTCGTCTTTGTTTTCCTTGATTCGGAAGAAACTTTACTCGTCATCGGATTTTATTAATAAACAAAACTGTTGAGATTGCATTTTGAATTCCTCTTGAAATTAATTTATTTACAGCAGACTCGTCTTTGTTTTCCTTGATTCGGAAGAAACTTTACTCGTCATCGGATTTCATTAATAAGCAAAACTGTTGAGATTGCATTTTGAATTCCTGTTGGAATTAATTTATTTACAGCAGACTCGTCTTTGTTTTCCTTAATATAGACTCGGAAGAAACTTAACTCGTCATCGGATTTCATTAATAAACAAAACTGTTGAGATTGCATTTTGAATTCATAGGATATTTGTTTATTTACCAATAAATTTTCCACTTATAGACTCATTGTAACACAAATTTAAAATTCTGTATAAGTTTCTGATTGAACTTGATGAAGTTTCTGAGTGAACTGATTCAGCATCCAGATGACACCAGTTTCATCGAATGAACTTGGACTCTTTGGTACGCTTTTGTTTTTCACATTACACCATTTGTTGTTGATTTTCTGCAAAGCACCAACAGAAATTTTTTTACAATTCTTCTTTGAAATTAGGTTTTCTGAAACTGGTTTGAGGGAAAGTTCTTTACTGGCTCCGCAAGACTGCTCTGTTCACCCAGGTTGAAAAATATCATTTTAGTTGAACAGTATTCAAATTTTTTTCCAAGACGGATAAAACTGTCTAAATTTATCCACTGTTAGTGACATACCTACATTTGGTTTTGACATTTATGCTTTTTGTTTTAACACAGCAGGATTTTCAGATGGTAAATATACATGGCATGGAAACTTCTCTTCAACTCGCAATTCAAAATCTGTTTAATGCGTATTTGTAACCCAGACGCGTGTCTTAGCAACGTTTTTTGCAACTAAGCAAACGCTGCTTAGTATGCTTGTTTTGGGTTTAAATATCTGTTTCAGTTTGCAGTAATAAACCAGCGTAAATTTATCGAACAATTATGTGCAATTTTAAACATATTGTTTGAAGTGTTGTTCATAATTATGTACAATTGTTCTAGCTATGGATGCAAACACCTCACACTACAAACGATAGTATTTTTAAAATCTCCCATCTTCATGAAACTTTTCAAACAGTCACTTTTTCAAAATTATTTTTCTTAGAACATTGACGTATCAAAATAAGTTAATTTATCAAAATGACTTGGATTTGTAAAGAGAAAATTAAAAAATTTCTTAATTACTTCTCTCATTTCTCAAAAATGATCAAATGGCAATTTAAAAGAACAGATTATCAATAACAGTGCCACCAGTTACTTAACAGCTCACATGACAAATGATAGTATTTTTAAAATCTTTTATGATCCAAAGATTTTTAATGCATGCTATGCACCAAGCATAATCCTTGGAGCAGCAATTCCCAAAATGTGTTCCATGGAGGCCTTGGGTTCCTGAGTTAGGACACTTTTCTTTTTAACCAATAATGATATTTAAAACTTGTAAAAAGTTTGTTTACAACCAATAACTGACTTTTTATTTAATATTTAGTTTTTTTTATTAATTATTTAAGCAAATTGTCAATAAAAAAGAAATGGCGAATTTAAAGAAAAAAATTATTTTTGTCAATAACAATATATTGAATAAATCACTAAAAGGATATGCATTTATAGAAATTGCATAAATATTTCTTATAGAACTTTAAAATTCAAAGTAAAATTACCAAATTCAAAAATTAAAAATCATTTTTCTCCAATATTTATTCTCCCTGTTTATAACAGTTCTTTTTCAAAAACCATAATTCAACTTATTTTATTCAAATTTATTAATCCATATACCAAACCCCACTAGACTAAAAGTCGATTCAGACTTGCTATTTTAACTATCTTACATAAAACGTATTTTTAAAGCTGTTATTGATGAAACAATTAAAAACTTAAATTCTTCACATTAATTACTTCAAAATTAATAAGTAGTTTTTTCTTCTTTTCTAGTCAACATATTCACACCTTGTAATGAACTTTATTCAAGTTCTATTGTTTAGGAGACCATAGCTGCAAAAAAAAATTGAGAAACGCTGCCTTAGATCATATTTTCACCTTACTAAAGAAGAATTATTGCTGACTCTATAAAATAACTGATATTGAAGATCTGCATTATTTACCAAATGTCATTTTTTGGGAGGCAAATTTCGCTATTCTTACTTCAAATAAAAATTGTAAATTTGCTATTGTTACCTGGAATAAAAATCAAGACTTTATTCATTAGCCTGGTAATTAATTAAAGCTGGCAGTCAGTACCACCGACAGTAAACAACAATGTTGGTGCTTTTTTTTTCTCTATTACCTCTTGCAATGCATGAGAGCATTCTTCCGGGGCAAGGCACTCGAGTCTCTTGGACGATTGATGAGGCCAAATTCTTCTTCTGAATACTATCAGACGATAATGCACGTACCTCTCGTCCCTTAGAAAAGAATACGAAGCGGGTGTTGAGTTTCGCCACCATCTTTTTACTGAATAGAACCTTCTTCTAGCGATGGATCATTAATTTCGAAAGAAGTAATGTGACAACTTCACTGGCAGTCCTCTCTTTTCTCGCCATGATGCCAATGAAATTGGCGAAAAAATAAAAAGCGTTCTCAGAGAAGATTTTCTATCGTCTGCATGTGGCGCTTTACCACTCAATGATTAATAGAAAACAAAATATGACTGGCGGTTATTCTGGGAAAAGAATGCCCGCTTGAGAATGGTAGGGATTTGCATAAAGGTAAAAGGTTTTGAATGATGATGACATGAGAGTGGAAAGGAGAGTCTAAATTTTTAAGTTGGTTTGTGTTTCTTTTAGCATGCGTTTAAAAATGAATAATAATAATAATTCAACAGACGCTCATGCACAAGGAAATAAAAATAGAGTAAAGAAGTCCATTATTACAACAATGCATAACAACAGAACATTAGAAGCCGTAAACTCAAACTTGAATCGGCTGTTCAACAACGGTTATAAAGTTAAAATTGCATAACAACACTCTTCCCAATGAAGGGTCCCGGACTCGAATCGCAGCGAGGCCTGTTAGAAACGAATTCCGCACCTGGCTTGTTCCAACCACAGTGCTGTCGTAAAAATATCCTCCGTAGTAGGTGGATCATAGGGTTTTCCTACGGTCATGTCAAATAAAGATTTTCGTGGTTTTTCTCTCCATGTAACGAAAATGCAGGTTCGTTCCATTAAAAAATTCACCACGCAGGCAAATTTCTCCCAATACTTAATCAAGGAATTATCTTATTTTCTGGATGGAGATCAAAATTACAAGGCTGTGGTATTGAAAATTGATAGTTGCAAACTCAACATTGGGTCTGCGGTTCAACGACGGTTATAAAATAAAAAATGTAATGAATATGTAATAGTCGTTGTAGCGAGCTTTTCGTCATTAACGAATATTCATATTTTATGTAAAAATAGTAATAAAATGATGACTAAAAATGTAATAGGCATATATGGGTGATTCTTTAGAAACATGACAATTCGGAAAAAAAAAATATTTCTTCAAATTTAAAGTCTTCAAAAGAATCTAAATTTTTTTTGTATATTTATTTAGTTACATTTATTAATATCTTACAGACAGCAGTGTAGGTTATTGACATTTGCTCAAGAAAAAAAAATGAAATTGAAGTTCACTAAATTTTGAATGCAGGAAAATGACTAGAAGGCCAGGAAAATGAAATATTAGCTCAGAAGTCATTTTAAGCTAATAGTAAGTAACTCAACTTAAGAAACTCGAAAAAGACAAAGTTGAGAAGTTAATTTTAACTTTTTATGTAAATAAATTCCAGAAATAATTGTGAACAATTTCAACAAATTAGTTAAGTATAATGAAAGTGAGAGAGTAACACACACAATGAGATATTTTTTAATTTTGCGTCACTTTAATTCGCAAAGAAGCAGTTAAAACAAAGAAAACAAAAAAAAATTGTCAAATTATATTAATCCTGAAGCTTTTAGAGGAAGCAAAATGCCTGGAAGATATTGGGTAAGGAGCAGACATTTTTGAATTTGTGATATTCTAAGAAATTTTGACACAATCTTTTTTCCCGGGCCACCTAAAGTGATTAGCAGTCTGTTTGCCAGTACGAATAATAAAGTTAACTTTAATATCTTTACAAACGACTTCAAAAACTTCTCCTACAATGAAAATGATAATCTAAGGAACTTTTTAATTAATTTTATAAAAATGTATATTAAAATTTATTTTATAATAATTTACAACGGAAATTTTTTAATAATATTATTTAAATTTAAAATATTTAAGTCCTTTAATTTTTAAACTTTATTACATTCCTTAATTTATACTTAAAGACTATGACAGAATTAAATTGTACAGGGATGTTCTTAGTTTATCCTTTGTGTTTTTAACTATCTGCGTTTAAAAAAAAATAACCTAACTCCTTTGCGTTTCATGGACCATGATTTGTTTAATTTAATTCTTTTATCCACTGTAGAAAGAATCAGGAATGTTCTTGTTGCTGATATGTACAGCATAAAATTGTGTATAATAATCAATCATTAAATAAATAAATAACTTTAATTACATACGAGCATATTACAATCTTTCATCAACTGGATATTAGTTTCATATTTGCTTTCCCTCTTTACATTATAGTGCTTGAAAAATTTTCTTATAACTGTGTTAATGACCTGGAATTTATAAGCCAGGAAAATGACAATCTTGCCATTTTACAGCATTTAACAGTCCTTTAATTTAACATTTTGGCCTAAGATTTTTACATTCCGCAGAAAACACCAGGATTTCTTGAACTAATTAAGGTAAATGTAAATAGTTTATGTTATTAATGATTTCAAGAGGACAGGAAAATGACAACATAAAAACCTACGCACCTTGTGAAATTTTTTGAAATACATTTTGACTCAGAAAGTTGGTTCTTTATTCCTGCAATTAGACATGTTCTGATAGGATGGTATTCTAATCAATCTCTTAACCTAAGATATTGATTGCTAGAGCAATCACTGCAAATTTGGTTACAAATTACTAAAAATAAGTGGCCAGGAAAATGACAGATTTTCATGTGACAAACAAATTATTGACAGAAAAAATTATTTTTGACATAGTTTTTGGAAATAATACCCTCTGCATATACTCTAGAAATGCTTACAACGGTTGAGATAAAAAAAATTTGATATTGAAAAATATATAGGAAGTTTTGAAGCTAAATATTATTGGAAATATTGCTTGTGACATACCAGGAAAAAGACATTTTAGCATTCAATTAAATTTTTTAACTATACAAAGCAATCAATGCTAGTGCAAAGTCATTTTAAAATGCTAACAGCAATATTATTTATTAATTTTTTAAAAAAAGATCTTTTATTAGTATAGCATTAGATCTCGGAGCAAGAGACTGTGAATTGTCATATTTCATCAGAATCACCCATATACTTCTTTATTTCGAGCAACTATTTTGAATTATTATATATATCTAGAGTTGAATGCTTTTACCTACATATATAACTGAATTACGCTCTTCTTCAATTTTTCTTTATGAATTACTCTCTACTTAATGAAAGGTAGAAATATTTACGATAGGATTGTCTGAATTACATTTTCCAATGCATGACAGGTTTTTTCAGGAAAAAAATTAAACAAAGTGCAATATCTTTCGTCATTATTGATAATAGCGAATGTTGATTTTAATATTTTAATAGCAAGTTTTCGAGAAGGGAAATATTGCATACTGAATGCTAGGATAAATATACTAGGGAAATATTGTACTGTATACTGACCACAGATTACATGCTGAATTACTTAGCTCTCAATTGTAGGAATGGTAAAAAGTTCTACTATAGAAATGTTTGAGCAACTTTCTCCAAAACGTAACAAGTTTTTGCAAGGAAAAAATTAAACGGAGTGGAATATTTTTTGACATTATTGATAACAGTGAATGTACATTTTAAATTCTGGTTATTTAACCGCCTGAAGTGAAAGCAATAAATAAATGGTTTTTATCACAGTTAACAGTTTGATTACCACCTTATTTATGGTTAATCGACTGTTTTGTTTAAAAATAGTAAAATAACAATTACATAGATTGTTATTTACCGTTTTTTTCGATAAATTTCTAATAATGCATATGCGTTAAGACAAGCGTCAGAAGCCGTTTCCTAGATGTTCATCAAATTCTGCGGAAAAATTAAAAATTAAAAAACGAAGTTATACTAGTTTACTTTTTAAATATTTAAAATATTAAACTTTTCAGTCAATGAATTATTTACTTAGCTTATAAATTTTTAAGTAATAATTGTTTTAAAGTACTAAAGCATGTATTTAGATAAAAGAATGTTCTTTTTTTTGATTATTGCTTAACGTTTTTTTCTTATACCCTTAATATATTTTTCAGTTATGTACTATATAGTATTTTTATTCCACTTAGTGATTAAAATTTCTAAATTACTTAAATAAATTGTAATATAAAAGGCAGTAAAGATACTGAATACACTGAGAAAAAGAGTATGGTAAAAGTACCAGAATATGGTAAAATTTACCGTATTTATGTCTATATAGGAACACCAAAAATAATAGAAATTTCTACCGAAGAGCTTTCGTAAAATTAACAATAAAATAGTGTTTCATAATATGTGAGAAAATTTGGTAGTTTTATGATAGTACCTTAAAGCATGACATTAAAACCTATTTATTCGATAATTTTCCTTTTTTAGTTTTGTATTTTTTCTAAATGTGTGGTAATAAAAATAATAATTTTGAAAACCAGAATTTTCAGTAAACTGTTATCATATGAACAGAAAACTTTACAAATTAATGGTTTAAATACCAGAGTTTAAATAATTTTATAACCTAGAAAATTTTATTATCCAGAATCAGATTCTTTTAAGTCAGAAATGTCATTACTACTATACGACTATTTTATCAAATTTTTTTTTTTGTGTAGCACTTTTCAAATGACTAATATTAATAAAAAAAATATTTAAAAAAAGTTTTTAAAGCTTTAAAAATGATTTATTAATTAATTTATTTTTTCATCTGGAGAGTAATAAAAAGACAAGTTGCTAAGATTTTTTTCAATCAAACTTCATACGGAGTAAATACTGCTAAGTTCAAATAACAATTTGTACTTAGTCTGTTTGGAAGCATGATTATTAGCAACCCTAAATCCACAGCTACGTGAGGCCAGCGAGCTTTTGTCCCACGCCAGACAGAAAAAAAGAAAAGTCTTATTTAAGAATTTGCAACCAATTTTTTTATATTTATAAATAAATAAAATACGAAGTTACACACTTTCTTATCACATAAGCATTTGAATTATTTACAAGATCATCTATGCAGAGAATATCGACACAATGGTATCAGTCCTATGGACAGCTTTTAGAAATAGCTGTTTCTGCTAGTTGAAGATTTTGAGAGGAAACTTCTTTTGAAGTTGGAGAATTAGGCTTGAACAAGTCTGTTTGGGTAAAAATCTAAAAAGAGAAAAGTAAATTACTGCAGATGAAGGTTCAGACAATAAAATGGGTTTTGCATCAATTATTATAAACACAAAAAAAATTTTTTATAGCTTAATTAAAATTTTTCTAAGTTGGTAACGTGGTATCGGCACTAATTACCGATCATTTTGGTTTATTACGTTAACGAAATATTTTCGTGCACGATATTTTCTTTTGAAATGAAATGTACTGAGTGCCAAAAAAGCCACGGCCCACCCTGAATAACTTTTGATCTAATGATTGGATCTTTACGCTCTAGGAATCAGTTTTAATGGTTTTAGAGGGCGACCTAAAATAGGCTAATTAATTAGTGAAGACGATATTTTAAGTTACGAAATCAGACACAAAAATGTGCTTTCTTCGGATAAACATATCTTTTCTTTTAATAGATTCGGCTTTAGGACTCCCAAATCGTTGGAGATATCCGTAATTTGGGAAATATGATCCCCATAGTTTGGTCAGGATAGCAATCCAAACTTTGGACCCCTTAATGTTAATTTTATTTTTTGTGCATTTCGCCATATCTTAGGAAATTTTTAAGTGAATTGAAATTTTTTTTACACAATTATAAAATTCGTTTATCCATATATAATTCCATGCAAAAAATTTATTTTAATAAATATTTGTTGTTATTTCTTATTTAATTTAATATTAGTTGAAAATTTCTTGAAACGCTATGCATGCAAATTTTTACACACTTTCAAAGCATATAATTTTACATGACAAAATGCAAAATTTGAGCGAAATCTGTTGAATAGCTTCTGAGAAATCGAAATTTAAAGATGTTGTATAGTTAAAATCTGACTTCGCAGGAATTATTCAACTGATTTCGCTGAAATTTTGTATTTTACCATGTAATTTAAAATAGTTAAAGAAATGCATACCATACAACTCAAAATTTTGTCGCCTATTATTAAGTAAAATAATAAAAAATAATTATTATTTGCGAAAAATTATTTTTTGCATGGAATTTTCTTTTGATTAACGAATTTTAAGATAGTGCGCAAAATTTTTTTCTATTCACTTTGAAAGTTCTCGAGAAAAATGCAAAAAGTAAAATTAACATTAAGGGGTCCAAAGTTTGGATCACTCTCCTGACCAAACTATGGAGACCATATTTCCCAGATTGCGGCTATTCCCAGTATCTTGGTGATCAGAAATCCGAATTCGTTTAAAAAAAAATTATGTTTATTCAGAGAAAATACGTTTTTGTGTCAGATTTTAAACTTTAAAATATCGTCTACACTAATTAACTAACATATTTGAGATCATCCTCTCGAGCCATTAAGATGGAGTCCAAGAACGTGAAGATAATTAGATCAAAAGTTATTTAGTGTTGTCCTTTTATTTTTGGCTGTCAGCACTTCCTTTTGCACGGAAATATCATAATTTTTTTTTCATTTGTCAATTGAAAACCCCCGTTTGGAATAAAAAGTAAAAACCCAAAATTTTGTTTACTGGACGATGAGTTTCAAGTTTTGTAATAATATTGATACAACTGCAATAAATATATAAGCAAAACTTTCATGATGTTTTTATACCTATATTAAACACGTTTAATTATAGTGCTGTTTACGTAGTGAAGATTTGTGGTTCGTTGTTAATTTTAATAAGGACTCAGGTTAAGCTAAAAAAAAATTACCTGAAAAATGTTACCTTACGAACAATAATGTACTTGTTCGAATAATATCGGACCATTTGAATACTATTTCGTTCATGCCATTCTATGATTGTTGATTCAAAACTTTTGAAGTGGGAAAAAGAGTACAAAAGGAAATTTCCAACATTTTATGACTGACATTAAAAGGGATTTTTCAATTATTAAAAAATAAAAAGTTGTCCTGAAAAATGTTCAATTAATTAATAGTGTATCTATAGAACGTTCAAAAGTTAATCTGACATGCTCATAGCCTTTACAATAATCAGGTGGTTAAACATCAAAACGAAAAGGAAAACAAGATGTTATTTGAAAATTCATACAATTGTAAACTACTATTTGTTATGGAAATAATGAATTTAAATTTCCAATAGAAAAAAAATGTCGTCCACAGCTATACACAGCTATGTCGTCCACAGCTATAGCTGCAGTCCACAGCTATTTGTTCATATGTTCCCACACTCTCACTAGAAAAATTTAAAAAGTAAAATTTTTAATTTCAAGCCATTAATTTTGAAAGTTAAGTTTATTCCATTATTAATTTCAATATTTAAAATTTTACTGTATATTTTATTTAGTTTCAATTTATTACGATTGCGTTAACTTAACAGTAGTTAGTTAAAATAATAGTTCTTGTCAATTTTATTTTTTTAATATTTAAAGATTAAATATCCTGAATTGCAATTTAACGAACCAATGCCACTTTCGACATAATTTGAAAACATTAAATAAATAATCCTAAAAAACTATAGCTGAAAGATATTACCTGATTAAAAAATTAATTCGCTTCAAAAATATACAAATAGGAAATAACAATCGACGTGTTTCAAGTACTTCAAAAATAGATTTCCATATCCAAGAATTGCTAGACGTGAATGACACGTTTTGCAAGACTTGAAATCGGACGCTTATTATTTAAGTGCTTTAAACATGTCGACCGTTATTTCCTATATGTATATTTTTGAAGCGAATGGAGTTTTTAATCAGGTAATATGGAAATATGTGAAATGACAATTATTTCCTATATGTATATTTTTGAAGCGAATGGAATTTTTAATCAGGTAATATAGAAATATGTGAAATGACAATTATTTCCTATATGTATATTTTTGAAGCGAATGGAGTTTTTAATCAGGCAATATAGAAATATGTGAAATGACAAATAATTCCTGTATGTATATTTTTGAAGCGAATACAGTTTTTAATTAGGTAATTTTGAAATATGAGAAATGACGAACACCGTTTACGAATCATATACTGACCATACTATGAACTATAGTAGCATCGCTTACTTCATAAACTCTTCAACTAATAGATTTATAAGTAAAGTTTAAATTTTAAATGCGTTTTAAAAATTTCAATAAAGAATTAAAAATTTTAATCAACTTTATTCACAAATCTAGAAATAAATTGATATACTACCATTAAAGCACAAATAAAGAATCCTAATATATTGCCGCACAGAACGTCATCCCAATGGTGCCTATTATCTTGAATTCTTGAAAGTGTAACGAAGATAGTCAGGAGTACGAACAAAAATTGGATTAAAGGCTTTAACAGAGCACTTGATTCTATGTCCAGCCGTTTTTGTAAGTAGAGCTAGGATTAAAAATATCATAAATATAATTTTTTTAAAGAAAATTATTTGAATGCATTCTACCGGAGTATTTAATTTAATTTTGAACAGCCGACACAATTTTTTGGGTTTGAGACTATTTATGTTCATCTCCACAGCTTTGTAATTTTAAACCCAATCCAGAAAACAAGGGAACTCCTGGATCATGTATTGGGAGAAATTTGCCTTCGTGGAGAACTTTTTGATGGAACTAACCCGCATTTGCGTTACATCGGGAGGAAAACCACGAAAACCTCATATGGTTAGCCTGGTGGCAAGGGGACTCTAACCTATGATTCTTCTACCACTGTGGATATATTTTAGGTCAGCACTGTGGTTGGTGCAAGCCGGATGCGGAATTCGTATCGACCAGCCATCGCTGGGATTCGAGTCGGGTTCATCTCATTGGAAGGCGAATGCTCTATCTCCTGAGTCATCACGGCTCTCTACAGGAGTATGAGATGTATGAAACAGGGCTATCATAAATGATTCATACAGTTTCTGGACAAATTACTGTTTATTTATAAGTGTACGGAGGACTGCTAATGCATGGAAAGATTCATACACTCACCAAGTTTCTGTTTTATACCACAAATATTCAATGTGTACTTCTGGTCAATAGGAGCACACACTGTAAGAAATGAATATTCAAATGACACGAAATTTTCTTTGTTTTTGACGAAACCATTTCCTGGTATATGCTCAGAGCGAACAATTCGTAAAGTGACGAAATAACTATCATCACTTCTTCAAGAGAACGAATTTCGTAAAAAGTAAAGAAATATTTCGTCATTCTACATTTCTCCATAAAAAGGAAAAAAACTCTCTGTGCAGAATGTATTTCACTTTTCTAATAAACAATTATTTTTTTTATCATTACTCATTTTTTAAGTAATGATAAATTTTATGCTAATTAATTACTTTTTTATCATTAGAAATGTCATTACTATACAGTACGGTAATTTTATCAGAATTTTTTTCTCTGTAAATGATGTTGATGTCTAGAACAGAATGAAATCTATGGAACCAATGCCAAAAAGCCTTTAATAGCTCATAACTGCTAAAAGAAGACACACTTTAATTATCAATATTCATCTAAAAGCATAGTGTGAACAAAAGAGTCGTAGTTTTGAAGAAATGAATAATTATTTCATTTTGTTTCAAAAAGTTTGCACAGTTTGTTATCTAACTCTTCAACATGAAAACAATTCAATGTTAGTTCTAATATAAAGTATAATTTTTGAAAAATTATGATTGAAATCATGTGTGATTAATAAGTTTTCAATAAGCATCTAGTTTTCAATAATTATATTGGTTTGAGAAGCTAACTACACAACAGAGTCGCATCAATATTTAATTTCAATTTTATAAAATAAATAAATAAATGCGATTAACTTACCACCACATATATATAAGAATATGCCGCAAAAGCTGCATGTCCAGAGGGAAAAGATAATCTAAATATGCATTAACAACATATTAATAGTATAGTACATTAATAGTATTTTATAGTGCTTAGTTATAAGATTAAGTAAAAAATAAGTTTGGGATTGTAAAAAAATTACTAAGCCCGTTGGTTTGGTACTGCAGCACCAAAATTTGGACATCATAAGGATCATAAGGATTAAAAATTACAAAGCAACCTATGGCCGGAGTAGTCATCATACAATTCCAGGGGGGCTCGTTCAGAATGAACTTGTCATTCGTGCGCATTTGAAACAGTAATTGTTTTGACATAATCCTAATTTTATGTTACTTTTACGTTTATTAAAAATTATTGTAAAAGCACTGAATTCCATGTGGAATTATCTTTGAATAAGCAAATTTTATAATTTTGTGCTAAAGTTATTCGATTCTTTAACAGATAACAGATTCGATTCTCTCGAGATATGGATAAAAACTCAAAAAACTGACACTATCATTAGGGATTTAAACTTCCTTTGACTGTTCTCTCGTCTAAAACATTGGGTTCCAGTACTTGATAATACAATCATTAGATCAAAAGTTTTTCAAGATGTTCACTTTTGTGCACTGTACGTTATTTTAGCTTCTTACCATCTTATCACCTTATCACAAGCCAAATATTAAATTCCTACGGCTGACTTAAGTTACCCTATATTTAGGAGGGGTAACTTAACCTAAACTTGTTTATTTATTTATATTTTTGTGCTTAACATTCATATTTTAGAAAACTTTCAAGCTCGTAAACATGAAGTGAAATATTTTTAGCTATTATATACAAGTTTTACAATAATTAAATAATCTCTAAAGTTAATTCTATTGAATTGGAAGATGTCTTAAATTGTAAAGTTGTTAAAGTAACCAGGAATGTCGGTACTTTTAAATTTTGATAAATAAATAAATAATTAATTAAGAAAGTTCTCAAAATAATAACGTTTTCAAAAACATTAAAGTACTGTAATTAGATCAATTTTTTTTTCTTCTCAAAATGATGCATTTTTTTAAAATCTGTGTTACATCTTTTTTCTCGTTGAGAAGATTTCGTTGAGAAGTTTTTGTTCCGAAATTGCTCTATTTTGTTTTGTGAAAGGAAGAAAAAAGCATAACTGTTAGCATAGTTATAATGATAAAAATAACTATGCTGTAATGTTAGAATTTCTAGCATCTTTGAGTTTTCTGTAAAATGTTTTAGCGTTAAAGTTAATCCCTGTCATGAAAGCTATAGATGAATATTTTCCGTTAGTTTTGATTTAAATGATAAGTTTTCATGCTTTGACTCTGTGCAGAAATAAAAAATTTCCTTGCCAAGAAAAGTTGTAAGTTTCTTTGCAGACTGAAGAGCATGGTTAGAATTCGGATAGCTGAAATTTTAATTGTAACGTGAATTTAAGATGTCTTCAACTGCGTAGAAATTAATAATGCGTTATGAGAATTAAACTTACCTCATATTAGTCTCATCTAT
Source organism: Parasteatoda tepidariorum (assembly GCF_043381705.1). Lineage (NCBI taxonomy): Eukaryota > Metazoa > Arthropoda > Arachnida > Araneae > Theridiidae > Parasteatoda > Parasteatoda tepidariorum. The sequence goes on from NC_092213.1 coordinate 21,296,497, forward strand.
ATCTGAATTGGTACAAGAAAAAGATTCAACATAGAAATGTGGATATGCAGCTTCAGTACAGTTGAAATCAGGTCTACAAACCGCCAAGAAAGCTGGGCGTAGTCTTCCGTAGAGAAATTTAATGGTGTTGTTTATCATCTCCGTCATGAAAATCCCAAAAAAGAATATTCCACTGTATACATAAACGCGTTGAAACATGTAAGGAACATTCCATCCAAAAAAAAAAATTACATCACCACCTGTACACTCATTAGAACTTCTGTACTGTCTGTAAAACTCCACTAAAATTATCTGGAAAATATAACGAAAAATTTAGTAAAAAATCAGTGTTAACCAGACTTAAAACTTCATTTACTTCAAAAATACATAAAATGCTCGTGGAAATGCATTTTTTCCTGATGCGCCCGTCTCGTCTACTGTGGTTTTTCTTGTTTTGTTTTTATCTTTTCTTTCTCTCTCGCTACTGTTGTTTTTCTAGTTTTGATTCTCATCTTTATTTTCTCAATTTTCGTTGGCAACTTTATGCTTTACACCTCAAATCACTTTGTTTCTTCTTATTCTCGTCTGGTAGAGTCTTGAAAATGGGCGACTATTTTTTTAAACGCTTAAAACATGTCGGCTGTTTTTGCTTTTTATGTATTTTTGAAGTGAATGAATTTTTTTTTGTAAAGTAATATCTTACCACTTTAGTTTTTTGCGATTATTTATTTAAAAACAGTATCAGGACAATTAAAGAGACTTTGAGTTTTTTCTTACCACTGCTATTGGAGGAAAGACCGATATATACCATCTTTGCTCGTCTGAAATTCTTTCTTCTTTTGGTGGATACATGATGTCTTCATCATCGCAAAAAAATCCTCGTTTGTACGGCTTTAAGTAGTCAGAAAACAATGCTAAGAATGATGAAACTGAAAGATTGATAAATTGAATATCTACACTTACATTTTTACACTTATTTATTTGAATAAAATCATGGGGGAAAAACTTTAAATATTATAATATATATACATATTTTTGTTTATTTCCAATGAGATGCACAATCAGTCTTGCCGATGAGCAGACCTAGTGCGTTCTCCAGAGGTGGTATCCACTCTTTCAGGACCACCACAATGGGTGAGATACCGTTGGTCATGTTAATTTGGACGTCTAGTTTCTGCCACACTAGATGGCAGCACCGAGACTCTATTTGGATGCTAAAGTGCACTAGGAATTTAATTTTGCCGGAAATGCCAAGAGCCAATAAGGCACTCCAGGGATCTTTTACATGCCGCATAATCATACGACATGGCCGCTGAGGATTTTCTGCATCCCGAAAATCCGGTGTCTGAGCCGGGGATCAAACCCGCAGACTTGGGCTCAGAAGGCCGACGACAAACCAATTGCGCCACCTAGCCACTTATAAAATATATAAAATTATCTAAAATATATGCGTAATTCTTTTTCATAGTTCGTAAACTGATGTGAAATTATTTTCGCAACTCTGAATTTTTAAAGCTGTTACAACGATCGATGCAGGTTTGCGAGCCATGCCACACTAACGAATCTATGATAACAAATGAAACTTCATTTGCAAGCTCCACTTTTTTCATACCTTAGAAACTATTATATTGATAACTTAAACCCAAACTAGCCGCCTATTTTTAAACTTGAACATAGATAACATTATGTTTTCCGTTGCACTTGGGATTTTTTTCAACAAATTGCGTTATACTGAAAATAGGATATTGAACAGTTACATGATACAGAATAAAAAGAAAAGTTTTAAAAATTTTGTTTAAAGGCTAAAATAATCATACAAAAACTGTAAACACAATAAAAAAAATTTCAAGTTCAAATCTACGCTAAGTTATTTATGTCGTAAACTGATTGAAAAATCCGGTGCTTCGTAAACGACTGACGTCATTTTGCAATGCACTAGGCTAATTAAAAAAGTCTGGTATTTTATACAATTTTTTGGCTAATTTACAATGGGTTTTAGGAAAATTAGAGAATTTTCATTGATTTTTCAATTAGCCTGATTCATTTCAAGTAATTTTCAATGAGTTATATAGGCTTTTTGAAATACGCCTATTGAAATTCAGGTTCATTTCAATACGCCAATACAAATTCAGGCTTATTGAGTAAATTTTCGCACATTTTTAATTAGCTTAGACGCATTTAGACTTAAAGAATACCAGAATCAATTAAAAAAATTTGAGATTTTCTCAATTAGCTTGGCGGTTTGAAAAATGATGGCGATCAAATTAAAGGGTTATGAAATCTGCGAACTGCTTTTTAATCTGTGAAATTAATTGCTGTTTTGTGAAAACGCCACTTAAATTTATTGGTTAATTTATCACTCAATATATTAATTAATTCACTTAACAATTTATTTAGTCCACATGTATGTAAAAATCTCTGCATCTTAATGATCTACACGAGTTTCGATTTCAAAAAATTAAAAACGAGTATATTTTTGAAACTCTAACTCCTTATTAATAGTTACAATAATCTATGAACAATATTTAATATAAACAAATGTTAGTTATGGATAAAAACTTACATATTGTAAGAAGAATGATGTCTATACAAACATTCAACGTAACATTTCTTGTCCTCACACAAACATCCATGGTAAATCTAAAAGCAAAATAAACTGAAGCAAAAACTACTTCTTGAAGTTTAATTTTAAAAATATGACATAAAAATTTTAATTTACTAGTTACAGAAAAAGGTTAAAAATTTTATATGTTAGTAAAAATGAGGAAATATTTTCAGACTAAGCAATTTCTACAAAAGATTTGAATCGCTAAAAGTTTTTAACTTTGGATTTTTAAAAAGCAGCACGAAACTTGTCAAAGGAAAAGCTTTCATTAGCTTCAAAAATGAAGTTGGAAAAAGTCCACCTTCATTTTTGAGCAAAACAAGGCTTCCATTATCCACTAGTTGATCAGTCTTAATTATTTAATTTTTTAAAATTGTTCATTTCAATACGAAGTTGTTATATTTAATTCGATTAGAACAATTATTTTGCCTTGAAGCGTAAATATTGCACGCTAGATTCGTTATTCCAAACAAACCATACAAACACGAAAACAAACAAAATTAAGGTTAGTTCCTCTTTGTTTTCGAAATTATTATTCATCGATTTAAATTCTGTCTGCCCATTCCTCTTCAGAAGCTTCCATTTGTTTGTTCTCATTTTCATTTTATTTTTTCCCTTTATTCCTGATGCTAATAATGTATCAGTCAAACCATTTCAACATATTCAAGAAGACTGCATTTTCAAAACTTTAAGGTAATCCATAAAAACTTGAAATGCTGTTTTTCTAAGCTCTGCCACCAAAGAAAATAAAAAAAAGCCATTAAGTGCCTTACACTTGAATCAATGCCATGATTTCAAACAATATATATAATCTTGCAGCGAAGAATTATCTGTGCTTTACGAACAGACAAATAACTTAAATATTTAAAAAGTTATTAAACTTTCTTAAAAATCGTCAATTTGGAGACATTTCCCCACCTAGATAATAATTACCAAACCTCGGCCGTATTCTCCGTTTTTGTAAATTTTTATGAACCCAGGTAATGCAACATTGGAGTAAGTTTTTGAATATTAAAAACTTAGATCACAAACGCTTTTCATTTTCACAAAACTGTGGCTTTTCTCCTTACTGACTTTTTGCACCATTTTCAAAGTAAGCAGGAGACAGCTCTGGCATTAGATAGACTAAGCTTGACCTAACAGTCGTGAGTAACAGTTGCAAACTCACAGCAGCTATAAAAATAGCATATTATTCGCAAAAAAGTATTATTTCATAATCCGGCGGAGCTTTCGAAAAACAGCCTTAACATGTTTTCCCAATAAGCTCTTCAGCAATGAAGTATTACTTTATGTTATTTTACATATTTAATGATCGACCGAAGAACTTAGTGGAAGAACATGTTTAATACCATTAAAGTAAATTTGACAGAACCAGTTTTAGAATGTATAGAAATCTCAGGTAAATATAGAAATATCTTTTTCCATGGATATTAATCTAATATCCAATATTTGAAGACCATAAAATATTCTTTACATGTTTTCACCCTAAGCTCCTACATGAAATATTTATATGTAATATTATTTTATTTATTTTATGATCAACGGAACTTAGTGGAAGAACAATTTCAACAGCATTATAGCAAATTTGATGGAACCAGTTTTAGAACATAGAGAGATATCAGGTAAATATAAAAATATGTTTTCCTTAGTCCTTTAATTATGGACGACAATAAAATATTTTTAATATGTCCTTCCACTAAACTCTTCTATGGATCATTTTTAGAAAATACCCATAATTATTGAGATCATTTAAACTAAATTTTATTATAATATGAATACGAATACTCACCATAAGTAATATTCCTAAACGTTACAAGTTTGAAGTTAAACAAAACTGCTGTTTGATGCAATTTTAGAAGACACGAAGCGTTATAAAATATTTCACACTTTTTTTTTCTTTCAGACTGTTACATTTTTTCCTGACTCACATTGTGTTTATAGTTTACAGTTTGAAAAGAAAATTGCGAGAAATACTCGTCGTATGTAGTAATAGCATCGTAAAATCTATGTTATTCTATCAGGTGTTTCAATGACAAGAAAAAAAAAAGCTTTTATCGATTCTGCTTATTGTTAAATTTTCACGGCAAATGCAATAATATATGTACTGCGATTTTAAGGGTTATTTGTCACATTTTAAGGCTTAGTTTCATGTTTTGTCATGTTTTGTATAAAAATGAATAAACAATATCAGTTCTTATGAAGTGAATGATTTGAGTAAATTTTACGAACCTTTAAATTTATGTTTAATGGGATTCGGGAATCAAAGGAGAGTTTAAAAAAATGAGACGAAGAAACAAATAAAGAAACATTAATACTATTTTTTATAAAATAAACTTATCCCATTTTTGAGTTAATTCAATGCAAATAGTTAATAATTTACTTTATAAAGCTGATGTCAGAATTCATTGGAGTGAAGCTTGTTTCAATAATTTCAACTAACTTATTTTTATTTTTGTGATTAATTATTTAATTTTATGATTAATTTTTATTTTAATTTGCATTTACTTTTTAGCGTTTTTATGATCATGTATTAAAGAGTTTGTAGCATATTTTTCAGTTTGGCTTGAAAAAAGGAGAGACTTTTTTTACAGTTTTTTTTCTAGTATTTTTAAAATAAGAATCGAAATATCCGTCGATAATTTTGATCTCTTTGTGATTTAAATAAGAAGTTTTTAAACTTTTTGTCGTAAAGGCCGCACTCAGGGACCTGCCAAAGATTACGAATTACAATTACAAATGTGAAATATTTAAAACTTATAAATTTGTATCTCTGAGAAATATAATTAAAACTATGATTAAGGTATAGCGTAATAATAATATTAATTAAAAAAAATAAATATTAAAAAATAAGTAAATTACAATGGTCTAATCTCATAATTTAATCAACCAAAATAAACTCATGAATTAAGATTCTTGGCAGCCCTGAGCTATTACGTGCACTATTAAAAATTTCTCAGAAAAAATGGTTATTTATTTAATTGTTATTTCACCATATTCAAACAAAATAGCCAAATAACCGTAAATAGGATTGTAATCAAACTGTCAACTGTTGAGAAAAAACGTTTGTTAATTGCTTTCACCAGATAGGGTTAAACAACCAGAATTTTATCACACCAACCAAGCTTAAAACAGCTAAATAACCATAAATAGGATTGTAATCAAAATGTTAGCTATTGAAAAAACCGTTTATTAATTGCTTTCACCAGATACGGTTAAGGAACCAGAATTTTATCACACCAACCAAGCTTAAAACAGCCAAATAACCATAAATAGGATTGTAATCAAACTGTTAGCTATTGAAAAAACCGTTTATTAATTGCTTTCACCAGATACGGTTAAATAACCAGAATTTTATCATACCAGCCAAGCTTACCTAATGAAACCGCTTAGTTCCTTGTAACTACGCATATTTCATAGCCGAGAGGGATAATTTGTCAGTTTCATGACCGACAGAACTGGGTTTTGAGTCCCAGCGTTGACACTACAATATTTCTTCCATTCGCTTCAACGCATGAAGTTTCCAGTGTCCTGCACTGTTCAATATTTGTATCCTATACTCCCCAATGCACATTACGTAAGGAAACGCAAGTAAAGAAAAGCTTAGCTCCTATGTCCAGTTAAATTTCTTTTATGCGGCTTTGAAACCATCCTAGTTCAAATTTGTTGAAAACTGTATAGTTTTGTATTCAAGGTCTTATAACCATTCTAGTTGTAAACGGTTACAAAACCGTAAAGGTAAAAAAATGTTCTTTACCATAAATTTTATGGTTAATTGAATGAATATACTGCTGACGGTTATTTACCATAATAATATAATGAAGATTCTAACAGTGTAGTCGCCACCTTCAAGCACATTGACTCTTTCATGTCCCCAAGAACAAAACCTAGCCGACACAAGCATTAATTTACGGAAAAGAGGCCATGTCTTTTCCGTAAATGTCCGTCTTTTCTTCTTCTTAGGAACTACAGTCGGTTATTGATCTTGGCCAGTAACCAGCTGTTTTCTCAGTTAGCTTTAGGAAATTAAGAAAAACTGTTTATTTTGTGAGCTGTCTTAAGCATTTTTTAAGTCATTTTTTTATCTTCTTGCTTCACCCCTTGCCTTTTGCTTCTCTTCCTTTTGCTCCTCTTGCTTTTTTTCCTTAACTTTTGATTATCTTGCTCTTTTACTCGTCTTTTGGTCTTTTTTCTGACAAAGTATTTTCTGCATTTTTATTTATATTATGCTACTAGCTGATATATCAGTTACTGTGATTCTCCTAATCACTATTTGGTAAGAATACAAACATTGTAATGTTTTTAAATATAATCACCACGCGACTCGTGTAGCTAAAAAATATTACAGGTTTATCATTTAATATATTTTTCCTCCAGCTTTTTTGCTTCGAAGGAGGTTTCTTTCTTCTATTTTCTTATCTATGAACTTACCTTATCATAGTGGTGCCTCGTTTATTAAATTTTAATCAATCAAGGTTTGTCTCTGAAAATCATAGTATGCTTACATCAGTTGCTTATCTATGCTAGTAGCTCGAAGATGGTGACAAAAATGAGCTATCATTGCCGAAAATTGCTTAATTTTTAAATTTGTTTGAACTGGGGATAATTTCGAAAAAAAAATTAAAAGTAAATTTTGATGGCTCACACTTCATGCATTCATATTCAATATTTATAGTTTTTACCAAAAATGAATCTTCTAAATATTCCATTCAAGAATGTTTTCAAAATTACGCTGCTGGTATTTTATCCTCTTTCATGCAAATAAGACGCTTCAATGTGTGGCACTGTAATATAGCAACTTCCTTGATCGAGATAGGAAAAGTTCACGTTATTCCAACTGTACCGAACTCACCTTCTCGCAAGCGGTGCCTTTGAATGATTTGCATCATAAATAGCAATATACAAATGCATGATTTTTGACAGGCATGTAAAATCAGCCCTTGATCAACAAGCACTTGGAATATCGAATTGCAATGTGTTCTAAAACTTTTCTAATGTGACTAGAGTTTAATAAAATGAATGGAGCTTAAATTTTTTTCCTGTAGTTCTGTGTTGCCTGAAACGATTAAATGCTTTTTCATACAACGTTTTTACATTAGTATGTGCATGAGTAACTTTCCTTTACTTTGCCACCTTACACATCTTTTAGAAATTGGGAGCAGGGGTTTAGCCTATCTACTGCATAAGCCTTGCCTAACTCATCTGAAATGAATACAAACAAAAACTTAGAATTCTTCAAAGTTACGTAAGTATCACTCTTAAAACATTGCTGATGACGAGATATGTTTCCAGTAATTATAAAATCCTGTTGTAATAAAATCCCGTAATTATATTTTCACCCAGAAAAAGTGTGATTTGAATATTTATTTTTTCCGAATATATGTGAATTTTTGAGAAATATTCTGCTAGTAATTAGTCAGAATATGTGTAATATTTCAAACTTAAAAGCATATGAAAGTTGCTAACATTATATCAATTGCTAATAGAGCATTTGCCATCCTACGAGGTGAACTGGATTCGAATCCCAGCGATCAATGGTCGATACGAATTCCGCATCCGGCTTGCACCGACCACAGTGTCGACGTAAAATATCTTCACTATTAGACAGATAATGAGTTAGAGTCCCGTTGCCATCAGGCTAACCCTGGGAGGTTCTCGTAGTTTTCCTCTCCATGTAACGCAAACGCGGGTTAGTTCCCTCAAAAAGTCCTCCACGAAGGTAAATTTCTCTCAATACTTGATCCAGAAGTTTCCTTGTCTTCTTGTTTGGGTTCAACATTATAAAGCTACGGAGTTGAACATTAGTAGTTGTAAACTCAAAACATGTGGTTAGGCTAATCAACGACAGTTGTAAAATAAAATAACATTTCTAATGTTTTATTTTTGTATTAAACTATAAGTGATTTGTGCTTCCTTGATCTTCAATAGGAATCATATTAAAACTCCGATAAAAAACGAACATTTTGAAAAATGTGTACAAAAATTGACCGAAATCTTACGAAAAAAGAAAATCTACCAAACTTGACCCCCCTAATCTTAAAGCTGGGAAGACTCTCAGGGAGTTAGGGACGAGTTTGGGTTTTGAGAGAGGTTTTTTTGTAATACCTCTATCTTTTTTCATCTTCGTTTTTGAGGAAAATACTTCAAAATATCACTATTCTAAACAATTTGCTCCCTATTTCTATTTTGTGATTCTATTTTGAGCCTTCTGTAAGCAAGAAGGCAAAAACTTGTCGGGCACATTCAAGCACTCTTTTCTAGAGAATCCTAATCAGCAACAAAAAAGGAGTTTCTTGGAGGGTTCTTTGAAGTTGTCTCCTGTCCCATCTCAGCGATTGAGGATGAGGTTGAATCTTGAAAATGCATATCAAGATATTAGATTAAAACTATTCAAGATATTAAGATCGTTTTATTACTTTTCAGATACCCCTTAATTTTATAGGGAAAGCTATAATGAAAAAAAAAATCGATGTAATGTTAAGTAAACATTATTGGCGAAAAGAAAAAAAATGAAAATAATTTTTTTTCTATTCTGGATATAATAAAAAAGAAATCGATATTTTTTAAATGTGACTCAGCTGTGGACTATGAAGTACAAATAAAACTATTTCGTTGTTCATAAAAGTGGTACTGACTTGTTTACATCTGCGGCTTTTACCGCCATTATTATATCTTGCCTTCAATTGGATAGAAAAAAGTCAATTCATTTCTTTTCAAAACTAGTTTTTTTTTTCAATTCTAGAATTTCACCCAAAATTTTTACAAACCGCATAATCTCATTTATTTAAATGTTTTACTCTTTTTTCTATTTACTTTACGTGTTTATCTTGGGCAAACATTCGTGGCATTATTGTCTTTCCACTCAAACTTTACTCTCTAGAATTTTTTCTTGCAATATTTTTTTTTCCTTTCAAACAAACAAACATGCTTATCAGGTAGAAGTTAAAAATCGAATTTGCTAGTTGTTTTCCCTTAGAGAATTTAAACGAGGTTTGCGTTTTACTTTAAATGAAATTTAAATGTTTTGAGAAAAATGCTGGAAGTTATGTTGTTTTGGTGTCCGAATGTAGTGATTTTACTAGTAATTTGTTTATTCTTTTCTAAATTGTTTGAAATCTTTATTTTTAGTGTTTTTCGTATTACCATAAGGAACATATTAAAAGAAAATTATGCAAACTCATCACAGAGAAAATATGTTTTTCATCGCATTCTTTAAACACTTGTTTTTGAGATTAATTTTAAATGACAAAACAATAGATTTTCTTTCTTCTGTCATGTTTGTTAGTTATATAATAAATATTTATGTGGAATAAAAATGTGTATTTTTCCGAGTAAAATCTTTGTTCTACTGTTCTTCCTTTAAAGGTTTTTTTTATATAATCTTCTTTATATGAATTTTTTGAACAATCACCCCTCCCCTCAGTTCCTTAATAGCATAAGACAAAGCAATCTATGAATTTTCTTACATATTTTATGATATTGCATTTTAGATTTAGAGTTTTTTTTTCCAATTCCGAACATTTTTTTCTGTCCTTAAGTTGTTGAGATTTTTCTAATGTATCGTAATTATAATGTTTATAAATGAAAAGCTTAGTGAGAGAAGTATTCAGAAATTATTTTTTTACTCCACATATTTATTGCGTGCAAAAATTATTGACGTCTAATAGATTTTTAGTTGGGGAAAGCTCAGTGCGATAAAATACTCAGAAATTATTTTTTTACTCCACAAGCTTGTTAAGTGTAAAAACGATTGCCGTCTTTAGTAGTTTCTTGCTGTGAGAAGCTTAGTGAAAGAAAATATTAAGAAATTATTATTAACTCCACATGCGAATTACGTGCAAAAATTATTGACGTATTTAGTAGTTTTTTGCTGTGAGAAGCTTAGTGAAAGAAAATATTAAGAAATTATTATTAACTTCACATACGAATTACGTGCAAAAATTATTGCCGTCTTTAGTAGTTTCTTGCTGTGAGAAGCTTAGTGAAAGAAAATATTAAGAAATTATTATTAACTCCACATACGAATTACGCGCAAAAATTATTGACGTCTTTAATAGTTTTTTGCTGTGAGAAGCTTAGTGAAAGAAAATATTCAGAAATTATTATTAACTCCACATGCGAATTACGTGCAAAAATTATTGACGTCTTTAGTAGTTTTTTAGTTGGAATAAGCCTAATGAGAGAAAATATTCAGAAATTATTAGTTATTTCGCAAGTATATGATTAGTTAATATTATTTATTTTAAAGAAAGCTACAGACAATGATTAAATTTCTTAATCTATATGTTTTTAGCTTTAAAAAGTCTAAACTCTTTTAAGAAAATGACGAAATGTCAATTGGTTGAAAAAATAGGGCGAATTTTTGCAAGGTTATTTGTGTAATTCAGATTTTTTTTTAATGAACATTACGTTTACATTCCGCAGAAAACAACAGAATTTCTTGAAATAACTCAGATAAATCTATATAGTTCATGTTATTAATGATTTCAAGAAGCCAGGAAAATGACAACACAAAAACCTACACATCTTGAAAATATTTTTGAAATAGAATTTGAACCAGAAAATTGGTTCTTTATTCATGCAACAAGACATGTTCATATAGGAGGGTATCTAATCAATCTATTAACATAAGATATTGATTGCTGGCTCTATCTATTTTGGTATAAACCACTAAATAAAAGCAGGAAAATGACAGATTTTCTTGGGACAAACAAATTATTGACGGAAAAAATTATTTTAAACGAAGATTTTGTAAATAATACCCTCAGCGTATATTCTAGAAATGCTTACACCGGTTGACATAAAAAAAATTAGATATTGAAAAATTCATGGGAAGTTTTGAAGCTAGTTATTATTGGAAACATTGTTTGGGACATGCCAGGAAAATGACATTTTGAAGTCCAATTAAATTTTTTAACTATACAAAACAGTCAATGCTAGTGCAAAGTCATTTTAAAATGCTAACAGCAATGCAATTTATTAATTTTTTTTTATAAAAAGTTCTTTTAGTATTATAGTATTAGATCTTGGAGCAAGGGACAGTGAATTGTCATATTTCGTGAAAATCCCCCATATATGTACTTAATATTTCGAAATTATAAAAAAGGCCTGCATTTATAAAAAAAAAGCTGCATTATTATTTAAGTATTTCAAATCACGTTTTTCAAATCAAAATAAAATAACTAAACTTGTTAATAAAAATGTATTTCCCTCGCAACCATTTACAAAGTAAATAACAGCTCTTTTTAGCCTTTGTTTCAATCCATATTATTCATAATCAATTTTTTCCATATTATCCATTAATCCATATTATCCATAAATCCATTATTTTCAATTTATGTGTATTCACAAAACATGAAGTCAGATTAGATTCAATTCCGAGACTGCAAATTCAGCAGTTGGACATAAAACCTAATTACGGCTGTTACAATATTCGTTCCTCTATTGTGAATTTTGCTTAAATAGATAAAAAGTAAAGCATTCCAGCAAGAACCCGTTGTGGGGCAAGGGTTCATGGAGAGTTCATAATTCTTCAGAAAACGGCATGAACGTGGCAATGTAGTCAAAAGTTACCTTTACGTCGCTGATTGGTTGGTTACCCGTATAGTTAAATAAATGATGCACGTTAAATCTGTCAAGTCTCAAAAGTCCTCCATGTTCCCATAACAAATCAAAACCTCTGGTACTGGATTGGAGATCGAACCTTCTCTGATTCAGGTTAAAATTACGATCTGTGGATGAATGAATGGATGTATGAATGGGTCCGCCCTATCAACGGGGGCGACGTATGGTATGGAAGAAATCGAATTCTTGGCCATAGATGGCGCCACTGAAAAACAAGAAACGTACACTCTGCCTTAAAATTTGCTCGGTTTCACCAAACAGGCTTGTCCGTGTGGTAAGTAGCATTAGAAACAGCAACAACAACGTCCCAGCCAAAAGGGGATCAAACCCCAGTTTTGCACAATGATATAAAGCAGTGCATTTAACCACTAAGTCATAGCAATTTCTTAAAAAAATGCTTTAGGTTTGATAAATAAATAATTAGTTGACTCGTAAATATAAAAGATGCGAGAATTTCTCATGTATATATATATANTATATATGCATTTTTCGGAGTCTATAGTCGCTTTAACAAACGCTTCAGGTCAAATAAAAAATAATCACTTGATTCCTAAATGTAGTATAAAGAGTATACGTATGAAAATTTAAAAACATATTTCAGATGAACAGTGCTCAAATAAATAAGTAAATAAATAAATAAACGGTTCACTCCGAATAACATTTGATCTAGTGATTGGATCTTCCGGTCCTAGGACTCAATCTTAATGGTTCAAAGGGGTGATTTAAAATATATTAGCTAATTAGCGCAGACGATACTTTAAGTTATGAAATCAGGCACAAAAACGAGCTTTTTCTCAATAAGCGTACCTTTTCTTTCAAGGATTTGGATTTCAGACCCTTAAAATGCAGGGAGTTGCCGTAATCTGGGAAATATGGTCCCATTAATTTAATCAGTAGAACAGTCACAAATTTTGACCCCTAAATTTTAATGTTACTTTCTGCGTATTTCGCCATATATATATAGTTTTTCTTTAAGTGAAACGAGCATTTTTGCACATAATTATAAAGTTCGTTCATTCAAAGATAATTTCCTGCAAAAGATAACGTTTTAGCAAATATTTACTATTTTTAAACTATTTATTTAATAGTAGTCGAGAAATTTTCAATTGTAAGGCTTAAAATTTTTTTACATCGTTTTAAAGACTGCAATTTTAAATAGCAAAATGCAAAACTTAAGGGAAGTCGGTCGAATCGTATTTCTTAAGAATCGTATTTAATATACAACTTTTAATTTAAAAATACATGAAACATAATATGACATTTAAATTAAAAATACGACTTCTTCAAAATCTAATTTTTCAAAAACAATCTGACCGATTTTTCTCTTATATTTTTATTTTGCCATTTAATATGGTATTCTTTAAATGCAAGAAACTTGCATTTAAAGATTGCATTTAAAGATGCAATTTTAATTGCAATTTAAGGTATACATGATCTTTAATTTTGCTCTACTGACCAAACTATTGGGACCATATTTCCCAGAGTGCAGGCTACCTCCTATATTTTCCAGGTTAGGAATCCGAATTAGTCAGAGAATGTACGTTCTTTTGTTGTAGCTTAAATTATCGTATCCACTAATTAATTAACATATTTGAGCCCCCCCCCCCATTTATCTTCCGATACAGTAATCCTAGAAGTTAGAGATCCCACCATTGGATCAAAAGTTATTCTGGGTGGATAGTTTTTTATTTCGCACACTGTACTTTTAAAGGTTATGCAAAAAAAAAAATATATATATTTTTCTAAAAGATTTATTTTCACTTAGAAGATTAAATTTCTTTGTAAGCTTTCAAAAAAAATTAAAGATGCTGACTTTATAATGTGAGAGCATTTATGGTTATTAAATTGAGTACAACACTATTTAATGTTGTAATAAAAAGCTTTAGTTTAGGCGAAAATCTTTTTTCAGATATTCTCAATGAGAAAAAAAACGACCATTTTGTCTAGACATGGCCTTTAATATTCAGTTTTATGCGAACACTCAAAGGGCTTTATTCAGGTGTTTTTGCTGACTTTTAGAAAGTCTGCTTTTATGTAATGTCTAACAGAGAAAGATAACCAGAACAAATTGCTGACGAACTCTTCTTGATATGTATGCCCAAATTTCAACATCAAATGAGATCGAGTTAGAAAGAAGACTGTCATTGTTTTAGTATTAGATGAAAAACAGAGCTAATTTGATGTCTCAGTTTAAAATTAATTAGTTATGGAATTCTTAGTGATAGATAGTATTCTTTCATGTTCTGTGCTAGAGAACATTAAACCTGAAATCAATTTAAACTTTTTATTTCCTTATGCTGAATATTATGAATCAAATAACTTAAATCTTAACAGAAATAAATCATACATTTTTCGAGTAATATATAATTATTTTTGCAAATGAAAAAAGAAAAAAAGTGAAGAAAGTTGATTGAAAGATGTAACGCGATGTTGTACCTTGAATTATTATATGTTTTACCTTAGACAGCATTTATTATGACTTTTCGTTTTCTAAACTTTCTAATTCGGTGTTTTCTGCTCTTTTCTACTACTACGCAAAAATTCTGAATGCGCTTAAAAAGTTCTCGAGATATAGTGAAATACGCAAAAAGTTTGAATAGAGAGAAAAATAAAACAGTAGAAGTAAAATATTTTTTAATAAGTATTTATTATTTTTTTTATTCTACTTAATAATAGTCGGGAAACATTGAAAAGCTAAATAATCAAGAAGTAAAATTAAGATTAAGGGCTCCAAACTTTTCAGTGCTCTCCTGACTAAACTAATGGGAACCTATTTCCCAGATTGTTACTACCTCCTATATTTAGGGGTAAGGAGTTAAGTTTACGGTGACCCAGGCCATTGGGCCCATACGCCAATAATTAGATGCCCCGTCACTACAACAGCAACCATGAACAGCACGAAAGACCAAACAAAGGGACTCGATTGGCACAAGGCCCCGAGTCATGCAAGACAATAGCATCACAAGTCAGCGCCGATGAGCAAAAGAGGAAAGGAAGAATGAGAGTGCCAGAAACCCAGGGCCGGAGGTCAATCAGCTGCGGACGACCTGGGCCGACAGCAGTGAGCGTCCACCAGACCGAGATCCAACAAGAGCCCTCCGGCTCGAAGGTCTAGAGAACCATTTGAAACTTTATTAAAACAAAATGAATTACAGTAAATAGTTGGTTACATAATGGACAAAGGGGGCTTGAAAAGATTTTAATTTATGCCAAAGTTGTAGATCACTTAGAGTTACCCAGGCTGCACCACGAGGTGGTGGATCTAGGGCTGCAATGTAGATCCACCTCCTCGTGGTGCAGCCTGGGTAACTCTAAGTGATCTACAACTTTGGCATAAATTAAAATCTTTTCAAGCCCCCTTTGTCCATTATGTAACCAACAAGAAGAAATGGACGCTAACCATCTAAGACATTGCCCTGTACTTCCTCCTGGGCCCTTGTGGGAACGATATTGGCGGGCGAGATGCATTATTACAGACCTATAGACTCTTTATTTTTGTAGCTCTTGTTTCCGTTTTTTGTTCTTTCTTTATATTGTTCTTGGCTACAAATTTGTCTTTCATGTCTGCCATTGGAAATAAAAAAAATTAAAAAAAACAGTAAATAGAGCAGTTGCTCTTTAAAACATTACTAAAAGTAAATTGCAATAAATCGAGGAGGCCCGAAGGCTTACAATACCGGAGCGATGAGTCCACTCTAGTGATACCTGGGTCGTTTCTGGATTTGTTCTTTCGCCCATTGGATTGAAGGACAGCTGTGTTGATGAGCACATTGGTTTGTCTTAAGCCCTAATTGGAATTTTATGTTTGCTTCTTTGCAGTAGATGCAGTTACTCTTGCTCTTACAGTCTTTTATGTCCGTTTTATCCACAGTTGCCGCATGATTCTTCATGTTGGCAAAATTTTGCCATATGCCTAAGACGACTGCAGCGATAGCACCGCAAGGGTCTTAAGTATTCCATCGCTTTGAAGGTGTTCCAGCCAATGTTGACTCGTCCCCTTTTAATCTCCTTTGCAAAGGACTTCGAGTCAAGTTGCAAGACCCAATGAGGGCCTTTTCTAACTTTAATGGGGAAAAGAATCTTTATTTCAGCTTCCTCGATTTCATTATATTTGCGTCCTTAAAGTTTGTATTTTAGGTCTTTTTTATTCGGCTCTTCTATCAAGAGTACAATCAGTCGAGGTTTCCGTCTCTTCACCTCTTGACAAGCAAAGTTTTCTCACAAGTCGGTTTCTTTAAATTCCACCACAATTTTCTTAGCGTTTCTACGCTTTTCCATTTTCAACACTACTCCGCCATTTCTCATTTTCTTAATTCTCTTTAAACCAATCTTGAGCTCACTTGGATTAATTATTTTCTTTGATCAGTTTTGCTGCGTCACCTTTGACACTCTCGTCCTTCGGCTTCACCGTGACGCAGAAGTCTGCTTTCACTCTTGGGACTTCAGCAGCGCCATCTCTTCTAATTTCTCACTTCTGTGTATGTATTACCTTTTTTCTCTTTATTATTTTTTATCATATTATTTCATGCACGTTCAGCTTTCGTGCTGTAGTCCCTTGGTGTTGGAGAGCACTTCATTTTGTCTTATTATGATTTCATTGAACTCATAAGCGATCGTCAACAGCTGGGCTGCTTTCACCAAGTCCAAGGGTCTTTCGCTGTATTTGGTAATGAGCCTAACTAGCTTCTCCCTCAGGAAATTTGCCTTCGTGGAGGACTTTTTGATGCTACTAACCGGCATTTGTGTTTACATGGAGAGGAAAACCACGAAAGCCTTGCACGGTTAGCCTGACGGCAATGAGACTCTAATCAATAATCCATCCACCACTGAGGATATTTTACGTCAGCATTATGGTCGGTGTGAGCCAGGTGCGGAATTCAAATCAACCAGCAATCGCAGCAATCACCTCATTAGGAGGTGAGTGCTCTATACCCAGAGCCACCACAGCTCCTATTAAATATATTTTATTTTATATTCTTTTATAACCGTCGTTGAACAGCCAACTTAATTTTTTTAGGTTTACAATTACTAATGTTCAACTCCGTAGGCTTTAATGTTGCACCCAATCCGGAAGACGAGTAAACTCCTGAATCAATTATTGGGAGAAATTTGCCTCTGATGAAGACTTTTTGATGGAACTAACCCACATTTGCGTTACATGAAGAATGACGCACGAAAAAATAATAATACACACCGGTTTAATAACTATCAACTGTCACTAAGAGCCGTGACAGCTCAGAGGATGGATTGCTGATCTTCCTATGAGATGACCCTGTTTCGAATCCCAGCCATGGCTGGTCGATTTAAATCCGCACCCGGCTCGCTCAGACCACAGTGCTGACGTAAAATATCCTCACTGGTAGACGGATCATGGGTTAGAGTTCCCTTGCTATCAAGCTAATCATGTCTGGTTTTCGTAGTTTTCGTCTCCATGTAACACAAATGCCGGTTAATTCTATCAAAAAGTTTTCCACAAAGGCTTGTTTGTCTGGATACTTGATCCAGGAGTTCATTCGTCTCCTAGATTGGGATTAGTAGTCGTAAACTCAAAATTGGGCCAGCAGTTCAACGACTATATAAAGACGCCCTATACAGCAATTTTTAAAATTTGTAGGAACAGGATTATCTCATAGTTTAAAATTTCGTTAAACTAGCTAGTGCTAAATATAAGATTTGCTCCTAGGAATTCAGAAACAGAGACTTTTGAAAATAAATTAAATCTGGAAAATAAATCAAAGTAAACAAATTAGTTTACTTTTGTTGGGTTAGGGTGAAATCATTGAATGTATGTTTTTTTAATATGAACTTAATTTTTTTCCTTGTCTTTTAAAATTTTTTTTTTTTACCGAACAGCTTGAAAACGCATCTTTGCCTTATAACTTATATGATGAATATTGCAGGGTGCTTTTTTCTGGAGTATTTTTTCCCCCACATTAAATCTGCATTCAAGCCCAATAATTTGTCCTTAAGCTTGCAAAAATTTATAAATATGAAAATAGAGTTGTAGTCATATACCAAACACATATTTCTAATAAAAAAATGTATCCACAAATAACAAAATTCATCATGATTTTTGCGGGAGATTTGAGTAATGTAATATATTTCATTGAGACACAGAATAAATATGGAAACTCAGATTCGTGTCAGTATTTATAATGAAATCAAACAACATTTACGTTAAATGGTAAAGAAAACCATTAAAACATCCCTCTGTATGTCCATTGGATACGGGAAAGTAGGTCATGATCTGACTCTCATTAAAGGTATGTTGCGTCAGTAAAAATTAGACGCAAAAAGAGACTCATAGTTATATCTGGATTCCAAACTCCTGTTGCTACCCAAAACGTGATTTTCTTAAAAGAATTAATTTATTCTCTTTATAGTGTCATAAACACAAAAAAAAATACGAGTTTTACTTTTAAAATTTAGAGACTTGACATTTATGAATCTTGTTTCATATATCAAACTATCATTCATACGAAATCACTCATTACATACAAAATATCAAACTTTTTATCCGAAATGGAAAAGAAATTTAAACAAAATTTTCTAAACAAAAATGTTTCTACCTCTATTATTTTATCAATCGATAAAAGATGTCATTATATAGCTTTAGTAAAAAAAGTTTCCGTTCTGTAATGCTCCCAAAATTGTATATAAGAAGAATTTTATACTCAAACTTGAAAAATAAGATAAAATTAAGCTACATTTCTACAAAAATTTACATTATTCAACTCCGAAAGCAAATGGTATTTCTTTCACGATTTTATGCGTTTCATCTATACTAGACGAGATCTTCATCTTTTATTCCAGTATAAACTTCATTTCTTTTTCAAAAAGATGAAATTCTATTTTTTTTGAAAATATATATATATTTTTTTATTTGCTAGAGAATAAGAATATATTTCCGCTATTAAAAGAAATCTTATTATAAAATATAGTTTCAGATTTTGCTATTTGTAGTTAAATCATAGCTTTCCTTTTTGATGATTTTCGGGGAATATTTATTTATCCGTTTAGAAGATTGTTTTTGAAGTAAAATATTTCGAATTTGCTGCAGAATTTTTGTTTAAGAGTTTATACGCTTTGTTAAATGTATTCAAAATATTGATTTGAAATAGTTTGTATCAAAAACTGCTTAGGGAATAAAAAGTTGAAGGGATGTATTACCTTTGGATCATTTTATTTCAAAACCAGCTCAATTTAGTTTGGAAAGAGTTAGAGAGATTTTGTTTGCATTAGCAAGGGAAAAAAAAATAGTTTTTCTTATTTTATAATGAGTTTTGAAGCTGTAGAACTTTTAAAAGTGCATAGTTTAGAAAAAAAAAGTATTTAGTAATGTTGAAGCTATGTACAGTGGGCGAAAAAAATGAATTTTTTGAAATTCGTTTTCTTAGGAATTATTCAGTTGATTTCGCTCAAATTATGCATTTTTCATTCCATTTGTACATCCTTTAAAATGATGTATACCTTACGATTCAAAGGTTGTTGAACTGAATAAGAAAATACAATAAATATTTATCGAAAGTTATGTTTTGCATGGACCTTTGGATAAATAAATTTTATAATTAATTGTATATAGAAACTTTTCAATTCGCTTAAAAGTTCATTAAAAGCAAAAAATAAAATTAAAATTAATGTGTCCAAAATTTGTTTTCTTGTCAAAGTTATTAAGACCATAATTCTTAGATTTCCGCAATTCCCAGATACCTCTTATATTTTGGGTTCAGAAATCCGTAGAAATCCTAATTGCAGGTATCCTAATTGATTGTTATAGTATTGATTTGTTATAGGAACCTGGAGGACTTTATGACCCCGACAGATTTAACGTGCACCAGGGACCATTTAATACATGGGGATTCCTCCGGCTAAATTTGAACTCCCGTTCTCTCGAACACGAGTCCACTGCCCTACCAACTGCTATCCCGACTAATCATGTTTTATTTGTAGTTAATGTCTTTTCTCTTAGTCCATCACGAATTTTATCTTTTATTTTAACATAATGATTCGAAAAGATAAATTACCTTTTTAGCAATACATACATTCATTATCCTTTGTCAAAGGGTAAAAGTTTGTTCCCTGTCGTTTAAGAGGATATCATAATAATATATATTGTAGTATATTTCGATGTATTTTAGTTATATTATTTCTGGTTCCAATTATGCTCATTTTTCTTGAAATAACTAAATTTAAACTCCTGATTTTTCGTAAATTTCATTTCGGGATAATTTTAAAAACAGTAAAAGATATCATTCTTAAGAAATAAATATATAATTTATATCTTAGATTTTTGACTTCATGATCAATGATAAATTAAGTTTTAAGCTAAATTGGTAATTGTCAAGTTTTAAAATCAGTTTGAGGAACGATGATTCAGTTGTCAAAATCAGCTCTTGATCAGCTTTTTTTTTTAAAAAAACAAACTTCAAAGCAACTATAAAACAATGATTTCCAAATGTTCACTATTACCAGTAACAACGTGAAGCAATCCAGGTACAAAACTGACAGAGATGCCCATGTAAATATTTCTGTTAGAATGGTCTAACACAGGGGTTTCCAACTTACATGAGGCCGGGGGCCACAATTAAAAACACAATTCAAATGGCGGGCCGCAACTTTGTCAAAATTCTATATAGGACTCTTTAATGTTTGAAGGAACATTAAATATTACTGTCAAGTTGTACAAAACAAAAGTATTGAATTACAAATTAAAATAAGAAGTAGACTTTTAATAGCATATTAAAAAATCGGGCTGCAATAACTTTAATGTGTACCCGTGTATTAAACAATTAATGCGCAACAGATATCTAATTGTTAAGATAAAAGTTTGGTATTAAAACTTACATAGTAACACACAAAATGTTCACTGACGAAATTGAGATTTGTCTGCTGCAACCACCAGAGAATAGATATTTACATTTTAAATGTAAAATTTACAAATGTGTGTGTAAATATTTTCGTCCAAAATGAGAAGTTTCAAAAACTTAAATCGGAGAATTTCTTCGAGAAAATTTCTGATACACACATGCTGAATTATATTCACAAAATACAAAAAAAATGAAATAAAAAAGAGCAACATACACGATTATTTTTGTGTTTGAATAAATATTTTCTTGGATGCAAAACCTGAGAAAAAATTTTTTTTGGCACAGTTGGTCTGATAAATTTCACAGAAACGAAGAAATTAGGTTTTTATTAACGAGAAAAGTATTTTAAACCCATATAGATTTTTTCCGAAAATTGTTCGCAAAAAAATGACAACTAATATATTTTAGTTCGCGGGCCACAAAAAAAGGCTTCGCGGGCCGGATGCGGCCCCCGGAAACCACTGGTCACCACTGGTGGAAACCACTAGTCTAACAGAAAGGATAGCATTATAGTTTTTTCATCAGCAGCGTTATCTTTTGTCAAACTTTATAACTAATTTCGATGCTCAGAGTATCTTTTAGTATCCTAAAAAGAACGCAGTAAACAGTAAAATTTTATCTTAGTCCCCATTTCTTTATTTAAATTTTTAAACTGTCGTCCAAATTTCGTAACATTGGGTGAACTATCAACTAACAACAAAATTAGTTAAGAAGGTGATGAGATGAGCAAGTGGAAATCTTGTTAGTTAAATTTAAAATTACTCTAGTTGTCGAGCTGTAGTTCACTGATGTCAGAAACTATAAAATCAGATACAATTTTACCGCAAAATAATACGAAAAAAATAATATTAAAAATTAAATAAAATAAAATAACTGTTGTTGATATTTCTTATGACACTTGGCCAAGCCAAACTCACCATCCATTTGCCTTTTGCGAATAAAGCCAGGAAGGAGCGTCTTTTGTTTAACAAGAGAGCACCATCAAAGTGAAGGTAAGTTTTAGCCCAGAAACCCATGGATAGAGGACAGTACCACTTATTCATAAGGCAACTTCCCCAACTTAGACATAGATCTGAAAGGGAAGGAAAAAATTTTCCAAATCTCTGTACCCATGGCGCTGCTTAGCGACCTACCACAAGTGTCATAGAACACCGGGCTCTCATGACCGGAGTTCGATTCGCTAACCACTGGGCTACCACTACCCTAAATTAAATAAACAAAATAATGTAATGAAAAATGTTGTAAACGAATAACTTTTAAGTAAATGAAATTTCGAAGTTTTCCAGAAGTTTCCCTTTTTTTTTACAAAATTGTTAATCATGTTCAGCTTCCGACAATAAGACTTTAACATCAACTTTGGGTTAGTTTTATTTTAGTTTAAAATTAGCTTATAATATGGTAGCTTAAGTACTTTTCAAAGTAAAAATAAATAGTATTTTCCCAATAATTTTTGAAAAATATCGCAAAAATCTTTTTTGTTTCAACAAAATAAAAATATAATATCAAAAAATATTGCGCAATAAACTCAAGTAATTACTCCTCCGAAAAGAGATCAGTAATTTCTTTTAAAATCTTGCTTCCTACTACTATTTCCAATTTTTTTAGTTAATTCCTCTCCAGTCTGAAAGTTTTATCTTTCTTAAAGCTATATAACGTGATATTTAATTAGATGTCTGACATAAATACTAAATGCTATATAAGGGCGTGTTTCTTTCGTTATACTATAAATTAAATTACTCATTTATGGAACGAAAGAAAAGTAAGTTTTTTAAAAGCATAATGGAATTATTCGATTCGCTGGAAAGCTGCAACAGTAGTTTCTTCGCCAAACTAAATTAAAAAATGTAAGTTCGGGCTTTTTGCTAGAAAACTTATTACTTATTTAGAACTTAATATTATATTGAGTGATAATGTGGTGTAATCGAGAATCTCAATTACATTTTTATGTTAAAGGAGTTAATTTTTCTCAGAGCTTTTTATGGTTATGTTCTTTAATGGAAAGTTAATATATTTTATTTAAAACTTGAGTAATTTTTATATTGTTTGATCGTAATTTAAATTCTTAATCACATAAAATATTTTTTTTATCAAAAAGACTTTTGTCTCTGATTTTTTTTTTGATGGAAAATTTTATAAGTACTAAAATTTAAGTAATTTTATTAAAATTGCCTGATTATATGATGTAGATGAAATATTTATAGCATAGAACAATTTATGTAAATTAAAGAAGTACATTTTTAGTATCACTTTTGCTAGAGTGGTTTTTGGGAAGCACTTTTGTTAATGTTGCCTTAAGCTAAAACATTTGATTCTTTAATTTTATTAAAATTGATTATACGGTGAAATTGATATACTTCATCACATAAAATATCTTTTTTTTTCTATCGAGGAAGCATATTTTTCGTAGAATTCTTGTCAGTGTTGTTTCTAGAGAACACTTTTGTTAGTGCTGCTTTTTGCTCGAAAGTTTTTTACTTATTTAAAACTTTAGTAATTTAAATAAAATTATCTGTTTATGCAGCGTAATTTAAATACTTAATTACATAAAATAGTTTTCGCATATTTAAGAAGCGTATTTTTGTAGCACTTTTGCTAGCGTTGTTTTTAAGGAGTACTTTTGTTAACGCTGTGTTTTGTTGTGAAATTGTTTACCTACTTAAAAGTTTCTCTATTGCTTTAAACTGCTTAATTATTCGGTACATTTTTAATGCGTAATAACAGAAAATTTTCTCTGTATATTAAAGAAGTACACTTATCGTATAACTTTTATTAGAGTGGCGTTTATTGTATACTTTTGTTTGCGTTGCTTTCCGCTATAATTTTTTTTATTTATTTATATATTTAAATCCTGTGTATTTTTTTTTTTACTCTGCAGCGTAAAATAAATACTTAATCACATAAATTACTGTTTGTATATCAAAGAAGTAAATTTTTTATAGTACTTTAGCTCGTGTTGCTTTTTGGTGGAAAATTTTTTACTTATTCAAAACCTAAGCAAATTAATTAAATAGTCTAATTATATGACGTAATTAAAATGCTTAATCGTACAAAATATCTTTTGTTTATCGAAGAAGTTTATTTTTCGTAGCACTCTTGTTAGTGCTTTCTAAGAGTACTTTCGCTTGAAAATTTCCTACTTGTTTCTTTGCTTAAAAATTTCGTATTTGCTTAAAATTTAAGTAATTTTATTAAATTGCTTGATTATACGTCATATTTGAAACGCATAAAAAGTTAAAATGTAATTTGTATAACCAAGAAGTGCATTTTTCAGAGCAATTTTGCTAGTTTTGTTTTTAAGGAGTACTTTCCTCATTATTGCGTTTTGCTAGAAAGCTTTTTACTTGTTTAAAATTATTTAAATTTTCAAATTACCCGGTGAAATTTAAAATTTTAGTCCCATGAATATTCTCTGTATATTAAAGAAGCACATTTTTCGCAGCATTTTGTTAGTGTATTTTTTGTTGAGTATTTTTGTTAGTGTATATTTTCGCTTGAAAATTTCCTATTTAGTTAAATATTTAAATTTTATATAGTTTTATTAAATTGTTTTATTATGTAGCGTAAATTAAATACTTAATCGCATAATTTATTGTTTGTATATCCAAGAAGTAAATTTTTTGTAGCATTTGAATTCGTGTTGCTTTTTTCTGGAAAATTTCTTACTTACTCAAAACTTAAACCTACCCCGCACTACTCTTCAATTAAATAATATGAAGAAAACTGGTTTTTTAATGCAGAAAAACTTCCAGTTCGAAGTTCGGAGTATCGCTCAGAGGGTTAACTTTGAATTAGGAGAAATAGTACTTCTCAATTTTTACAGCGTAGAAAAATAAATTATTTATCGAAAAATAAACATTTAACCTCTTATTATAAGTCTGAGTATTTTTCTATTTTTAAAAAAAAGCATTAAAATATTGGCTTCTAGGAGAAAGACCGAAAACAAGATTCAATCAAATATCGAAAATTCAGAGAAAAAAAAAGAATTTTAAAAACTTAACTTACTTAATTTCGAAATACTCCAGAATAAGATCAAACAGGATTTTAATCAGAGAATTAAAGAAAATCCTGCATTTCCTGATGATTTTCAAAGGAAAAAAAATATTGATGAAGATTAGTTAAAATTCCATAGCTTACTCCACAAAATAAAAACAAAAATAATAAATCTGCACATAACGAAGAGATGCATTTCATTTGTATGCAAATAACTTTCATCGCCTTTGATGTATAAAAATTTACTTCTTTTTCAATCTCTCTATCTTTATTCATTTCTCTAAAGAAAATGGTCGGTATGAATTGTAATAAGCAAAAGTTAATCAGACTTATTGCAATTCGTTTCATTTAATAAGCTACTTCAATAGCGGGATTTAAGGAGAAAAAAATATTTTCTCTTGGAATCAAATACTTTTTTTGTTAATAAATGCGTTTTAAAACAGATAAGAGCGGCAGCGGGAAGTTTGTTAACATAAAAGTAATATTTTCCAGGAGTATGTTTAATTAGACATCTGTTATGTTAGCGTTTGTTTTTGTTTTAGGGATTTCGATAGATTAGAAATATGTACTTTCTGCGTTAAGAAAGAAAAAAAAAATTAAGAGTAGTTTATTTCGTCAGAAATATATGCGTTCGCATATAAATCTTCTTGACAATGAGCTTTCTTAATTAAATATGATGGAAGCAGCTTTTCGGAAGAATAAAGGAATTCAAAATATGTATTTTGCTATTTAGATTTGATCAGGAATGTTAAATGAATGAAGCTAAATATTTATTTAATTTGTTTCGTTTTAACATAAATTCTGAGTCTATATGTAAATTGCAAAGGAATTAAGAGTTAATTTAGCATGTCTTTCTTAGTTATATAAAATATTAAATTAGTACAAAATCTGCATTTATTTCTCTTTTTGAATTCAGTCCAGGAAAAAAGCTGCTCATTTTAATGCTAAGAGAATTCAGTTATTTAATATGGAAGTAAAATTTATTAAACAAATTAATTTCAATTTAAAATCTGAGATACCGTTTTAGAAACACGTGCCAAATGTTATTGCTATTTTATACAGGGTATCCATAAACACCACTCTTAACAAAGGGTGTTCCTTTAAGACCACCTTTCATATGAATTTTTAGAATCCTTATCAAAGATGATAAAAAGTTATTGCACTGCAGGTCGTAAATTATAGAGACAAATTCCACCTGAGCCAGAAGCGGGATTCGAGCCCGTTCCAGGCCAACTTCTTAACCATTATATATATATA
>NC_092213.1:21323255-21357249 GCF_043381705.1 Parasteatoda tepidariorum
AACGTATATATATATATATATATACTACTGATCGGTGTATTTTGCTTCCGTCTAGTCTTCATTTTAGTTTTGTTGTTCCAGTTAATGATCTCTTACAATACACTACGATGAGGTTTCAAGTGGAGGTCGAAGAAGCAAAAACGTTATCTAAATTTTACCAATTACAGAACAGGATAGCGAATGTAATAAACATTAAAATAGAACCGCGGTGGCTCAGGAATGCGAATTTAGCACCCGGAAGAAGGAAGAATCAGGATATGAATTCAGCACACGGCTCGCAACGACCACAGTGCTGACAAAAAATATTCTCTGTAGTAGACGAATCATGGGTTAAAGTCCCCTTGCCATAGGCTAATCGTGGGAGATTTAATGGTTTTCCTCTCCATGGAATGATAATACACGTTAGTTCCATCAAACAGTTCTTTACGAAGGCAAATTTCTCCCAATACTTGATCCAAACGTTCCCTTGTCTCCTGGATTGGATTCAAAATTACAAGGCTACGGAGTTGGAGATCGTAAACGACAAATGAACAATTTGCATGATTTTCAAAACCATTTAAAAATGAAAGAGCTTGAAAACTATACTGGAAAATGCCAATTAAATTGCATTCAAACAAGTTATTTTTAAAGCGCTTTTTAAATTTCTATGACTTGATTTCCAGTGAAAACAACCGGTCGCTAACGATCATAGTCAATGAACTTTATCATTGTTAAAGCAGATTTGTAATAAATTTAGAGATGGAACATTTAGTGCATTTTAAAGCAGATTACAAAATTAAAATATGGATAATTTTCATAATTCGTTATTTAAAATTTTAAAAAAAGAAAACAAAAATTGAAAATATGTAATTTTGAAAAATAAATAAGCCTCTATATTTCTTAATTCAATTTAATAGTTATTAATTCTCTTTTTTAAAAAATTATACTCAGAAGATTTTTTTCAACAAGTTGATATAGTGTAACAAACTTGACATTTCAAAGTACAAAAACTCAGAAAACTAAATATTTCTAAAAAATATTAAAATTCTATTTGATTTAGACTAAGCACTTAGCAAACTAACTTAGCTAATTGAACTGTAGAATAAATAAATATTTTTGCGAAACTTACTATGGTAACAAACATGTGAAATAGTAATAAAAAAGCACCTACCACTGAAAGGCTTCATCAACTAATAGAACATTCGAAATATCTGTTTATATATTTTTTTTCTTACATCCTTCAAATTAAAAAGAGTGCAGACATCGTATCAATTTGCTGAAAGTGGTATTTAGTTAGACAAAAACTTTTTATCCTATTAATTTTTGTTACTTTGTTATAATGTGATCTTAATATAAGTATAAGATATGCCAGAGAAAAATATAAGAAAGTAATTCTAATATAAACAGTTGTAGTTTAATATTACAGGTAGCCAAAGTTTCAGTTCCTTTTCAACTAGTCCCTTTAAAATTAAAGTAAGGAAAATTAGTTTATTTTCACCTGATTTTCAGCAGTTAATGAGAGCGCAACTTCCATTCGATTTTCAATAAATTTGAATCGTGCATTTGCATGTATTACATATTTCTATAAAACAATTTTATTGCAGTATTATAGCAGTTTGAAATATACTATAGTTATGATTTATTTTTTAATAGCATTTGAATTTTAGATATATTTAATACTAAGTAATTAATTATAATCTATAGTAAAGCAAATATTTTATAGTTAATTATAATCTATAAAATATTTGTTTTTATAAAATCTGATTTGTATCAAATAAATAATAAATTAAAAAGAAAAAAACAAGAACCTTTTTTAATAATGGGTACAGGATAGCATTACACTAAATATTAGAAAATTGTTTTTTATATAATTACAACATATTTTTACAATTACAATCCAGATTTTATACAGTTACCGATATTATTTTAGTAAGACGGAAACAAATACATTCATTATATCATTCTGGAACTTCGCTAAAATTATGCTATTCTAATTAAGAAATAAAAAACTATTTAAAAAATCAATGAAAATAAACAAAAATTTATAATTTTATTTATAAAATTTATTTCTCAAGGTGGTGCTTAGTAAGAAAAGTAAATAATTAATATTTCTTAAGAGTAATTTTTTCATATCGTTAGTAAACTTTGAAACGTTAAAAAAATAATGACTTTTGACTTTAAAAAAGAAATGTGTAAAAGTAAATACTTTTCTTTTCGCTTTTACAGCTCTTATTTCTACTCCTATAGAACCAGGTCTGGCATTGGACTGATCGTAAAAACACGGTTCCCAGTAGAACACCGAAGTCAAGCATCACTGGCTGCGGTCAGTAAGTGGGTGGGTGACCACTCTGATCAGTCTGCGTAGGGACCTAGAGTGCGCGATATCGGTCCTCGTTAAACTGTTCTGCCGTAAAGTGCTTGACTTCGCTCGCGGATCGTTGGGCTACCAAAGCAGGGGAGCCATCCCTTCTGCAGAGGATCGAAGAGGATCGCATTTCTTCGGATAATGCTCAGGGATGTTTCCCAGACCGTCGCCAATAGCCCATTGTGCAGCTCTAGCATAAATAAAGCACCTACCTATCTATAAAATAAGAATGTTTCTGTAAGAAAGGAAAGCAGTGATATGCGGTTTAATGTAGACACATTATCTGATTGACCAATTACGAATCTTTGTTTCACTGTCTTGATTCTTTTAGATCTTTTAGATTGCAAATGCAGTTTATTTTTTTCCGTAAAAAAGAATTAAAAGAATAAATTATTCGTACTCTAACAGCAAATTAATGAATGAAACGCAATGGCTATTGAAAAAAAAAAAAAAAGAAAAAAGAAAAAAAAACAGCAGGAGCGAAAGTAAAGTGCAGAGTGACATCGCACGAAACAGCTACTTGTTTTCAGTCACGTGACAAATTCGCTATTTTGAATTGCTCTTATCTCTTAAATTCGAAGTTTTTAAGCAGATTTTTAATTCCTTCAAGAGTAATTTAACTATATAAACCGGTTTTTCATAGGTTTTTCTACATAGTGGATATTCTCCATTGGGTCGATTGCTCAAAGACGATTACAAAATAAAAATAAAAAATTTAAAAAAAAAGCATCAAGACAAGTTTGATTGCGGGAGGAAACAGGGAAGAGTTGGAAAACAGTTATTAGTTTGTTTTGATGTTTATTGCATTCGCCTTCCTGTACTGTCGTATATCTTCCTGTAGTATTTTAGGATCTTTCTCGCTTTAATATTAACTTTCGAGACCAATTTTGTTTTCATTTTTGATGAGGATCTCTATGGAACACTCTAGATATGTGTCAAAAATGAATTCAGAAATATATGCACTTAATGGTTTTGGAATTTATATTTTAGAGAGTTAGTAACCATAAGCGCTGTTGAAATTTGTTCATTAGAGAGAAGGAAAAAACAAACATTGCAACCTGTTTGATTGCCCAAATGAAACCCACCAATTACCCCATTGGATATTTTTAATTTTTCCCCTCTCTGATTCCCTCAGTTTTGTTACATTTAATTCTCAGAAGTGATTCGTTTGAATTCGAAGGGTTTTTTATTTTTTCGACGTTCAGTAATTTGGAACCTCAAATGTGTATCCTTTTTTACTTAATTTTTCATAAGGGTTCAAAAAATATTTATTGAAGTAGTTATTATGGAACACCTTATATAAGTTTGAAATTCTTGTCAAAAAAGAGGTTTTGACTCCACACCATGACCACTAAGAGAATTTTCAGCCACGACAGATCTAATGTGCAACTTGCTGCGTATATACTTGATGGTTGTTGTTTTTTTAATGCCAGGATCGAACGTACAATCACCACATCTACACCAGCAACTCCCTAACCAACTGTGCCAGCAGAATGGATCAGTCGTTGTTGTCGGCCATTAAGGTAGAGGGGGCGCGAATGTTCTTGTTTTCCAGTGGCGCCATCTATGGCCAAGAATTTGACTTCTGCCACACCTATGCGTCACACCCGTTTCTAGGGCGGAACCATTCATACATCTATTCATTCATCCACAAACCGTAATTTTGACCTGAACCAGAAAATGATCCAACTCCAATTCAGTACCCAATAGGCATTGATTTGTTATGGGAACATGGAGGACTTTATGACCCGACAGATATAACGAATATCAGTCACTATTTACTACACTGGGAGTCTTCGGCCGGCTGGATTCGAACTCCCGTTCTCTCAAACGTGAGTACAGCGTCCTGCCAACCAGGCTATCCCGGCAAATCGGCTGTTTAACAGCTGTAATAGAATAAAATATATTTTCGACACACTGTAAAAAATAGATACTCAACTTTCGCGAAATTTTCCTCTTTTTTGTCGAAACCGTTTCTTGATATATGCTCCGAGAGAACATTTCGTCAAAGTGACAAAATAAATATTTTCATTTCTTCAAGAAAACAAATTTCGTAATTCTAATTCTTTCCCCAAAGGAAAAAGTAAAAAAAAAGAACTCGTAGTGCTTAGTGAATTGAACTATTTTAATAATCACTAATGCACAATTGTTTTCATACAGCTGAGTCAATGTCACACCTTTAACACAAGAAGGACACCTACAACAAAGAGATAAATTCCACCTACGCCCGAGGCGGGATGCGAACCTGGGCTCTCCCTAGGCCAGCTTCTTAACCACCATACAGCCGATTGGCGCATTTGGTTTTCGTCTAGTCTTCATCTTAGTTTCGTTATTCTAGTTAAAAATATCCCACAATGCACTATGATGAGGTTTCAGGTGGAGGAAACATTGTCGTCAGATATTTGAAAGTTCCCGTATTGTAACATACTACATGATTTCGCGACGAAATAATTCTCAAAACTGAGGAAATATTCCTCAAGGGTTGCTATATCATCAAAAGTGAGAATTTTATTTCTGAGAGTCCACATCTGTTTTGATATTTTAACAGTGAAGCTTAAAAAATCTTGCTTAATGAAACCAAATCCAATATCACATGCAAATCGTAAAGCGTATTTATTTTAATTTTGTATAATTACAAATTTAACAAACAAACTTTTCTATGTCAATACATAAAATTATTAATGAATGAAAATTTATTAATTGTAGATTAATTCAGCTTAATTCAACATTTCAGCTTGACGCCGAATTGTGGAATGCCGAATAATAGCCTTGATGAATGATTATGACTTTCGGATTGCGTATCAATAAAAATTGTGCAAAACGTGCAATCACCAAATTGTATACTAATACAGTGTTTCCCAAACTTATGACTTATGTGTAACCCTTCAAAATTTTTCGTAGCTCTGTGTACCACTAATAAAAAAATGAATGTATTTTTTTTGTACAAAAAAATTGCACAAAAGTTACAAATCACAACTGGCTGTTGACACCACTTATTATTAACTGTTAACTCTTCTGAAAATAGCAAATAGAAAAATACGTAATCATAAAGTTTCTTGACTAGCTTTGTTTCCAAATAAATTTTTTTGAAATTTTCGTTTGTTGCAAGATATTTCGCATAAGAACGCGTACCCCAGCTAAACTGTTCCAGTACCTCAGGGGGCAGGTGTACTACACTTTGGGAAACACTGTTATAAGAGGTAAATAATGCAAATATTTCTTCACTGAAAGTTCCATCTGAAAAAAATTCATTGTTTTCATTTATTAGAATAAATCATTTATACATTTCTTTTCAATTTAAGCCTAAACATGCAAATTTGTTCATTACTTATCTTTTTCAAAGAGAACAAAATACCCAGAAAAATAAGCATATGAGCATCTGCATTCTTTTTCAAGCACAAGATAGAAATTTCGTAAGTAAATTAAAAAAATGTAGATAATGAAAAATTCAGAAAAATGCAGTAATGACTAATTGTCATAATAAAAACCTAAGGAACGAAAACAAAAAAAGTGGGAAAGCTCTTGTTACTATTATTAGTGATGAAAAAAAAGATGCTGCACAAGAATTTTCACCATAAAAAAGATAAAAATAATCTTTTCAATTTTATTAAAAAATGATTAGTCATTATTTTATTTATTAAATTTGCAAGCATTTGCAAAGATGAAGGTTGAATGAAAAAGAAAGAAAAAAATAGATGTGGTGAGGACATTTTTTCTAGATATATTTGCGATTGTTGTTGCTGTGAAACCTTCCAAAATATGAAAACATACGTAATTTTAAAACTAATAGAGTAATATTTGTAGCATTAATCAATTTAAATCGTCATAATGTAATGCAAAGTCTATTTATTGCACATTATGTCATGCACGCATTAAACATTTAATGCATGTAATGCATTAAATGCTTAATTTTACTGTGAATCAACATTGTATAGTGCGCACATTACATAATGCATAAACCACATTGAAGTCTACATTTATATAATATATAAAACTTAAATTAGATTAAAGTCTACGTTAGTATTTAAGTCATTGATTATATTTTAGTCTATATATCATTAAAAGCATTCATTGCATTAAAGCTTACATTAGTGTGTAAAGCATACATTACATTAAAGCTTGTATTAATATTCAAACGAATACTGTAAGAATAAGTAAATTTTTATTAATAAATACATCTAACTCCAAAAAGGAGAACTAATGGAAATGTACAGGTTGAATCAGTTTTTTTACTTAAATACATCAAGGAAGATTGTTTTGATGCATTCTTGTTGTTGTTGACGTATGCCTGTTTAGGCAGAGGGGTGGGATTGTTCTTGTTTTCCAGTGGAGCCATCTTTGGCCAAGAATTCGACTTCTGCCACACCCATACGTCGCACCCGTTCATAGGACGGACTCATTCATACCTCCATTCATTCATTCATCCACATATCGTAATTTTGACCTGAATCAGAGAACAATCGATCTCCAATCCAGTACCCCCAGAGAGTTATGGGAACATGGAGGACTTTATGACTCGACGGATTTACCGTGCATCAGTCACCATTTACTACAGGAGGAGTCTTCGGCGGGTGGGGTTTGAACCCACGAACTTTCGGATATCCTACCGACCAGGCTATCCCGGCCCTTATAATACTTGACTTTACGTGTCGATAACAATAAATCCGCTAATAAAAAATAATAATCTGACTATAAAAAGAGAACCAGTCAAAATATGCAAATTCAATCAGTTTTCTTTTAAATACATCGTGGAAGATTATCTTAATTTATCTATGTAATACTTTAATTTACATTTGGATAATAATATATGTGTTAATAGAAACAAATAATCTAATTTTAAAAAGAAAGCCAATCAAAATATACAATTTTTTTTCTTTAAGTGCATAGGGGAAAACTGTTTTATGTATACATGTAATACTACAATTTACGATTCGATAATAATATATTTGTTAATAAAAACTAATAATCTAATTTTAAAAAGAAAGTCAATCAAAATGTACAAAAGTTAATCAGTTTTTTCTTTAATTACATAGGGGAAAATTGTTTTATTGTATCCATGTAAATATAACACTTTAATTTAAGCGTTGATAACGATGTCTCTACTAATACAACCTAAAAATCTAACTATAAAAAAAGAGCCAATCAAAATATACAGATGGAATCAATTTTTTTTTTAAATATATCGAAGCAGATTGTCTTATGTAATACTTCAATTTACACGTTGCTAAAAATATCTCTGTTCATAAAAATAAGGAAGAAAAATAAAATCAAGTTTCATAAGAACAAATAAATAAAATACATAAAACCCCCTTTTCATAAAAAAAATTCTATATACTATTGCCCTAAATTTTTATTATTCAATGTAAATAAATTAATATGATTTTTCTCGTGCAATGCTTTTTCTAATTCAATAAAAACATAAGAAAGATGATTACTTCAAAGTATCGAACCAATGCTTTATTTTATACGTTAACGGTAAAAATCACTTTTTGGGTAAAATACAGAGAGGATCTTCATCAGTATGTAAATCAAATTCAAAAGCTTTAGATGTATATTGGATTTATAATAAAAGACGGAAAATAATCCGTCTTTTCATTATTTCTTCAAAATTCATTCCATTCTTCAAAGAAAACAGTCACATCGAATTAGAATAACTTATAGTTAATCAGAATTTGTGAAAGCCATTTCATTTAATAAGTGAAGTGAATAGAGGAATTTATGATTAAAAAAAATAAGACTTTTCTTTCTATACAAATAAATGTGTGTTTGCGAAAGAAGTTCTCTGTAAAGATAAGCCTGTCAGCAGGATGTTCATTAATTTCAAAGTAACAACTTCCAGACGCATTTTTAATTAAATATCTGACAAATTAACCGTTTTTGTTTCCAGAAATTTGATAACTTTAGAATGTGTATTTACTCTTTGAGAGATTTGTAAGAATTTTTAGCAAATTCACAGAAATGGCATAAATAAATAAGCTTTTCACGTACGGAATTTTTGGTATTTCGTAATTAATTATAAAGGAATAAGTAATTCGATGTAATGAGCGAATGACAAACTATACATTCATATGTTCTATGCAAATTAACTGCATATACAAAATATTTGCTTTATCCGATTAAATGTGATTTTAATTTAATTGAAAAACAATAATTACTTGTTTATTTTTATGAAAATGATAGTAAAATTTGATAATTTTATCATTATATCTTAGAGCATAGCATTGAAACTAGTCATTCGATTAAAGTTAATTTTCAGTTTCGTATTTTTTGCTAAATGTGTGGTAATAAGCACTATAATTTCAAACACCAGAATTTCCGGATTTCCGGGAAACAGCATGTGCATGAAAAAAGTACCAAATGAATGGTTTAAATACCGTATATTTTAGTTCCCCCCCTCCCGAGTATTCGATTTTAAAAATTTAATATCTGAACCCACTTGGTGACTTTTTCCAGGGGGGTTTGGGGCAGAGATTATACAATGCAGCCGCTTTTAATGACCTGCTCTGCTGTTTGGCGATTTTTGGTGTAATAATTTTACTGGCAATTTTTCTCATTGTATGATGGCCCTCAAAAGATTTTTTTGCTTATAGAATTCAAGGAATTATTTAAGCTATTCATAAAAATTACTTTCATCACTTTAAAAATATAAATTTAAAAAGTATTACATAAAATACTATTACTTTAGCTGTTTCACATCTGCTTTAACTTTCGATATTATTTTAAATCATAATCATGTAAAATAAAGTTTCATTTTTAGGCTTAAAAATTTACTCTTATTTTTATATTCTTATTTCTTGCTTTTACTAAACTCAGAATATAATGTATGAAGAATGTATGATTCAAAGTACGATATCTGAAGAGTTAGTTAATTCTATTTTAATAGGGATGAGTTAGTTTGTATTTCTATTTCACACATTTGAGTGAGAGCACGTTCTGTCGATATTTTCTTGAAGATAATTTTTATGTTTTTTGTTTTCAGAATCTTGCTTTCTTACTAGCTGAAACTCAAATTTTTTTATTACATTTTTTAAAAATGGAGTTGAACATTTAACATGTCAATATATTTTCAATATAAAAAAAAAATCATTTTAAGCAATTTTTGTTTTTATGATGAAATGCTTTATTTATGCACAATTTTTATATTCTTATGATTTTTGCTTTTATGATACCAATGAAAAATTTTTTTAATTTTTTTTATCGATTACTTTCAGACTATGATATCTGTAAACTGTATAAATTCTTCATGAACCTTAGTTAAAATTTAGTCATATCATTCTTTTTAAAAGAAAAGTTAGAAAAATTTTGAAAACTTTTAATATTTTTTTAAATGGTTATATATATTAACTGTGAATTTTTAACAATAACATAAAATGAAAAATTTGGAATAAAAATCGATTCTTCCTTTATTGCAAAATCTTAGGGTATGGTATCTAAAGCCTAAACTATAAGTTCTTCAGCTACCTAAATACAATATCTGAAAAGTTGGTTTAGTTTGTATTTGTGACATACATTTACGAGTCAGTTAAGCATGCATTATACAGGTGTATAGTATTCACCTGAAAGGTTTTGAATGCATTTTTCTCAGAGGCATACTGAGTACTGATTTGTACTGATTAATTCAATTTCATTTTTCTTCAACGGAAATGGCTTATAACGGGACAGTCCTATATTCATTAATATTGACCCAGTCAAAGTTGATTATGTCTAAGTTGAACTTGCAAGAGTATTATACAATTTCTCACTTATACTTTAACAGGCTGAGAAATTGTTAAAGAAATAATTTAAAATAAACATTTGCAGCTTGTTCTGTAATTGTATATTTGTATATGGAAGTAGTATTTCCAATATTTTTGTGAATGCCTCTTGAGACAAGTTTTGAAATCGTGAATTCTGACTGATCAGAAAGTATATTCGACTGGCTGATAACTCGCTCTTCGTACCCGTATTTTCGTTCTAATGAATGTTACAAATTTTGCTACATCTGCGGTGCTTATACAATTAAGAAAAATCAAAGAAAAATTAAGAAAAATTAAATATGTAGGGAAGAACGTGTACTATGTTTAGTTTAGTGCCAAGCTGGGAGAACAAAATAATACTTAAGCCACACAAATCATCTGTTGTATTTGTGTTGAAGAAGTTAAACATTGGTTGAGTGAAAACCGAAAATCTCTTTGGTTCAGAATTCCGATGACCTGGAATTCTGATGAAAGCCAACTAATCACAGTGGTGACTGCCATTTTCGTTCCTTAAATAGGCATGAATTGTGATTGCCCAAAAAAT
Organism: Parasteatoda tepidariorum; assembly: GCF_043381705.1. Taxonomy (NCBI): domain Eukaryota; kingdom Metazoa; phylum Arthropoda; class Arachnida; order Araneae; family Theridiidae; genus Parasteatoda; species Parasteatoda tepidariorum. Next base: position 21,333,880 of record NC_092213.1, read on the forward strand.
GAGAAAATAAGTCTCTACCCAAGCATTACATCAGCTATGCTCCCCATACATTATGGTCCTAGAATACTTATGTCTAAACCTCCAGGGAATCTTCTGACTCCAAAAAAAGAAGACGATGTCTCTGATAATGATTTCAAATGAGCCGACCGAACTGTGTAGGGGTCAGAGAACTGACTTTGCAAAAGATTTTGCGTTCGAATCCCGGACAAGGCACGTTCATATGACGCCCCTGACAGAGTTACCAACAAATCTACCCTAATACATCTGAATTGACGAAATGACAATCCAGGTGGGCGTTGGGGAAAAATGATTTAAATGTATAGCAAGATCCTCAACTTTTCTCACAAAAGGAATTTAATTTAGTGAGAATCTTGGACCGTTCTGTAATTTCCATAGAACTATAAGGCTCTACACTGATAAAAAAATGTGATTAAAACTACCAGTATAATGGTAAAATATACCGTGTTTCTGGTTCTACAGGAGAACCAAAAAGGTCGATAATGTTTACCGAAGTGGTTTGGTGATGGTAATTGTAAAATTAACGATAAAATATAGTTTTATAATATGAGATAAAACATGTTAAATCTGGTAAAATTTGAAGATTTTATCATGATATCTTCGAGCAAGGCACTCAAACCATTTTTACGGTTAAGTTTACTTTTCATTTTTGTATTTCTTTTACTAAAGGTATAGCAATAAGAACTATAATTTTAAAAATCAGAATATTCGGTAAACCGTTACCATAAGAACTGAACAACTACCAAATGAATGGTTTAAATATCGTATATTTTAATTTTCCGAATCAGAATTTTGGTATTTTTTCTTAAATCTCAAATGGTCATTTCTATACAGGAAGTTAATTTTATCAGAAATAAATGAAAAACTTCACCAGGCATTACCTTTCCAGCTTTTCAAACGAAATTTTCCAAAAAAAAAAATTGTTCAGCAATGGGCAAAACTGAATGACATATTTGAAACTAGCACGCTAAAGGGTCTTTACTACTTAATAAAAAATATTGGTTCACTTTAAACTTGCAGAACTGTGTAATGTTCCAAATAGACGGCGTTCTCAAAAGCCTGCTCTTTTACTTTTATTTTATTCAAACCCTCAAAGTTATTTAAATAATTTTAATTTTTTAATTAGTATTGAAATTCTATTAAACAAAATTTTTCTTAATGAGCCTGTTGTGTATATTTCACGAAAAAAAGAGCTATTTTCCAGCAGTTATTTGTAGAAATGTTTAAATTATTATCTATTTACAATTGTTCATAAAAAATAAAAATAAAACCTGAATTACAAAGCTTGTTTAAAAATTAAAGAATTTACTATTTCTATTACTGTGCCTTGTTAAAACTAATTTTGATATTTGTTTCAATTCAATTACATTGTTGTTATTTCATTATCTAGAAAAAGTGTGATTCAATTTTACTGTAAAAATTTAATAAAGAAAAATTAATTTAGTTTTATTTCGAAAATAAAAACTGAGCTAAGCTAAAATATATTTAATTATTAAAATTTTTGCGCATTAAAACAGATTATTTTTGCGACTAAATATGTTGAATTATTTATTCTTTAAAAAAAAGGAATATTTAGCTATTCAGAAATTTCTTTTATCCAAAAACTAGAAATCATTATTTATGAACATTCAGAAAATTTACGTTTTAAATATTAAAAATATTTGTAGAAACACTGAAAAAAACGGAAGAATGTTCTTATTCTAAATCCAAAATTCAGATTTAGAAAGACGAAAATGTTATTATTTCGAGAAACATTTTAAAATGTTACCAGATAAACAATTTCGTTTTTTAAAAATGCTGAAAAACGTATCTTTCTTCTTTTTTTTTAATTTGGAAGTAAATTGTCTTCCTTTTTAATGTTTTTTACCCGCTATTACGAAAGTTGCATACTAAAAACTGCAATTTTTTAAACAATTCCCATAGTTTTTATTTCCTCAAAATAGCTACCTTAGCTGTTAATTTTTTGCTGTTTTAAGAAACTATATTAATTTCAAACTTCCACGAAAATACTTATTAAAAGTATATTTAATTTTTGTATTATTTTGTCGTTCTGTGCCTTTTTTTGGCGTGTAAAACAAAAGAAAAAAATTAAGCACTGACGAAGAATATGTATTGAAAGCAAATATCTATTAAATTTTAATAATAATGATATTAATTTGAAAATGAATAGCTTTGTTTTCCTTAATTGCTTTTTTAAAAAATAATTTTTTTCCTACCTGTAAATAAGAAGATTTAATATATTTCGTAATAGTTAAACAATTTTAATTGTAAGTTAAAAAATAATAGGTGAATATGATATGAACATTATCGTCAATAAGCATCAATTTTTAAATTGATACAAAATTTGATGAAGATATACAAATAATTTTTAAAGTTATTAATAAAACTTACTGTTGTTTTATACAGTTTGTTCCGTAAACCGTAAAGAGCCCTTGTCAAAAATGAAAAAAAAAAATATACACATAAGAGAATTATTTAAACTAAATATATAAAATTTTATAAGGCCTCTAATGCGATATTGTTTACTTTATTTTCAACAAGAATTTAAAAGATATGTATTAACCGCTCTCAGATATAAAACTCTCACTTTTGACGAATCATCCACCCTTGATATGAATTTCATTTATTTTGAGAATCATTTCCTTGATTTGTTACGTAACGCGAAATCTCAAATATATGACGAAAATGTTTCCTCAACTCGGAACCGCATCGAAGTGCATTGTGTGAGACTGCTAACTGGAATAATGAAACTAGAATAATGTAACTAGAATGAAGACTAGACGATTGGAAATAAAATAACAAAACATGTTGACCGTGCGGTATGGTGGTTAAGGACTCGGTTTCATGTTAGAAAGATCTCCAGCTTGAATCTCGCTTCGGGCATGCATGTAATATATCTCAATGTTCTGTATGGCACTGTATTGCTGTGTTTGTTAAAACGGGAACGAGTACTTTTCTTCTATCAAATGAAATTACAGTCTCTGGTCAAATTATTAGACGCACTATGTAAAATCTTAATTATCATGCGATACTATACAGTTTTATTGCTTTTATTCGACTGAAACCGGTTTGCAATTGTTTACGTTCGTGTATCAATTGGTTAAATTAGGCGACATATAATAGAAATACGATGATTGGATAAATTAGACGATATATTATATAAATATAGCATATATATTATATCAGGTATTATATTAGTGTATTATAATAATTAGACCAAATTATCAGACGCACTGTAGTTTTTTAATAATTACAAGTTTTGCACGAATTTATATGCAATATTTTTATATTTAAACATACATGTAATGGGTTTTTATTCAGGATATTTTTATATACTTCCTATTTGTATTTATTTTTAACATACTGTATTACAATGTTAACCAATTGATGCACGAACGTAAACAAGTACAAACCGGTTGCATCCGCTTCAAAACAATAAAGCTGTATAGTATATATTGATAATTAAGATTTTATAAAGAATATTAAATTGCGTCTAATAATTTGGCTAGGGACTGATTTATGAAATAGATGAAGGAGTAATTATATGTAAATTGCCTACACCCTCAGCAAAAGTGTCTTCAGTACATCTGAAGCATTCATTCAAGTTCCTTGGGAATTTCGGTGCATATGACATGCACATGGACTAATCTAGTAGATAAAGAAATCTTTTTTATTCTTCTATAATGTTTTGTATTTTATATTTATTAAATAAGATTTATTTGCTGTATTTTGTTTATTTTTCCTTTAGTACCAAGGTACAATACCCTGTATCCAATGGTACCACCCGGCGATACTTTCCAAGGAAGTAAAAAATAATTTGTAGCATTCTTCTCATAAAATATCATATTTTTAATTTTGAAGTGTTTATAGAATCTTTAAAAGGTGACAGGTTACAGGTTACAGGTTTAAATGGTAACGGGCTAAAAGGTACCACATGGCGATACTTTCCAAGGATGTAAAAAATAATTAATGGCATTCTTCTCATAAAATATCATATTTTTCATTTTGAAGTGTTTATAGAATCGTTAAATGGTAACAGGTTAAAGGTAGCAGGTTTAAATGGTAACGGGTTAGTCCCATCAAAAATTCCTCTACGAAGGCAAATTTCTCCCAATACTTGTTTCAGGAGTTCCCTTGTCTTCTGGATTGGGTTAAAAAATTACAAGGCTACGTAGTTGAACATTAGCAGTCGTAAGCCTAAAAATTGGGTCGGTAACGGTTATAAAATAACGGTTATGTAAAACTGTTCTAAAATAAAATGGTAACAGGATATAACTTACATTTCTACTGTGATATTTACCCCAGTAAAAATAAAAATGTTTGTTTACAAACTGTTCCAAAGTACAAGTCCCTTCCCTATAATACGAATCTACCCAAAACTGCCATATAAAATTTCCTTAAATGATTTTTTTACACAGTTATTTTAAAGTCAACTATTTAAAATTAACGACATTTTTGATAGCTTTCTACGTTTATTAATCAAGGTGCCAAGGTAGAAGCAAGACAATAAAACAAAAATAAAAAAGAATTAACAGAATTTTTATCTACATTTCTATGCGTCTGTATTTGATTTAATTTTCCCGGCAGTCAGAAGAAAGACGCCAAAAAGAAGGGGAAAAAACAGTTAAGATAAAATGCTGAAATTACATCGACGAATACAAAGTAACAAAGTTTTATACTTTAATCTTTACCCGACCAAGTTTTATTGAAAAGTTACAAGATATAACGTTAGAATTTCATACTTTTTTTTATTATTTGAGTTTAAGATATGAAATGTTTTTATCGGGAAATGAAATCGAAGAAGTGAAATTGAATTTATGGCGTTGTGTGGGAGGATTCCGTGCGGGGGTGGGCGGTATGGAACTGGGTTTTATGTTACTCATAAACACAGAACCTATTGGGATAAGGAAAAATATTAAATATATTCCTAGTAAAATTCATCAAAATCCAATAAAATTCCTCGAATAAAGGTCAAAATATTGATAAAGTTAAATGCATGTACGTAAGGGTGTTTTACAAAAACTGCCTTTTTTTAAACAAATTTGGAATTACAAATTGATAGACGCTGTGGTCAATTTTCTTTTGGAGTCTAAAACGAAAATTTTACACTTTTTAAAAAAATAAATGTAAAACAAATTTATTTTTTATGTTAAAATATTATTTATAATTTAAAATGAAGATTGTGTAAAATTTAATTATAGTTTTCTCGGAATCTACACAAGAACTTTAATTTTCATTTAAAAATATGCCTATTTACAACTGAATGTTTAAGCTAAATTATTGTCTGTATTCTAGGTTAGATTAAGATTTTCATATAAATTCCGGGAGGCGGACGTTGATTTCATATTTCATACATTAATTTTTTATTATTGCTATACATTTTTAGACTTGAAAATTATAATTTGTTTTATATTTATGCTTTAAATAATATAAAATTTACGTTTTTCAGTTTAAAAAATTAATTGTTTTTTTTTTATGTTAAATTAATTTTTTATGTTAAAATTTGTTAAGTTTATAACTTAAAATGAAGATTGTGTAAAATTTAATTATAGTTTTCTCGGAATCTACACAAAAACTTTGATTTTCATTAAAAAATATGCCTATTTACACCTGAATGTTTAAGCTAAATTATTCTGTGTATTCCAGGTTAGATTAAGATTTCTCTTATAAATTCCGGGAGGACGTAGGTTTTACGTTTCATACATTACTTTTTTTATTATTGCTATACATTTTTAGACTTGAAAATTATAATTTGTAATTAAATATAATTACAAATTATTATTATAAATTGACTTATATTGACTTAAAAATTATAATTATAAATTGACTTGAACAATTATAATTATAATTTGAAAATTATAATTATAATTGTTTTATATATATGCTTTAAAAAATATAACATTTATGATTTTCAGTTTACAAAATTAAACGTAATTTTTTATGTTAAATTAATTTTTTATGTTGAAATTTGTAAAGTTTATAATTTAAAATGAAGATTCTATAAAATTAAATTATAGTTTTCTCGGAATCCACGCAAAAACTTTGATTTTCATTAAAAAATATGCCTATTTACAACTGAATGTTTAAGCTAAATTATTGTGTGTATTCCAGGTTAGATTAAGATTTTCTTATAAATTCCGGGAGGACGTAGGTTTTACGTTTCATACAGTACTTTTTTTATTATTGCTAAACATTTTCAGATTGAAAATTGTAATTGTTTTATATTTGTGCTTTAAAAAAGATAAAATTTATGTTTTTAAGTTTAAAAAATATAGCATTTATGTTTTCTAATTAAAAAAATTAAAACTTTTGGGCCAATTCCAGGTGACTTGCGACTTACTTAGTTTTGTTAATTACGTAACAACAGTCATAACTTTTTCTCGAGTTAAATCAGAATTTTCAAATAAATAAATAAATAAATAAATAAATAAATAAATAAATAAATAAATAAATAAAACTTCTACTATACATTTTATACTGAAAAAACATCTTTTAAACTTACGAAAAAAAAACTGTAAATTGGTGTGCTTGTGTAAAATTATTTATTTCGAAGAAAATACCGTTATTTAAATGTAGACGCCAATTTTTTAGCAGAGAAGTACAGTAATTATGTTAGCAAACAAACTCCGTCCTTTTAACAAAAAATAAATTTGTTAGCATTTAGGTCGGGGCTAGCCTGCATTCGTGCTTCCATTCGATGTGGGGATTCAAACCTGGGGTACTTAAGGAGGATGACTTTAATTTAAATCAATTCCATTTTTTCTGTGATTGACCTCAATAATAAAGCCTCAGAGTTTGAAAATGCATTTTTTACATTTCATAGTTAACTTGCGACTCCAAATAGTTTTTGTAAATGTATGTCAAGGATGTTAATTGCGGAACATAATCTTTCTTATTGGTTGTGAAATAAGATCCGATCATGTAAAACGTTTTAGCATTCAGTTCATTACAAATTTTTTAGTTTATTGGGAGTTACACGTAGATAAAATTTTTATCAAAAATTTCAATATTTCTGTTTTGATTTTAAAGATTACTTATACATACAAGTGTTTTATGAAGGTGCTTAATATATATATTTAGAATCCTTTTCAAAGATGAAAAAATAATATATTCATTGGGGTATAATTAAAATAATATCTGTTTAATATTTAAGTGAGGAAAAAGTCAACAAATCATTTATGATTATGAAAAGTCTGACAAATCATTTATGATTATGAATGAATAAGGAAGAGGAGTGTACAAAAACCAAAACCAGCTTAGTAATTAGCTGAAACTTTAAGGTATTTCTGTATTTGTCAATCAAATCCTCTCCGTTTATTCCGGTAAACAAGCAGGTTTTTATGTTTTGTACAGTAGCCCTCCTTAATAAGGATTTGTCAAGTTTCAAATAGTGCTTTTTTATTTTTCCTAGCTTAAATATTAATTTAACATACTTAAAGCGTTTACTTTTTTGTCTATTACGGAACGCTATGTATGCGTTAAATTTTGCCACAGTAAAATACGACTAAATTAACAGTAAAAAATATCGATCTTATTCCGACCGTGTTTGTTAAACTACAGCCATTACGAAACGCTAAATGTATGGTAAATTTTGGAACAGGAAATTAATAACAAAACAGAAAAAATATTGATTTTATTCTGTCAAACTACAGTCATTACGGAACTATAAATGTATGGCAAATTTTGGAACTGGAAATTAATAACAAAACAGTAAAAATATTGATTTTATTCTGTCAAACTACAGTCATTACGGAACTATAAATGTATGGTAAATTTTGGAACAGGAAATTTATAACAAAACAGTCAAAATATTGATTTTATTCTGTCAAATTACAGTCATTACGGGACGATAAATAAATGGTAAATTTTGGAACAGGAAAAAAATAACAAAAGAGTAAAAATATCGGTTTCATTCTGAAAACTACCGTAATTACGGAACGCTAAATATATGTAACTTTTGGAAGAGGAAAACAGTAACAAAACAGTAAAATAAATTATTTTGTTAAGCTACCGTATACATTTCAGACTGTAATTGAACAACAATTTGATTACCCCCTCTTTATTACTGTAATCTTCAGCTAATTTTCATCAAACTAAATGATTTTATCAACATGGTACGGTGTCATGCAGCAATAATTTTGTATAACTCTGTTATAAGTTCATGTTTGTAACCTCCCTATTTCTTTTAATTTTGAGCACTTTTTTATTCTTTTGGCGAGTTATTTTGGCAATGCCGCTGTTTTATGATATTAGGATACACTTTATCAGACCATTACCATATTTTATTAAAGTGTTGTATAAAACTTAGTTGCAAAAAAAAAACTGAAGATAAGTTTTAAATAGTTCACTCATTAATATCTTTAAATTGCGGGTATGTTTGTTAACGATTTTTCTTTCACTGCCGAGAATTTTCCTCGTCATTTACCAAGAATTATATGCTTACTAAGAACAAAAACACACAACCCTATCTTTAATACATTCAAGTGTCCCCGAATTGGACGCCATTCCTTGGCGGGAAAAAAAAAAGATTCTCTGACAACACGTGTCATTAAATGAATCAACTAACACGAGGAAAAGTTTATGGTGTCTTTTATCACTCCTTTAGTCTCAGAAAACCTTGTCACGAGTTCATATTTTACCAGTTGATGTTCCCTTTTTCCACCTCATTAATCTCGTCTTGCAACTAGATCTGTAGAGGAAGTTGTAGTTGTTTTTCTCTCTTCTTCTTTGTTCTTCAGGTTCGCTTGGATTAAAGAAGGAAATGGCATGGAACTTCGTTGTTGCTTAAGACTTTCTCCAATGGATAAACAGTGTACTGGGATTAGAAGGCAAGAGACACTAAATTTTCTCCAGAAGACCTGAAAAGCAAAGAAAAGGTGACAAGGGAATGTGGTGTGATGGTTATTTGAGTTTTTCAGATTTGGCGGGATTAATGGCGATTGCTTTCTCTATAGGCAGACAGAAAGGTATAAATCTTAAAACCATTATATGTCTGAGATAACAATGGAATTTTTTCTTTTTTAAGACTACCATCAAGCAATAATAGAAGTATAAATATAAAAATATTGTTCGAAAGAGCTTCTGAGATATGTTATTTTGGTTAGAGATGATTTGCAATTGAGTTGAAAATCGTTCTATTTCTAAATAAGCTTACCCTTCCAAAGGATTTCGATTTATTACTTCTAAAATGGGAGGGTCTCGAAAATCCTTCTTAGGGGAAGTCAACATGATGTAATAGTTTTTTTCCCAGAATTTTTGATCCCCTTCCAGCACTTCCCCCAACCCTCTATTCCCTTGGTACATATCACGTTATTCTACATAATCATACATTAAAAATTCAGAAACAAATGAAATATTTTATATGAAATTTAATTTTTTTTTAAAATTTAACTGCGTGTTTTAATGACATCTGTGCGCATAACAATAATAATGATTATATTTGTTCTTATTTTAATGAAAAATAAAAAAAATATATAAAAATAACTTTGCAAATTTTTTTAATCTTCTGATTTTAAGGTTTTAGTTTTTAAAAAAAATGTGTGATGTTACATTTCGTAGTACCCCTTCCTCCTCCCTGTTACGAACTGTCATAATTTGTAAAACCCCTCCTTCCTTTCAAAGCATGACATAATTTATGAACATTCCCTTAGATTAGTTATTTTGGTTGGAAACAACTAATTATTAAATAATAAAATCATAACAAAAATCGCAAGATCTTTAAATAAGCGTAATATTTTTATTTATAGCTCAAAAATAAGTCCCCTAACCCTCTTATTTCTAATGTAAGGAATCCAAATCCATAGTGAAAATTTTGAACAATAGCAGTAGCTGTAATTTGGAATATGGATGGTGTTTTCTACACTAGGGAGCGCTGCAAGCTTGGTGCCGCCTAAATTTCCGAGTTACTGTTTCCGTTGTATTTTAAAGCCATTTGGCATCATTGTGTTTTGAGATTCTTGCAAACATATTTGATTACTTATTACTTGTGTTTACAATGCTAACAATACTTGTGTTCACAACACTAAAAGTGTTAACACTAACTTAAGATGGTGCACAGCTTGCAACAAGAACAAACAGTAATAAACTTATGGAAAGAGGCCATATCAAGACTGCCAAAAAAGCGAGTTATTCAAAATCTAGCAACCATGTCTCCTTTTTTAACAATATATCTTTAAATAACTAAAACAAATTTTTACTTCAAACTCACCAGAATTACATAATAATATCAATATCTTATGAAATACGGCAGATTTGCACTCAGAAATTATCTAACATATTTCTTTTATTGAAAACAAAATTATCCGTTTGAAAATATCGCCTCGTAGAATAACATGTAGTAAGCAGCTGCAAACTTTCTAACCGGAACTAGAGCAGGCATACAGCTCGAGATTGTTATTGTTTACATTTCTACTGAAAACTTCATCCATATGACAGCCAAACTCCTCCTTACTAATTACGCTATTTAAAATTTTTTGCATACAGCACAAAATGTGCTTACAGTACTTTCTCTTGTCAAAGAAGTGCCCCATAAAATTAAAGGCCTTGTATATTTTTCTCCCAATAACTGCAAATGCTCTTGAATGACTTAAGAGCATAATCTTTCATGCAACAATCTGAAACTTTTAGTGTCTCGGATCGAGGTTTCTGATTTAAAACGGAAAACTTGTTTGTGTAAGTTTCCCCTGTGCTTTCCAGTGCCTTCAACGCATGAACCTACAACCTTCTCTGACGAAATTCGGGACAACAGTTTCAAGACACCCACGCCAAAGGAGTATGAAGATGGTCCTACTTCAAATAAGTTGACACTTGCTCGGAGATGGAAAGAGTTAATCCTCTCTAAATGACTTCGGGAAACATGTGAACTACCTTTACATCTACAGGTCTATACATCTATTAGTTTTTTTTTGAGGCAGTATGGGACCTTAGTATGTTAGAAGCACTCACCTGTAGGTAGAGTCTCTCTGGCCGGATGATATCACCCACCAAACGCTGTGCAAAGTGTTGAGGTAGCGGGCTCGAATCCCGCTGTTAACCTGCATCGTTCTCTAATTCTCTGTATCGTGCTATCTGTCCTTCTATATGACAAAGTTTTAAAAGCCTAAATTGAGCATACAAGCCTGCAAATGTATGTAATTCCAATGAACAATAAACAGACCTGTAGATTTCTGACATACTTGACCCACCAAAAAAAACCTGCTAAGAACCTAAGACTCATCGTATAAGTTGTTATATTTAATGTTACACATAAATAAGTAAATTCGAGTGCTGAATACAGAGCACATCTTTTAAGTATTAGTCGAGTTGAAGAACAGATTGTACAAGTTTTAAAGTGAGAAAGAAAGAGAGAGCACAATAATACATTCAGTGGTACAGTGGATTTGAACCCGCTACCCCCAAAGATTCATAGTGTTTGAAAGATGGATAGTATTCGTTTGTCTTTTGATCCTTAGGGTTAATGTAACATGATCTTTGTGTTCGACAGAAACAGACAGCCGAATACGTATCAAAATTGAGAAGTAAATACTAATAATAAAAAATTTCATAAAGAGAATTTTGTTTTCCTTTTTCACTTAATTTTTTTTATATAAAAATATATAATTTTAACATTTTTAAATTTTCCAACTTTTTTTTCAAATTTTCTTAAATTTTAAACGTACGAATATTTTTTTTAAATATTTCATTCTTCTTTAAAATATTTAATTTTTTCTCCTTTAAAATCCCTTTTCCATGTTTTCCTATATATATTTCTGAAAACTACCGTAATTACGGAACGCTAAATATATGTAACTTTTGGAAGAGGAAAACAGTAACAAAACAGTAAAATAAATTATTTTGTTAAGCTACCGTATACATTTCAGACTGTAATTGAACAACAATTTGATTACCCCCTCTTTATTACTGTAATCTTCAGCTAATTTTCATCAAACTAAATGATTTTATCAACATGGTACGGTGTCATGCAGCAATAATTTTGTATAACTCTGTTATAAGTTCATGTTTGTAACCTCCCTATTTCTNATATATATTAAACTATAAACTTTTTCCATGTTTTCCCCCTATATATTTACAAAAGAATTTAAGAGTTATGATTTATTCTATTGTATCAAAGAAAACGATTTTCGAAATATGATAATTTTTTTCGCCTTTGGAAGATTTAAAATTTTAGTTTAATTATCTCACTCTGTTAGGTTGTTGACATATAAGTTAAATGGAAAAAAAGATAAAAGTTTATTGAACCTTTCTCAAAAGTTTTGAATAGCTTTCGAAATCTCTTTAAATTTTGCATTTGATAGAATGGTAATTCAATCAAGTAAAATTTAATTAACATAAGAAAATACATTTAAAATTATACGTTGCAACAAAGCGATTGAATGCAAAAGAATCAATCAAAAAATATTTCTGCATCTTAAGAGAATTAGATTGCACAGCAGATCTTATTACCACACTATCTCATCAGACACAAAAGAACGCCAAGAAATTTCTTTTCTGTTTTATTTTATGGCAACAAAGCGAGAAAGAGAAAGAAAAAAAAATCTGAAACTTCATTTGTTTTCGCACCGGGTTTGATGTAATAGCCACCGAATTCTAATACCGGAGCATCGTTCTATGCGTGAAATCTCATCAGATGAGATTAAATGATAAATAGAACAAACGAAGAAGAATCTTTGATAAAAGCGCCAGATAGCCATTTTTCTGTATTCGCACCAAACGAAAGAAAAGGATTGGCAGAACTGTATCTCGGGTAAACGCAATCCTTTTTGCTTTTCTTTTTGAAGTGTCTATCGCACTCAGTAAATGAAAATGCCTTTTTATTTTTACTTTTTTTTTGTTTGAAGGTGAAAAGCATTTTTATATTTTATACGAGAAAGCGCCTCGAGGCGAAGAAAATGTAATTTAGTTTGAAGACGTGAGTTTGATGTTTTTATGGGAACTTTATCACCTATTTTAGGAACTCGTTAAAACGTATTACTTCCGAGAACAAGGAATTTGCTTTTCACATTTTTTAACGACACTCCTATTGAAGAAGCATAAGCTTCTGGGAGCAAAGCAAATTGCCAATTTTTATGAAAAAGATGCGAATTAAAATATATGAAAAAGGCAATAAAATATGAAAAAATTTTACAAAAAAGAAATGGTTGGAGTAGTTCCATAGAGTTTTTTTTAATAGTCTGATGCCAGCTGAATATAAAATCTTTTTATGATTTTCATAACGATACTTTTTTGTCGTTTGCATTTATTTTCAAAAGCAAACGATGACTTCCGTTCCAAGCAATTACGACGGCGAAAAATAATCCAAATAGTTTGAAGTTAAATTTCTTTTGCAACTTCCATAAATAAAGTTCATTTGTGATATTTTTGTCTCGAATTGCTATAATAACTTAGAGATACATGAAATTTTTTTGGTAAGTTAAAAATTAATCCTTAAAATATATTCCTGTCTGAAATAATGAAGAGTATCAGTTTTAGACACATAAGCAAATATTAAATCTCCAAGAATTACTCATTAGTAATCATGAAAATTGATAAAAATCAAATTAAGGAAAAAAAAGTCTTTACTACTTTTCAAACCAGTTACTACGAGGTTGGATAATTTATTCATAGATGTTCTCGAAACAAAACTCTTTGCAAACTCAGAGAAGTATAGGAGTAAAAAACTATGGGTAGATGAAAGCATTTTTGTCCAAAATTTGAATTTTTATTGGATTGCAGTTACTTTTTGATTTAGGTATACTATTACTCAATTTCTTTTAAAAATGCAACTTATTGTCTATTGGGGTTTCCAACGTATATGAGGTCGAGGGCTGCAATTAAAAACAACAGTCAAATGGCAGGCCGCAACTTTATTAATAATTTTATATAGGACTATTTTATGTTTGAAGGAATATTAAATATTACTGTCAGATTTTTATCAAGTTGTACAAAACAAAAGTACTGAATTACAAATTAAAATAAAAAATAGATTTTTACCTGGGAAATAATTTTTTTTTCACCGTTGGTATGTTAAATTTCACAGAAACGAAGAAATTAGTTTTTTTTTTTAACGAAAGAAAAGTATTCTAAACCCAAATAGATTTCTTACGAAAATTGTCAGCAAAAAGTGACAACTAATATATTTTAGTTCACGGGCCACAAAAGAAGGCTTCGGGGGCCGCCAGTTTGCAACCACTGGTCTATAAGATGAACTTTAGTGTAAAAGAAAAAGTAAATAAATAAAATTTTCATTAAGTAGTCCACCGTGTTGACGCCCGGTGGCTGAGGGGCCCAGTACCACAGGTCCTGGGTTCGATCCTCGGGCCGGGCAGGGTTGACTCAGCCTTTCATCCCTTTAGTGGGTCGATAAATGAGTACCAAGCATGCTTGGGAACTAAACACTGGGGGTTTCGCGTTCGGCTGACCACCTAACCGGAACATCTGCTCTTGCACCCCAGAGCCCAAGGTCAAGAAAACTGAGATGGGCACAGTAGGCCTTGGCCCTCTATGGGCTGTCGTATTACTGAGTTTAGTTTTTAGTTTAGTATATTATCATATAAATTAAATAGAAAATCTAAATTATGGAAAAAAATTTATAGAAATGGCAGGTAGTTTCGTCTAGTTACCAGCCAATAGAAATAAAAACATTTTTTCTCTATTTAGAATCTTTGCCAGAAACGGATTGAGTTCAAATAACTTTTTTCTATTTCTTCTGATTTACCTTACTAGTTTATCAAATTTCTCAAAATTCCAGTTCCTACGAAACGATGAATAAACAATGAAAAACAGTTTCTTGTAAAAGAACATTCAGGAATGATTTAAAGATCCTATAAAGGTACAAAATTACTTTTTTAGAAAATTATAATTTCCCTGCAACACCCATGTTCTTACTAGATGACAACGTTGCTTTTATAATTTCTTAATTTACCCTCCCGTAATCCCTTAGCTCAATATAGAAGGATTTTAGCGCAAATTTTTTATAAAGCAATTGTTTAAACGCCGATATAAGCACAAAAGCAGTAATCTATTTACTTTCTCTTTAAATTTTCTAACTAGCAGTCGAAAAAAGGGAAAAAAGTTAATGACTGCAATTAAAATAACTTTAAAATCATAATTTGGGACATAAAGTTAAAAATTGATAATTATCTGCTAAAGTGAGTTATTACTGCAATTAAGTTTTCTTCGTGATAAAGAGTGAATTTTTGACATTTTTAGAAACTTTTCCTTAGGGGCTTTCAACGCAAGTTTTTGCATATTTCACAGATACTTTCTTAAAATACGAAAGATTTTATTTAAAATCAATACTTTAATTTTTATTTCAAAACTCAAATACTTAATTTTTTTTTTGTATTTTAAAACACTTTTTGCTGTTAAAATTTTCTTCAAACGAATCAGTTTATTTTCGTTTCATTCGTAATTGAATGCATCAAAATAAAGAAAATCCCTTGACTTCGGCAATTACAGAACTGTCAGTAACAAAAACGAACGAGTATTTGTTTGACAGTTTTCTGAGATTTTTTATTGAATTATTCTACTTAAATAATGACATGCATTTTTTTAAAATTTGTAAGTACTGTCAAATGAAACAAAGACATTGTTAAAATAAAATTGTAAAATGACAATTTGAGAACATATTTCTAAATGCTCTTTACAGTAATAAAAAAAATGCAAATAATAGCAAATTTACGAAAGAATTTTAAAGATAGATTTTTCATTTAAATTCTAAAATGTTTGAATAGTTCAAAGAAATTAACTACTGAAGGGACGATTATTATTTTATTATCATTCTGAAATATTATTTGTTAAAGAAATATTATTTGAAATATTATTTGTATTAATTTTATTTTTTCATATTTCCTTCATTCACAAATCAAAATGCGTCAGAAATTAATCAAAAGAATATTTCTAACTATCATTAACTAAACACAAAAACTCGTCTTGCATTTCTCGTGCCTAAATATCTCTCTCCATTATTTCTTTCATCAGCAAAATGTAAAAATATTATCTTCATCACTACTTTCAAATAAGATATATTAATACTTTTCTTTTCATGTTTGGAATTATATTGCTTCAGGTGCTTTTTTGCTTCATTTTTTTCATGTGTGAGATTTTTATTTTTTTTTTTTTAGTATGGAAAAAAACAAGTTTAAAATTCTAATATTACAGATGGGAACGATATTCAAAATATTTCTAACTACGAAATGTAAAAATGTTTTGTTGATTACTATTTTTAAACATCATGTATAAACAGGAGAACACTTTCCTTTTCATTTTCGAATTGCTTCCGATGATTATTATCTCTTTTCCTATTTGCATTTCTTCATTTTTTGTAGTATGAAAACCTAGCTTAAATTGTAATATGAAATATGAAATGCCGTTCAAAATATTTACTATTTCACTCAAAATATAATACTACAAAAAGTAAAAACTATATCTTGATTGCATCATGCATCAAAAATACAATACTTTTATTTTCATATTTGGAATCATTTTGCTCCAGGGGATTTTCATTCTTTTTCTTTCCTAATTGTAATATTTTTTTAGTTCGAAAATAGTTTAAATTTGTTATAAGAAAACTGGAATGTAATTAAAATATTTCAAGCATTTTATTGGTAAATGAAATTTTGTATAGCAGTTAAAGCTACGTATAATATTAGAATAGATATGAAACAAGCATATCATAAGCAGTTATAGCTACGTATGATATTAGAAAAGATATGAAACAAGCATATCATAATTTACCAAAAGCACAAGCATATCATAATTTACCATTTTTTACTATCTATTATGTGTAAGATATTTGTTCTAGATGGTACTGGATTTGTTTCGTCCAAATGAGCATAAAATAAATGAACTTTATTATCAGATGAATACTATGCTGCTTAATCGAAACTTGCTCTTCTAACTCTACACTTCTGGAAATGCTCTGTGCCTCAAGATGTCTCTAGGAAATAATATTTAAACTATTAGGCGATTTGAATCAGAACGAAACCCTGATGAATCATGGAAATTTAGGAAAACTGATTTTTGTGATTTTCTGGATACACGAATCAGCCAGAGAAAACAAGAACATCCGCCATGTTTGTGACGAAGTTGGTGGTCGTATTCCTGCCATGTTTGTTTCGAAGTTTGTGGTCGTATTCCGCCATGTTTGTGGTCATAATGCGCTATGTTTGTGGTCGTATTCCGCCATGTTTGTGGTCATAATACGCTATGTTTATGGTCGTATTCAGCCATGTTTGTGGTGAAGAACTGAAAATGTTGTATCTCGCTATTGATATTATATACAACCGAAAGATGAAAAAATTGAACTTTTGTTGCAATAAATAATCGGTATATTTGATAAAAATTTAGAGTCTTTAGACAAGGTGAAAATTATTTTATGATTCATTTCTTTTTATGGAAATGAAAGAGAAACCTCATGGAGGTGAAAGACAATTTGCAATGAAAAGTTTCGCCCATGGTATAAGGTTTGCAACATAAACAGTGCCATCTAGTATAAATATCTCATTGACTTAAGAACATTAACGCAGAAAGTCCTTTTGTAAAATTAAGCTGAAAAGGCATGAAAATACGAATAACTAGTCTTGGGAAGTGATACGAAAAAAATTCTTCTGTAGAAATAAAAAAAATTCTTATGTAGAAATGAAAAAGGAGATTCTAATGTAGAATAAAGAAAAAAATATAATAATGTACAAATAAGGAAAAATATTCTAATGTACAAATAAGAAAAAATATTCTAATGTAGAAATAAGAAGAAATACACTGAATTAGAAATGACAAGAGATATATTAAACTGTAAAAAAAACGAGACAAAATAATCTCATAGAGGTAAGTATGATAGATTATGGTTATGAGAGATTCTTTGCCTATAGCTTACTATAAAAACTTCTGGGATATAGTGAATTGGATACTCATTTCTCCTATTTCTTTTTCGTATTTGTAAATTTTAACTTAGATTAATTATAACTTAAAAAATCTTAAATGAATGGAAGACTCAGAAAACAGAATTTACAGAGTCAATCAGCAACACAATCTCCAAAAGGTCAAATTTGTCTGATATTCCAACGCAGTCATTCAAAGACTAATCTGATATGTATGAAATAAAATTTGCGCAAACAAGGTTAATAAAAACTGCGCAAGAAAAAAGTTAAAATTTATTAAAAATTTATATTACTTAAATTATAATTTTGCGCAATAATTTATTTTAAGAAAAGGAATAATTTCAGATGTAGCTTGAAGCCAAAGAACGAAAATTTTCAAATATTTTTTTTTCTTTTTTTTTCAATATTTTTATTAAAATCTGCTGATAGGTGAAAGAATAAATATAAAGCTAGAGAGTTACTGCTAACGGATGAAGGGCTAAATCTAAATTAAAAATTTCCTTTCAAAACAGTAGGTAATCGAATATTTACTGCAACTATTTCTAGAAGGTTAACGACGTATAATTTGTTGGATATAATCAGAAAATGTGCCAAAAATACTTAAAAATGATAACAGAACATTAAATCAAAGTGTTAAATATTTGATATGTCAAATTAAAAATTAAACCAAAAAGTTTGGCATTTCTAAAAAAATTATTTCTTTTGCTGTAATTTAAAGAAAAAAATTCATGTGAAAATTACCGTTAAAGAAATAAGTTAGCTCAATATTCTTGCTGGACATTGAAATCTATAGTTACATTCAGCGATGTTCTTTTAATGGTTCTCCGTTTTCTTGTTTTTATTTTTCTTATTGATATTGGCTTTTCATATTATTTTTTCCTCTCTGAAGTAAGATTTCATAATGTTGTATGCTAATATCATATAACTTAGATATTTTACATCTTTTTTAAATAACTACCTGCCGATCTAATGATCCATAATACTATAAATGTATTATTTATTAAATTTTAATACTAAATGCGAAATACAAGTTTAATTGAAGAATATACTCTGTAATTGAAGAGTAAGTACTTTAACACTAAAAAGACTGAAACTTAGTATATACCTATATTGCGCAAAAGCAGTCAAAATGACTGGATTGTAAAAAAATAACTAATGACTAAAGAAATTTGTTTAAAATTTATTTTTAATATTTTTTATGATATTTACAGTTATATAACAAATTATTAGTAAATATTTACAATAAAAAAAATATGTGTTGTACAAAAAGTCACAAAATTCTAAGAAATTGTGTCATTATATACATCATTGTTTTTCTAGTTGAAATTAAAAGGCAGTCAAAATGACTTCATTGGGCTATCTAGTGTTAAATTCTTCAGTGGACAATAATGGCGGCATATGACATAGGCCTTGGTTTAGTGCAGAAATTCTATAGTGAAAGGAAATCATTCCAGCTTTGAAAGATTTGAAACTAATTGATCATGTGGATATACGATATCGCACTGAATGCAGTCCTCACCGATTTCTAAAGATAAATGCAGAATCGAAAGCTGAGATAAGTTAGAATATAGTGTTTCATTAATTCAAATGTTTACTATTATCTGAAAATACATAAACCTGTTATCTTCACAGTCCTTTAAGCTGGCTTAAGTTGTGCCAAAGAGGATTTGTTTCTAACTTCGTTTACAGTTGTAACGTTATACAATAGGTGACTTACCAAAGGACATTTGAAGAATTAATTTGCTAGATTAATTATATCGTGACATTTAAATAATTCGAAATTTCTTGTTTCGCTGATTAATTATCTTTGAATTTTGTTGCAGCGCGAATCCTTGTATAAATGAGCTTAGTGTTGCATCAAAGATATCGAGACAATAAATTTTAATAGAGGAAAATATAAACAGAATGTACTATAACTGCTCTTTTATTAACTCATTTTCGTGCTTGTGAGAGTAGACTTATGTATACAAAATTATGAATTGTTTCCAATTTGCTAGAGTATTTAAATTCTCTGTGACAGCGGTTCTCAATTTTTTTCGGTAATAGAATCCAAAATGATCAAACATTCTTCGGCAGAACGTCAATTTTATCAAAAAAGTACATAAAGATAATTATGAACTTATTCAGTAATAATGTAGTATTTTATTTTGGAATAGGTCGAATAGGAGACGCGATGGCTCAGGGGATAAAGCGTTTGCCTCCCAATGAGGTGAACCGGGTTCGAATCCCCACCGATGACTGGTCGAAGCGAATCCGCATCCGGCTTGCATCGATCACAGTGCTGGCGTGAAAATATCCTTAGTGATAGACGGATCAAGAGTAAGAGTTGCGGTCAGTCTAACCGTGGGAGGTTCGTGGTCTTCCTCTCCATGTAACGCAAATGCGGGTTAGTTCCATCAAAAAGTCCACCACGAAAGCGAATTCCATCTAATACTTAATCCAGGAGTTCCTTTGTCTTCTGAATTGGGTTCAAAATTACGATGCTACTGAGTTGAACATTAGTAGTCGTAAACCCGGTCCGTCTGTTCAAAGACGGTCATAATTGTAAAACTATAATAAGTCGATTTGGAGCCATGTTGGCACAGGGATAGAGCGTTCGCCTTCCCATGAGGTAAACCGGGTTCGAATCCCAGAGATGGCTTGTCGATTCGAATTCCGCATCACGCTTGCACCGACTACTGCGTTGATGCAAAATATCCCAAGTGGTAGACGGAACATGGGTTAGAGTCACCTTTCCATCAGGCTAACCATGGGCGATTTTCTTCTCTATGTAATGCAAATGTGCTCTAGTTCCATCAAAATATCCTCCAAGAAGGTACATTTCTCCCAATACTTGGTCCAGGAGTTCCCTTGTCTTCTGAATTGGGTTCAAAATTACAAGGCTACTGAACTGAACATTAGTAGTCGTAAACAAAAAAAATTGAGTCTGCTGTTCTACGACGGTTATAAAATTAAATAAAATAAGTCGAATGGTGACGTAAAAATATCTTCATTGGTAGACGGATCATGAATTAGAGTACCCTTGCCATTAGGTTAATCGTGAGTGGTTTTCGTGGTATTTCTAGTCATGTAACGCGAACGCGAATTAGTTCCTTCAAAAGATCATCACGAAGGCAAATTTCTCCCTATACTTGATCTAGGAGTTTCTTTGTCTTCTGAATTGGGTTCAAAATTACAAGCTGGAGAGTTGGAGATTAGTAGTGGTAAACCAGAAATAGGGTCGGCTGTTAAAAGACGGTAATAAAATAAAGTTATATTAAGTAAGTCGAATGGAGAGCTATGGTGACTCATGGGATAGAGCGTTCGCCTTCCAATGAACCGGATTCGAACCCCAGAGATGGCTGATCGATACGAATTCCGCAACCGGCTCGCAATCACCAAAGTGCTCACGTAAAATATCCTCAGTGGTGGACGGATCATGGGTTAGAGTCCCTTGTCGTCAAGCTAACGGTTGAAGGGTTTCGTGGTATTCCTCTTCATGTCACGCAAATGGAACAGGAAATTAATCCCTACAGGAAATTTATCTTCAACCGACTACTTTCCAACTAGCTAAAGTCCTCACATTTTTGCATTGATTGTTTGCTTGGTATAATAAATTCATGATTGCTAAGTAAAAGAAAAAAATATATATATCGTAGTCTAACAGGAAATCTATTTCTTTTCAAACTGTTGGTGACATTTTGAAATTTATCCACAAGGTTCATTGAAATAATCCAAACAAATTTGCAAAAAATTGGATTTTAAAATTCAGTTCATGACACGTTATATTTAAAAACTTTTTATATGGATTAATTTTATCATAATCATGAACTATTATATTTTATCGTTGTTGTTGACGTATGCCTGTTTTAGGCAGAGGGGGTGCGATTGTTCTTGTTTTCCAGTGGCGCCATCTATGGCCAAGAATTCGACTTCCGCCACACCATGCGTCACACCCGTTTATAGGGCGGATCCATTCATACATTCATTCATTCATCCACAGATCGTAATTTTGACCTGAATCAGAGAACGATCGATCTCCAATTCAGTACCCCCAGAGGTATTGATTTGTTATGGGAACATGGAGGACTTTTGTGACTCGACTGATTTAACGTGCATCAGTCACTTTACTACACGGGGAGTCTTCGGCCGGCTGGGTTCGAACCCACGAACATGGGCCCAGAGCCCTACCGACCAGGCTATCCCGGCCATATTTTATCGTAAAACAAACATGCACATTAAAAAAAGTACTTCCTAAAATTATTTTAAATAAAAACATTTTTATCAAATATGAGGGGAAAATACCAGATAAAATAGTGAAATATACCGAAATATAAATTGAATCCAGGGGGGGGGGGGGGGCAGAAGAACCCCGTNGGGGGTGGCAGAAGAACCCCGTGGCAGAATCATGGAAACACGGCAACATTGTCGCATAACGTTACCGAGTTCTTGCAGAAGGATTCTTCCTTTGGGAAATAAAAAGAATTTGCTTTTCTTTTCCGCAGAAATTTTCAAAAGATTTTTACGTTTTCTTCAGAATTATATTCAAAAGGCACCTTTCACGCACATCGTAGTGGAAAAAAAAATGCTTGTGGTTTTTCTATTCTCATTCGAGAATAATGAAAAATAAAGAATAATGAAGTAAAAAATTTGGTTCTCTTTTCTGTAGAAATTTTCGTTCTATTTTTTCGTGTAGTTAGTGCAACTGATTTTCACATAGCTTTTAAAATCCGATATTATTTATTACAACAACTGAATCTCGAAATAAAAACACGCATTTAGTAATCCCAGTTTGAGGAATCCGATTTGCGTGATTTCGCCTTCGATCTTTCTTTTTTTTCGGCAGCTACTGCTACAGATTTCACGATTTTTTTTTAATGTGATGATGAATTACAAAATGCAAAAAAGGAAATAATTAGTGTGTAACCTGAAAAAGAAATAACTAGTATGTTATCTTTCTACAAATTGCTGGAATATCGCTCATAATATTAGATATAAAAATAAAAAAAAGATAGCATAATCAATTTAAAAAAATATTTTATTTAATCCAATTTTTATTTTAAATTTAGTTTTTTTTTAAAAGTTAACGCTTCTATTACTTTAAATTAGTGACACGAATATTTTTTATTCTTAAATATCTCGCAGAAAGATATTAGTATTGCAGAGGTATGTCGCAGAAAGCCCGAAAAAATTCCGCAACAGGGCAGAAGAGAATTGTGGCTCTTCAACTTTGAACTTCCATATTAGATGGTGATCCAGATAACGATGAGTAAAATTACTTTAGATTCTAAAGATAGTGATTAGTTGAAAATAATGATAGTGTATCTCATTACCATATAATAGTTAATTACAGGTTAATGATCTTCAAACGTTCCACGTTTTGATCAGACTATCGTTTGATATTATTATTGTCTGCTTAACAATTTTGTTTTAGATACGAAGATAGTGTTAATGAACTCAATTGTAACACAATTCTAAATTTTATAGTATATGTAATTAATATAGAGTAAGAGTTGCG
>NC_092213.1:21359327-21467816 GCF_043381705.1 Parasteatoda tepidariorum
CTTATCTTCTGAGTTCTGTTTACTTGCAGCTTATGCGCAATAAATGAAACTTATTATTTTTCTTAATTTTCTTCATGTGTATTTGTATTTATTTTTTTGTTATATATATATATATATATATATATACACACACACAAAAAGAGATACACAAAGTTAAAATATGAATTCAGTTGCGATTCAATTAAAGGTGTTGTGTAGAGTTATTTTAGCTGAAAAATAAATGATGCATATGTTAATGCGGAAGATATTATTCGTATGCATTATATTGACTATTACCATCTCACCTTTTAGTGTTATTTTCATGTAAAATAATTTCAGGACTTGACTAGCTTTTATTATTTGCTCAACATATTTGCGCTGTATAATAAATTATTCTTATCAAAGTGAATATATAATATAAACCAAAGAGCGAAGTATTTTAAATCATAATTAAGAGATAAATGAATAAAATCCTAATTTATGAGATAACTGAATAATTACATAATTTATGAGATAATGGAAGATAAAATGGAATAGTTATTTTCTGCAGCTATATTTACGTTTATATATACTTGAGAGTAATGACTTCATAAAAATATCCAGATCTGCTCAAAACAACACATGTTTACTTCCAGAAGTTTCGCTATTGGTAAACAAAGTCATGACATTTCATTTGTTGAGTCGTATATCTGAGTTATTTGCTTATTCCTGTTCTGAAAGAGTTAAGAAATAATCTCTTACGAGAATTATATGTCAGTGGATAAGTTTTCATCACTTCGTATGAAAACATCCTTCCAAAACAAAATCTCTTTGACTTACAAAAAAGTTAATGACTAACAAGTGATTTTTTTGTTAACGGTGATTCAACAAGTCTGCAAAAAAATAATATGAAAGAAGAATAACAGCATTAGTGCTTCCTAGATGTAAAAACAATGATAAACTTGAAAAATTATAAAAAGTAATTTTATGAGGAATAGTGTGAAAACGGTATCTGAATTTTTATAAAATAATACATCGTCGGGAAATATCGAAATCTCACGATATTTTCCTAATTAATAAATTTATAAGATTTCTTCATACTTCACATTATTTTTGTTATCCAAACAAGATCTATCAATGCATACGATAATATCACATTCGATTGTTATCCTTATCTATAACACGTGTGATAATACTTTTTTTGATGTGTTGTTGTTGTTTCTAATGCTACTTGCCACACGGGCAAGCTTGCTTGGTGAAACCGAGCAAATTTAAGGCAGAGTATGCGTTTCTTGTTTTTCAGTGGCGCCATCTATGGTCAAGAATTCGACTTCTGCCACACCATACGTCACACCCGTTTATAGGGCGGACCCATTCATACAACCAGAGATCGTAATATTGACCTGAATCAGAGAACGATCGATCTCCAATCCAGTACCCCCAGAGGTTTTGATTTGTTATGGGAACATGGAAGACTTTTGCGACTCGGCAGATTTAACGTGCATCAGTCACTTTAATACACGGGGAGTCTTCGGGTGGGGCGGGGGTTCGAACCCACGAACTCTTGGACATGGGCCCAGCGTCCTACCGATCAGGCTATCCCGGCCTTAAGGCAACGACACGCGGTGTTTCCAGGTGGTCACCCTCCCAACTACTGAACGCTCCCGATGATGCTTTAACCCCGGTAATAATTATCGTATATTCGAAATTTACAGTTAGACATGAAATACTCAATCTAACGACTTTATTTTTATTATTAAATATTGTTTTTCTTATGTTAAAAGTATTGATATTTCAAGATTCATCGATAAATCGCTTAGTCCTAATATAGAGTAGTAGTAAAACCTGTTAAAGTGATAATGATTGATTAAAAAACTTCATTGGCTTTATTTAAAACTTCATTGGAAATAAAAGTCGTACTGTTCCAAGTGCTCAAATATGGTCATTCATTCTCAAGACTTCAGGAATGCATGAGAAGAAGCAAAAGTGATCCCCCGTAAGTGATCACTAGTAAGTGATCAACAGTTATAAATCACCAGTTGCTGCACAGTAATGGAATCTTGGGCATAAATTCAAATTCAACAATGCCAGAATTTTTTACACCTTAGTCACATTAGCTCATCTTGATGCCCTGGAATCTTGTTTAATTCATATAAATGCTGATTCTGCTGTTAACGACTTTAATTCCCCATCACCTCCATGGCAACCGGAAATGAATTTTTGCACTTATTTGCTCCTCTCGACCATAGTATCTTTTCTTGTTCTGTTTTTCTATCTTTATTTTATTTTTTTGTTTTCCTCTCGGCTACTGCAGTTTTTCTAGTTTTTTCACCATATTTTCAATTATTTGTTGGAAATTTTACATTTCAAATCACTTCTGTTTCTTTTCTTTCACATCTGACAAGTCTTGGGAATGGGCGCCTATTTCTGTATAGTTTATTCAAATCAATCTTTCTTCTCGAATCAGATAAGCTCATCTTTTGTTCTCTTCTTTCTCTGTACCTCTTGGTTCAGAGTGTTTTAAATTTGCTAAAGACACAATTATTTTTCACAAAATAATCCCAAAAATAATAAAAAATAATACAAAACACAGTAACTTCAACCGTAAAACAAGAAAATTAAGAAATGAATACACAGTGTAAGTAAAAATTCTATTTTACATCTTGACTCCTTGCTCTAAATTATATAATTCATAGATTCTAATTCCTGATTCGAATCAACAAGTCGATGTCCATTAAAATAAAATAAAATCAATACAGTTTGTATCAATGAATTTGATTTGCATAAACTGTTTATAGCAGTATTTTTAAAGTGATTTTTCTATTCAACGAATTTCTTAGGAAATTTAAATAGTTGATTCAGTATTTACTGTCTAACGCAGCGATTCCCAAATTGTGTTCCATGGAGCTCTGGGGTTCCATAGAGGGGTCACTGGTGTTCCGGGAGTCTAAACTTTTTAAATCTGAAATAATTTTTGTCCGAGAAATAATTTGGTTCCGAGAGTCTAAATATTTTAAATCAGTAATAATTTAATAACCTGTAATTACATTTACATCAAAACAATAGACTATAATTTTTTTGGCAGTTTGGTCATTTTTATGAAATCATTAAAGTAAAATACCAGTAAAAAAAAGAAATGACGGAATTTATTAAAAAGTTGTATCAGTATTTTTGGTCGAACTTTTCAAAATAAAATGACCAAATTCAAAAGTAACGAATTATGCTTCGTTGATAACAATTCGCAACGCTTATGAATTTTTTTCTTCGAAAAACAGTTATTCTGCTTATTTTATTCATTTTCGGCTAATGTATGTACCAAAAACAATTTTACAACTGGACAAGATATCACTGCGAGTACAACTCTTTGAAATAAAACCTACTTTTTGAGAGATTTATTGATCAAACGATTATTAAAAAAAATTCATTATTCAAATTATTTTATTTTACAATCGTCGTTGAACAGCCGACCCAATTTTTGATTTACCACTACTAATGTTCAACTCAGTAGCCTTGCAATCTTAAACCCTATCCAGAAGACAATGGAACACCTGAAACTAGTATTGAGATAAATTTGTTCTTCGTGGAGGACTTTTAGATGGAACTAACCCGCATTTGCGTTACAAGGAGGGGAAAACCACGGAAACCTCCCACAGTTAGCCCTGCAGTAAAGGGACTCTAAATCATGATCCGTCTACCACTGAGGATATTTAACGTCAGCACTGTGCTAGACGGATTCAGAATTCGTATCAACCAGTAATATTATCAAAATAATGGGTACTGTTTCTTTTTTCAACATATTCACAGCTGCTAATAAATTTTATTTATGTTAATAGACGCTCGATCAGTTAGGGTTCCGTAGCCGTGAAAAATTAGAACTACTAGTCTAATGCAGAGTTTCCCAAACTTATGACTTTTGTGTACCCTTTTTGAATTTTTGGTAATGCAGTGTTACATTAATTAAAAAATGAATGTATTTTTTACTGTAAAAAAAATTGCACTAAAGTTAAAAATCACAACTGGCTGTTGCCACCACTAATCATTAACTCTGCGAAAAATAGCCAATAGAAAAATACGTAATCGTAAATTTTCACTGCTAGCTTTGTTTTTTAATAAAAGTTTTTGAAATTTTCGTTTGTAGCAAGTTATTTTGCATAAGAACGCGTACCCCCGCTAAACTGTTCCAGTACCCCTGGGGTTACGCGTACCACACTTTGGGAAACACTGGCCTAATGTATTAAAATCTAACTTATACCATTTTGAATGAATAATGCAACTTAGCATTTATTATTTTTCATACATAAAATAAAATAGTTTGTCTCCGAAAACTCTCTTATATCATTATGTTTTGATGCGAGGAATAGAGTAATTTTCTTATCGTTTTATTCGATTACGCTAACCCTAACTTAACATTTTCCCCAATTCATCAATTCAACGCGTCAAGTGTTGTCATAGGAGGATGAGTTATGCGCCTGCCTGGACAAATCGTCGACAAGTTGGCATCTAGGACGAATACATTACTGCCGCCTATCACTATTGTTTTAGACAGGCCTTAAGTAAAGCCAAACTAAGGCAGAATCGTCCATAACTAATGAGCCTTCGTCGGCTTTATAGTCAACGAGAGTGAATCATTTCTTGTAGTCGGGCAGCTGCGTCTATTTAACGACGTAGGGGCGTCTCATTGGCTGGAACGATCTAGAATATCACAGAGTTTTATGTTCGAAAATAATAAGGATTAAATGGATTTGAGTTGTAATACGTTCATAAATTTCCTATGAACTAACATATTCACTGCTGTGATGGACTTTCCCGAAGATTGGGGCTATTGGCTATTAAGGGAAATTGTTTTTGGAAGTCATTGTTTTGAAGCGTAAAGTTGGTGACAGTCATGCATATATTCTACTGAAGTCCTTTTTATTTTGAATTAACCGATTTCCTAAACTATTCCGAAAATTGATTCTTGGAAATAATTAAATTTAAAACACAATCTTAAAGGTTTTTTATTATTATTCATTTTTAAATAAATTATACTATTAACCGATTCAGCCTTTAAGTTCTTTTTAAGGGTGACTCGGTTAATTCCCTTTCAAGGTCGTTCAGGGGATAGAGCCCTCGCTTCCTAATGAGTTGAACCGGGTTCAAATCGAAGCGTTGGCTTTTCGGTGTGAATTCTGCTCCCGGCTCGCACCAATCACAGCGCTGACGTAAAGTATTCTCATTGGTAGACGGATCCTGGGTGAGAATCCTCTTGCTGTCTGGGTAACTGTGCGAGGTTTTAGTGGTTTTCCTCTTAATGAACGCTAAGGTGGATCAGTTCCATCAAAAAGTCTTCCATAATGACTGGTTTGTCTCAATGAATACAGGAGTTCCCATGTCTTCTGGGTTGGTGTTGAAATTACATGGCTACGGTGTAGGGCATTGATAGTCGTAATCTCAAAATTGGGTCGACTGTTCAATACCGGTTATAAAATAAAATACAATTCTCTTTAAATTGAGACAAATATACGTTAATACCATTATTTCAATTAAAACGTGATATAAGTCTTTTCGCTTTTTTGAGCTTTGAGATTAAAGCGATGATGAAATTTAGAGCTTCGGCTTGATCATTTTTACACGTTTTTTTAAAAATAATATTTCATTATTGATTTAAAAGAAAACTATTAGATATTTAGAGAAATTTGTCATTTATTGTTTCTTGGAGGCCAAACTAAGAACTGCTTGCGCATTTCATTTCAGATTATTGCGCTTACCCATTTTATCTATGTCTTGTTTAACACCCTAATATATTTTTTTCTTTATAATTCATTTAATACATATTTGAGACTAATCCCTCTGCTACTTGGGAACTTTTTGCACAATTCTTTTCTTATCGATTCCCTTGTTCATATCACCTGTACGAAATACTGTGTGTTAGATTATTTATAAAGTGGTAAAAAAAGAAAGATATTAAAATGCCTGAATATGCGTTCGTAAAAAAGACAATTTTACAAAGTAATTACTTCCAAATTTTTAATAACCGGACCAGTTATAACTTAAAATGTAAAAAAAGGAAAATGTAAAGACCGGTACGGGATTATGAACTAAATTTTACCACTGAGCTTAAATAACGTGAAAAAAGTAGCTTCTAGAACAAGGGTTTCCAACTTACATGAGGCCGGGGGCCACAATTAAAAACACAAATCAAATGGCGGGCCGCAACTTTATAAAAATTTTATGTAGACTATGTAGTAATTTTATGTATGACTCTTTTATGTTTGAAGGAATATTAAATATTACTGTCAGATTTTTACCAATTTGTTCAAAACAAAAGTATTGAATTACAAATTAAAATAAGAAGAATATTTTTAAAAATATTTAATTACATATTAAAAAATTCTGGCTACAATAACTTTAATGTGCACGTATGTATTAAACAATTAATGTGCAACAGATATCTAATTGTTAAGATATAAAATTTTAAAAAGGTTGGTATTAAAACTTACACAGTAGCACGCAAAATGTTCAGTGAGAAAATTGAGGTTTGTCTGCTGCAACCACCAGAGAATAAATATTTACATTCTAAATTTAAAATTTCCAAATGTGTGTGTAAATATTTTCGTCCAAAATGAGTGGTTTCAAAAATTTAAATCGGAGAATTTCTTCGAGAAAATTTCTACACACATGCATTATATTCATAAAATACAAAAAAAATGAAATGAAAAAAAGCAACATTAACGATTATTTTTGTATTTGAATAAGTATTTTCTTGGATGCAAAACCTGAGAAATAAATTTTTTTGCTCCTTTGATATGTTAAATTTCACAGAAACGAAGAAATTCCGTTTTTTATAAACAAGAAAAGTATTTTAGGCCCATATAGAATTTTTACGAAAATTGTTCGCAAAAAAATTACAACTAATATATTTTAGTCCGCGGGCCACAAATAAAAGCTTCGCTAGCCGGATGCGGCCCCCGAGCCGCCTGCTGGAAACCACTGTTCTAGACAACTGCTTAAATTTTTCCTATCATTATTTTCCCTATCATTATTTTCCCTATCACAATTTTCCCTATCCTCTGATTAATATTTTATAATATCAAAGATATGTTTAAATAATATCTTGACACTTTCTTATTTTCAAAGCAATATCTGGCATAAAGCACTGAATCAACTTTATATTTATGACTACCTTAGTATATTCTAAAATCTGAAATAATATTTAGAGCGTTATATTTATGAATTCCTCAATTAAGTTCCAGATAGATGAGTTTTAATCAGAAAAGGAAATGAAATACTCAAAAGATCAGAAGAAGAAAATGACGTACAAGTTAGGTGGGTATCGAATCATTTTTGCTACTTAACTATCTTCAGAAAGTTTTCATCTTTAATGAATTTTCTTTCTCAACCTTATGGTGCGTGGGTTTTAGATACACAGTTCCAATTACTGGAGAAGATAAATATCTTCCGTATTTTACTTTTTTGTGCGCTTATTATCGATTACTGACAAAATCAGAGAAAGAAAAATAGAACTATACCACTTTGTCGCTCAGTTTAATTATCTTTTCTTCTATCTTCTGTCGCTGCTTACTGGTTTTAATTCCTTCACATAGAAAATGCAATATTGGCATTTGTGTTAATTAAGAGTCTACGTAGTTCAAAAATTATTTCAAATTGTAATTTTGCCGTTGACCCTGCAAACTACGAATCTTTGTCAGCATATTATGCATTTTTTCTACCTTATTTGGAACAACACGGTAAAATCCTGTAAAAAGGATTTTTTTAATGAATTTTGCAATGATTGGGATTACCTTAATACATTACTTTTATCTTATTTTAAATATTTTAATCTTCATTTTATCATGTTAGAAACACAAAAATTTAAAAGAATTACCTCTTATGTAATACAATGTTTGTAGTTAATTTTTTTAATTATCCATAACTTGAGGTAGTCATAGGTGGAATAAAAAAATAGTCAAATATGATTCTACTTTGATTTTTTTAAACTACCTGAATGCTATGAATGCATTTCGTTAAACTATGTGAATACATTTCGTTGCACGTAAGATTTTTTGTTGAATATTTTTTTCACAAAATGGTAGTGTATTAAAAAAAATTGAAGGAAAAAAAGACATAAAATAGGCTGCATTTTCTTGAACTGGTTAAAATTTAGTCAATTCAATAAAAAAAATCTTAACGTGTAACAAAAAATGTATTTATTTAAAATATTATGTCTAAAGTTAGAAGAATATCAGTTGAAAGTTGTTGACTTAGTTAGCTGGAAGTTAGAGACGCAGCAAGTGCGTTTAATGTTATGTGATCAATAATCCATATAAATATAAAAGTTTTGCAACTAACTATAATGAATCAATACCAAGTCCGTAAGATGCTTTTTCTCCATTTTTAGCAATCGCAAGTGCTGGTTTATAGCCCGTTTTTCTTGTCTATTCACCCCAATAATGACAATTCGTATATTTTAAGAGTAGCAGCCGAAATTCTGGGGTTAATCTCATTTTGAGCATATTCTTTGGTTGCTTGGCCTAAATTTATTTCAAATTTTTCCATAACTGTCACTAACCCTTTGAAACTTTCATTAAAAAGCATTACAGTTAAATAAGTTGTAATTTCAATTAGTTATTTTGAAAGTACCAGTAATTCTTTTTCTTATTTAATTTAAACAAATTTTTTCAATAAAAACGTTAAAATAATAGTATTTTACTCACATTGTTTGATAGGAGTGAGCAAATTTATTAATTTACTGAAATCACAAGTTCATTTGTTCTTGCACTGTTAGAATTTTCATTCCAAAATTATGGCAAAATAACTAGCTGCAGTCTGCCCATCCAATAAACGGTAAAGTTTGCGGTAAAGAACATTTTTTACCTCTACGGTTTTTAAACCGTGTACAACTAATTGTTGAAAAGCTATGAATTCAAAACTTTGAGATTTTAACCCATTTACAACTATCATGGTTTTAGAACCGTAAAAAAGAAAATTAACTAGTCATTGGAGTTATATTAGCCTTTTTGTAATATAATGGGCATTTTAGTTTAGTTGTAGTTAAGTTCTGTTTTATCGAGTAAGGGGTGGAATGGTTTAATTAGTTTATCTGCTTGTTTCCCCATCGTAGGAAATAAGATATACTAGACTTTTTTTGTGTTGAGCAGCTTTGCAGTGATCTATTTAAACATCAATGAGGGTACCACATTATAATAGTTCAAGGTTGCAAAGTGTAGGACGCTGGAAACTCTTCTTATGTTGAAGGGAGTAGAGGAAATATGTGGTATTAACACTGGGAGTCGAACCCCTGTTTTGTTGGTCATGAGATTAACAGATTAAAAAAAAAGTCATAATAGTGTAGTGGGGAGCTAGTAATAAACATTAGATTTTTGCATTTTTAGTGTTAGCATTTTAACGGTGATTCGGAAATGATTTTTTCTTCAGTAATATGAACGCAAAATATTTAAGTTAAAAATTAAAGCTCTCCTATTAAACTTTATGAACATAAAATCTAGTGAGTTAATCTGAAAAATGATAAAATACTCAAACAATAAACTAAAGGGATACAAGGAATAAAAATCCAAATGAGGATGCTGCAAATGGCATATTTCATGAGGCAGACTCAGAATTATAAACCTCTTAAAACAGCCTGGGCACTTCCTTAACAACTTTTGGATGTAAGAGGAAAAGGAAAACAATTCATTGCTATTTTATGGGCTTTTAAAAGCAGCCATTTTAAGTGAACCATTTCGCTGGTTCAACTTACTAGCCAGCCCGGGGCCTCTGCGGGGACTTTTATTCGGGACTTTAATAAAACGGAAGCCAATCTCCAGAATTCCCTCCGGAGAAAGGAATAATCTCACAGTATTTCTAGGAATTCTAACTGTTCTCTTATTGACTCGAATTCTGGAACCTTCTGGACAAGCTTGAAAGCTATGCTGAAGACTTTTATACGTTATTATTCCAAAAGACGCCTGACCTTTCGTTCTATTCGTCTGAAATCTTTCTTCATTCGCTCTATTAACTCTTATGTCATTTCGGTTGTTCTTGTGTACACAGAATAACGGGCAGTGTGACGTCTTTGACTTGGGATGGAAATGTCCGAAAGTAAACATTCCAGAACCGGGATTTATCTTTTATCTGAAACATTCGATTTAAGTCGAAACTTTGAAAGGAAGTCATTCGGAGTCAGTTAAGAGTGCTTTTGAGTCTGACAACGATATGTTTTACTGTTTTTAGGAAGAATACAAAGAAGAAACATCGCTTTAAAAACCATTTTAAAGGCAGAGTCACAAAATAAAAGTTAATCGTTGCAATTGAAAGTGTTTATCATCTGATGGAACAGCTTTTCCCCCTTATTTTTAACCGATTTCCATTTTAATTTAATAAATTAAGTATCATGTATTCTAGAGGTTGCGTAGCGTTTTTAAAAAGTGGTTATTTTTGATTTACGTTTTTTAAAAACAATTAAGGGTGCTTTTTATTATTCGGGATTTGTAAAAGGTGCTTAATTATCTATCTTTTAAAAAGAGATTTTTTCTTTGCCGTTCTAAATTACAAAAAAATGCAAGATTTTTCCAATTTTCTTTGCAATATTTATCAGAAACTAGTTATCTTATCATGATTATGTAAAGTTTTTGAAAATGTTTTTGAATATTATTGATCTTATGTATATAAATGAAGAACTTCAAACGATAGAATAAAAAAAATTTTGTAGCTGCACAGATTCTAATTATGATTTTTTTTTGGATAGTGATTAAAAAGATTTTTTGAGTGCTTTAAAAGTACTTACAAGGTGCTTATTTTTCTTGAAAATCTGGGTACGTACCCTGTTCTATCATGTAATAAAAAAAATGCAACTACGTTGTTTTTCCAACGTTCTTTACGATGTATTTTTGCAAGGCAGAATATTGTTAATCTAAATAATATTGCTTGTAGGTTTTTTAAGATATTTTAAGCCAAATGGTGGTATAATTATTATAAATGCTTTTTAAATCCAGGGATTTAAAAAGCATTTATAATAATTTAATAGTAATAATAATTAAAAAACAATTAAAAGAATCTAGGAATAGAAAATAACATTCATAATTCACGTTTCGCTTGTAAAAAGGTAAGATGTTTTATCCTCTCCATGTTAGACAATGAATAATTATGTGAACGCCTTACTTATTAAGAAACTAAATACTATTTTTGGCTACTTTTTATTTCGTTTTATTCTGCCTAGATTCGATTGAAACAACTTTAAATTTTAAGTAAATTGAAATTAAATTGTAAATCTAATAATTAATTTATAATTAAATAATAATTAATTGTAAATAATAATAACCAATTGTAAATAATAATAATTAATTAATAATTAATTGTAAATAATGATAATTATTTGTAAATAATAACTAATTGTAAATAATAATTGATTAATAATTAATTGTAAGTAATAATTAATTAATAATTAATTGTACATAATAATAATTAATTAATAATTGTAATTTTAATTAAATTGTAAATACTTTTAAAGCTTTGAAAAAGTTTTAAGAAAAATTGCCTTTAAAATTGGCATCTAAGACTAATGAAACAATGAATAAAATGAAACAAAAATTATTCAAAGATCTAATTTAACTAGAAAATAAATAAGGTATAAGAAGGTATAAGAAGTAGTTAGAAGGGGACCCTTGAGAAATATATTTTAATACTCAAGTTTTAAATAAACATCATTTAAATTTGAAGAAAGTTTATTCCCCTCATCTTCGCGCCCACGTACAGTTTAGTATAACCGTATTGTCGATATACAATGTAGATGTACTTTCGTCAATGTAAAGTGCAGCAAAAAATTGGTCCACCCTGAATAAATTTTGATCTAATGATTCGATCTTCACTCATTCATAATTGAAACATCTTTGCACACAATTGTAAAATTCATTGATCCAAAGATAATTTCCAAGCAAAAAATAAATTTTAGTAAATATTTACTCTTTTTTAATAATTTTTTAATAATAGTCGTGAAACTTTTGTATTCTAAGGCATATAAATCTTTACTTAATTTTAAAGTATTTAATTTGGAGCAATTGATTGGATAGTTCCTAAGAAATCAAATTATAAATATAAACCTTTTTAAAAATTTCCGCCAAAATTAAATTCCTAGTGCATTTTAGCATCCAAATAGAGTCTCGGTGCTGCCATCTAGTGTGGCAGAAGCTAGACGTTCAAA
Source organism: Parasteatoda tepidariorum (assembly GCF_043381705.1). NCBI lineage: Eukaryota > Metazoa > Arthropoda > Arachnida > Araneae > Theridiidae > Parasteatoda > Parasteatoda tepidariorum. Next base: position 21,371,461 of record NC_092213.1, read on the forward strand.
TTAACATGGCCAATGGTATCTCACCCATTGTGATGGTCCTGAAAGAATGGATACCACTTCTGGAGAACGTACTAGGTCTGCTCATCGGGAAGACTGATTGTGCAGCTCATAGGAAATTTAAAAAAAAAACCTTTTTAAAAATTCGATTTCTCAGGAGTCGTTCAACCGATTTTGTATTTTGCCATGTAAAAATAGATACTTTAAAGTTATGTTATAAATTGTATACCTTGCAATTCAAAATTATGACTATTGCTAAATAAACTAATAAAAAATAGTTGACATTTAACAAATTTTATTTTTGCAAGTATTTATCTTTGGATAAACTAATATTATTATTGTGTGCAAAGACTTTTCAATTCACTTAAAAAGTTCTCGAGATATGGAAAAATACAGAAAAAAAATTTATATTGGGGTTCCAAACTTTGGATCGCTCTCCTGTCCAAACTATGATGGATCATATTTCCCAGATTGCGGCTACCCCCTATATTTCCTTGGTCAAATATCCGAATCCGTCGAAAAAAAGGTATGTTTGTTCAGAGAAAATATGTTTTTGTGTCTGATTTCGTAACTTAATATAGTTTGCATCAATTAATCAGCATATTTGTCGTCACCCCTTCAAACCATTAAAATGGAGTTCTAGAACGTGAAGATCATTCGGTTCAAGAAGTTCGCAAGTTTTTCAGGGTGATCCGTTTTTTAGTTTGCACTCTGTTCATACAACGCCATAGTCTTCTGGTTTATATTAGTTTCATCTTACTTAAAAAAGATCAGTAATAAGCACTTCGACGAAAGTTTCAATCTCACGGCTGCGTTCCATTTATAAAAAAACACGCTAATATTAAAAAAACTTGTTCATAGTTGTAACAAAATTATCATGACATATTTACTTATCTATATAATTCTTCCTGCATACATAAAATTCTTTCCGCTTTAGTAAAACCTGAAGCCCATGAAATAACTGAAGATAAGTAAATAATGCACTGATCTATATGTAAGAATTTTCCGGACGAATGCTTTAGCTAAATAAGTTCGTGGAAAGTATCCTATCTGTGGCGAAATAATCGTTGATAGATATTCCTTTAAACCAAGATATACATAATCTGATGATACATTATTAAATTTTTTCTTATTAAAGTAAACAGACGAATGCACAAAAAGATGTAAAGAACAATATAAAATTTTGTAAATAGTATTTAATAAAAGCAAAATTAGTAGTAAGGAAATAGAAAATCGAATGAATAAGTAAATAAAATTACGGAAAAGTACATGTTAAATATGTATCTGCAAACTTGACAATTGCATATTTAACAATAAGTATATTACAGTAGATATTTTTTGTTTCACTCAAAATTTATGCCAGCCCAATTGCGTTCACAACTGATAGTTTAAATAGTTCTACTTAAAATTACACTGAGGACAACTTTTTATTACATTGATACAAACATTTGCAGAGATGCCAACTTGCTCCGGACAGCAAATATATAATTTAAAGTGGTGGTTTATCAATTGTGATTCTTGGTTTAATAAATCCAATTTAGTAGATTTTTATCCGCTGCTATTTCTAAATAATTCGTAGGCTTATATAATTCATATATAGGCGTAGGCTTATATATTATGTACTTATATCATGCTATACCTTTTAAAAAGCAAGCAATAATAGTCAAATATTTGCAAAATTTACTTTGTAGTTATTTACCGTTTTTTTTAATTATTTTGGCGTGTCCGAAGCAGTTGGCATCTCTGCATTTGATCTTGATAAGTTCAAGCGTGGGGATTTTAAAACTGAAATTATAGCTTTACTTCAAAGCTACAGATTTTTTTTAAAATTGAACTTTTCGTCAATTTTATGTCTAAACAAACAATTTTAAAAACGATATACGTAACAGGTCACATAAATGTTGCGATAAGTTTTTAGGGCAGCTGAGGCACATCATCAGGATTAAATTTTCATAGATACCCATGTCCAGCTGTGTCGTCCTGCGTTGCAAAGAGCTCTTCTCTATAATGACCTAATAAGAACGCGAAGAAACAGTTCATAAAAAGAAAAGGCCCCTATTTGCGTAACATGACATTTTCGGACATGGGTTCCTACGCAATTTCAATTCTGATGATGTGTCCTAACTTCCCTAGAAGTTTGTCGCAACATTCACGTGACCTATTGTTATATATATAAAATTTTTGAACTTGTATATTTCGATAAAAAAAATAGACTAAAAATGCCATTAAAAGCTGTAGCTTGGAGAGAGAAGCTGATTACAGATTTGAAATCAGCGATACGAAAATATCTAAGATATGTTAAAAAATCTCAACCAACAGAAATTTTTTTTTCCAATATATAATATATATTATTATAAATATTATAAAATATTACATCATATAAAATATATACCATATGAAATATTATTATCATAGAAATGTAAAATGTTTGTATATATCGATTTACAGATCACTTAATTCCATATCTAAAGTTTTTAATTATTATACAATTTTTTAGTCTATCTGTAAAACATTTTATTCCATAAATATCTTCGGATAAAAAATAGTACTTTTAATATCACAAAGTTTGCTCGTTTCCTTCTCTTTTTTTATTATTTTTTTTTCAGAATATCTGAAGAAAATAGGGAATTGAACATTATAATAACGTTAATAATCTGCAACATGCGAAAAATTTTATGAAGTTTTTGATGTTTTGGACTTAATTATATTAGCCAATCGAAAAAGTCACCTCAAAGTAAAAAATTTTTCAGAACAAACCTATACATAAATATTTAATAACTTCATAAAGTGAAATATTTCTGTAATTCAATATTACTAGAAGGACATCTTTCAAAAAAAAAGAAAAAAAAAGATGGTCTCTTTTCAAAATGTTCAAAAATTCAATTACTTTTGAGGGATTTTTAACACTACCTTCATTAATTAATAATTAAAATGCATGATTTGAGCATCTGTTTATAAATAATGAAAAGTCATACCCTCTCAGAAAAATTGGTTTAAAGTTGAACTATAATTTTCGTATCTTGAACTAGAATTTCGAGCATAGTTAGAGCTACCTTAATAAAGTTGTAACCGTAAATGGTAACAGCTAACTTGATAGATATTATTGTTCAACAATTGCTCTAATAGTGTAAAATTTATCAGGCTGAACACTTGAGAATGGTGCGCGCAACCTGTGATGAGTTTCGTCACCTGTGATTAGTCTTTATTTTTGAAAATATTTTGAGTGGCAACGGTTAGTAACTTTGTGAACGAAACTCTTTTCTTTGTCAACGAAAAAGAACTACAAATTTCAATTAATTAACTTCGTATATATTTTTTAAAAAAAAACTTCTAGTTTGTCAACTCTATGCAAGCCATCTAATATTTTCAATACAATAAAATGTTTCTATTTTGAAAAGATGCAAATACTGAGAAGGTAATTTCGTTCTTTGACTTTCTAGTGCTATCCATTTATATTTTTCTGACATCCTTCTAAAGAATTAGAAAATTAAGAAAACGGCAATATTAAAACACTTTATTATTACTCGAATGTTGCTTTCATGGAATTTTAAAACTTACTTGCAACCCCTAGAACAAGTTCCAAAAACAAATTTTACTAAAGATCTTTGAACTGGAAAGCTTAAAGATGCCAATTTAGAAGTTTACGGCCTTTTAGAATCCCTCTCTCTGAGTGCGCCAACGCAGCTTAATGAATGCTTTTCGAAGGATATTAAACTTCATCTACATAGAAATTGCCGCCAACAATCTAAGTCTAAATATTTAAGCCATGTCCTCTCGCGAGTTTTAATTGAAGAGAATGTCCCGTGTAACGACGGCTCCTTTCCACTTGATGAAGTTTTAACCATAACCGTGTAACAGCAATAGTAACGGATGTCGTAACGGCTACAAATGCAGTTAATTGAAAATGGATACTTAGTTCTTAACTCTACGGCCGTAAGCCGAACAATCTAAGGGAGTTAGTTTGGCTTAAGTAAGAACTTCTGGTAATTGGGAGCTGTGCTGGGGGGATCGCCTTCGTTAGCGTGAAGATTCGATGAGCCTTTGGGAATTGAAAGTATGTTGACTTTCGAATAGAAAATTTACTAAGTTGCTATTATGGAGTTAAATTTTATTAATTGTATTTAAGATGAAACAATGAAACCGTGTCATTTTCCTGCATTTATTTGCTCATTAAATTACGGAATGTGAAGTGTTAATTGTGTAGAACTTAAAACTCTATTTATGTACATATGTAAACTTATAATTGTTTTAGGTATTAAAGTATTTAAACAGACGACTTCTGATTGCTTATTTTAGATGTTATATTAGTTGGAGTTTCATAACATTTTATATTAGGATAGGGTGGTTTGTCATATTTGGAGTCTAAGTAATGTTTAAGTAAGGCAAAAAATTACCTGTATCAGAAAAAATTCTTAGTAATTTTTAAAAACAATTGCATTTTTGGAAAAATTATTATTTTGAACAATTTTACGACAGCATGTGAGGGGGGAGTTTCAAATTGCCTATTTCTCAAAATATAAAGTTAATAAAGTATATTTATGAAATATTTGAACGGATTTCTTAAATTAAAAATAAATTGTATTATAAACTACAAAAAAGATTAAAAAAAATTTTGGTCAATTTTTTTATTCGCTTAAGAAAATTAAAAAAGAAAATAGCTGTTTTTTTTAAATTTTTTTTTTAACTGAATACTCTATTGAAACTTAATGGTTCAACAAGATATATTGTTATTGATTTGAAAAAAAAATGTAATAAAAATTAAGTCTATTATTTTTAATCATTCGAGCACTGCAAAATTTTTAGTTTTCCTTTTTTTGCAACATTATATGAAATTATGAACTCTTTATATATTTTATATAGTATGTTAATCTTTAAAAATTTTATTTAACTACTATAGTTCTAAAAAACTGCAAAAATGCTTTAAGCTAAAATTTAATAACAATGTTTCATAAAAATATGTTTTGGTGAATAAAATTCAAAAAGCGTTGATAGCTGCATTATCTAATAACTAAATAAACTGGAAATCCCAAAATTTGAAACTTTATCTTTTTATTAATCATTTTATTCAACTACTAATGGAAAGAAGGATTAAATTTAGAGGATATTTTACAATAATTTATGTCTTTCAAACTTTTTAATAGCATATGGATAAGAGTGATTGTTTCTTTAAAGATAAAATATTTGAAAACTTTCCTTAAAAACAGAGTTGAAGGACGTTTACTTCGTTTAAAAGCCAATACCAAAATTACTTTGGAAAAAAAAAACTTTTTGTAAGTATTGACATGTTTAAGACGGTTCTTTAAAAAATACATTAAAAAAACGTAACGCAAAAGTTTAATCTTAAATCTTCCTTTAAAATTCTTGTCTAATCTTTTTATTTTTATAAGCAATTTTATGTGATCAAAAATTGAAAATAAGATTAAATTTAGGGGAGATTCTACAATAATTACTGTCCTCTAATTTAACCCATTTGATCACTTTTGGATAAGCGATTTTTTCCTTCAAGATAATGTAATACAAAAAAATTATTATGGTTTAAAAATGTTACAATCAACTTTAAAGATTTTTTGATATGTATATGCGGAAGTTACTGTTACAACCAAATTCTAAACCTATTTTGAAAAAAATGAACTTTGCGAAATTTGCCACACGAATAGATTTCCTTATTGAACTCGAAAAATATGACAAAAAACTTTAATCTTCAGTCTGCAATTCAAATTTTTTAAGTCATTTTATGCAACCACTAATTAAAAAAAAGATTTAATTTGAGGGAGATTATACAATAACTGCTGTCTTGCAATTTTATGTATTTAATCACATTTGGACAACAGTGATTTTTTCCATAAAAACAATTTAATATTAAAAAAAGTTATTATGGTTTTAAATTTTGACAATAAACTGTAAATATTTTGAGATATGCAGATGCTGAAGTTATTGTTCTAAACAAATTTTAAAACTGTTTAGGGTAAAATTCTTTTCGCATTTTTACTACACAAATAAATCACCTAATCCTAATTATTAAGAAAAAAGCGACTCAAAATTTCAATTTAATTTAAACATTTTTTTCAATTTTTTTTCTTTATAAGTTATGTTATACAACCAATAATTGAAAAAAAAATTTAATATTATTGAGATTATAAAATATCTTTTAAAAGACTGATGGTCTCCTCAAAGAAAATATAATATTAAAAAAAATTATTATGGTTTAAAAATTTGACAGTCAACTTTAAAAACTTTGATATGTGTAGACGCTGAAGTTACTGTTACAACCAAATTCTAATACTGTTTAAAGGAGAAATATTTTCCCCACACCTTTACCACACGAATAGATCAAATTTTCATACATATTCAAAAAACACGACTCAAAATTTTAAGTTTCAATCTTCAATTCAAATTTTCCTCCTTATAAGTCATTTTATGCTGCCACCAATTGAAAAAAAGATTTAATTTAATTGAGATCATACAATAATTGCTGACTTTTAATCTTGAGTTATTAATCGCATTTTTAAAAGATTGATGATATCCTTAAAGAAAATATAATATTCGAAAATTTATAAAGATGGGTTTTCCATAAAGAAAATATAACATTAAAAAAAAGTTAGCATGATTTAAAAATTTGATAATCAACTTTAAAGATTTTAAGATATGTAACCGCTGAAATTACTGTTACAACCAAATTCTAATTCTGTTTTAAGGAAGAAAAAATCCTTTTCCCATTTTTATTACACAGACAGATTACCTTATCCTAAATATTCAAAAAACATGACTCAAAACTTTAATCTTCAACTCAATTTTTCTCTTTATAAGTCATTTTATGCTACCACTAATTGAAAAAAAAAAAGATTTAATTTAAGAGAGATTATACAATAATTGCTGCCTTTCAATCTTAAGTATTTAATCGCATTTTGAAAAGACTGATGGTTTCCTTAAAGAAAATATAATATTCGAAAAATTATAATGGTGGGAAAATTTATTATTCAACTTTTAAAGGGTTTGTGACGTGTTATTCTTCTAATTATGATAAATGACAAATGAAGAGTGATACAGCAAAATGTTACCTTGCAAAGAAATCACTTTTGATTTATGCATTTTGTAAAAAGCTTGGGCGTATGAGAAAAAAAGCCCTCCCTTTTTAACTATGATAAATTACTTACCATGTAAGAAAAAATTAATTTAAAACTTTCCTTTCTGCATTTCTTCTTGTGGAAGAAAGCGAATTAATTAAAAATTGGACTTTATGGTTTTAAGCAAACTGGCTATTAGTTAAAATAGTTGGAGTTATCTGTTCTTTTATTAAAGCAATATTAGTCTTTTTATAAGTTTAAAAGTAAAGCTTAAGATTAAAAAAAAAGAGTTTTAAGAATGTTGAGTAAAAATCGATGACGTACAAGAGCTTTTTTTAGAATTTTGTTTGCTTAATTATTCATTTGAATGATAAATTGTTATTGGTCGAAGGAAAAGTTTCAGTATTCCTATAAAGCATCTCGCATTTAGAAAGCTAAACCATTTTTTTAATTATGGTGACTTTGACTTTTAACATTTACTTTGTAGCAAATTTTTAAAAGTAGATACTATCTGTTGAGAGAGTTTGTTTAGATTAAAGCGGCAGTTTGCATGTCTTTATTTAGCATGTATTTATTTCATCAAATATATGAATTATTAAATTTTGTGATAGATTGAGATTTTAAATCTACCTGCTAGTGTAATTTGTTTAAAGTATCAAGCATATAAAGTATAAAAGTTAGGTTCATAACGGAAAGACCGATTGAAGCTATCAAAACTGAGCAACGTTATCAAGCAGGAGATTTGACAAGCTATGGAAAGTAGAACGCGAATGTCCCTTAGTGATAAAAAACAAGAAACGGTAACAACTTTATTTAGCGAATTATAAATCTTCAAGAAAATGATAAAAAAATATTTTTCAATTCACTAAATTAAGAAAAATAAATAATCTTTTTTTATAACTGGTCAAGATCTTTCATTATTGTCAAGAATAGACTTTAAGGTGAAGAAAGTCCTGACCTAAGATTTAAAGACTTAAGGATTCAAGAAAAGATTTAAGGGTAGAAGTTTAATGTTATATATTGGGTAGTAATTGGTTTTTATTTTATTTTTATAAATAGTTAAAAAGTAAGGAATAGTAAGTGGTAATGGATTTTACAAAGTAAGAAATTAACAGATGGGAAGGTATTTTTTTATTACTGTAAACTTTTAAGGATGCCAAAAAATAAGCATGCAGCTAAAATAGAAATAATCTACCAAAAATCATATTATCTGAATTTTATTAATTGACTTAGGGAAATAAACTATTGAAAATTGGCCGAAATTCTCAAACTTAATAGTCCCATCTTAAATTTGAGAACTTCAGTTAATTAAAGGATTTAAATAAAAGGAAAGCAATAGCCAGAAATGAGACTTGCATCGTAGGAAATGATTGGTAAGATACATCGAAATGTTCTAAAGCTGTTAAAACATTTTGCGACAGGTAAATCTACAACCTAATTATGGAATAGGAAGTCAAAAAAGGAAATTAACTTTAAGAATTTAGTTAATTTTAAGAAGTTAGTTAATTTAAAGAGTATCAAAGAAATAAGAAAGCGATTAACAGAAATCAGAGGTGAATCGTAAAAAGAAACTGATGCATCTAACTTTTTTTATCTTGGCATTTTTTTCCTTTTTAATGTTTAATTAAAAAAGGAAAAAAAAACGTAACTTTTAACTAAAAAATTATATTTTTCATTATTAAGTGATTCATATCTTTCACCAGATTTAATTTAAAAACTATGAAATGCTGCATAAAAGTAAGATCTCTTCTGTAGATTTTGAAGCAAACTCATTTACCTAAATAAATGAATATTTAATATACAAAAAATATTTTAGTATTTAGACTTTGAAACCTTGTTTTATATTCATCATGTGCAAGCATGGTGATTCAGTGCATCGCTTACAAATATGGATAACTATAAACTGAGATCTGAATAAAGATTGAGCATTGCATAGCAAATTGTTGGAAATGTCTTCTTATTGAATCGGTAGTCATATTTATCTAAATTATAACAATTTTATGTTTTCTAACAATTATTTTATTACCGTTAAATCATCGACCCAATTTTGACTTTACGACTACCAATGCTGAACTCCGTAGATTTGTATTTTTGAACCCAAACCAGAAAACAAGGGAACTCATGGATCAAGCATTGGGACAAACTTACCTTTATGGAGGACTTTTTCATGGAACTAATCCCCATGAAGAGGGAAACCAAGGAACCTTCCACTGTTAACCTCACGGCAAGGAGACTCTAACCCATGATCTGTCTACCACTGATCAGCACTGTGGTTGGGGTGAATCGGTGCGAATTTGGTATCGACCTGCTGTCGCTGGGATTCGAACAAGGGACACCTCAATGGGAGGCTTTATTCCCGAAACTGCACTGTACTTTGCCCTAAGCTACACAGCTGTACCCCGTTTGTTAACAAGGTTTACAAACTTGAAGATGACTCATAATATAGATTGAGCTCTACATAGCAAATTGCCAGAAATTTCTGCTTTCGCCGTTAGAGGTGTTTCCTTATAAATGACAAAATCTTCGTGTGCAATTGAAACGGTAGTCATATTTACCTAAATTATCACACTTTTATGTTCTCTAACAATTATTGTCGAAAAGTGCAATAGAAAAGGCCACGAAATATCCGGGTTTTTTTTTTCTAAATTATTGATCTGGCAACCGAATTTGCGCACTCTGTAAGTTGCAAGTTCAGATGATTGATATCTCCTGCTCGCTAATTTACAATCCAGCGGCCTTTAATGACTCATTATTTTTTACGATTTTTTTTGGCAGTAGTTGGTTGCAGTTATAATGCAAGTTCTTATTTACTTTAAAATGTGTTACCTGGACTGAAAAAAAGGACACTAATGAAGCTTTTTTATTTAAGAAAATGCCAAAGAGAAGAGTGAGTCGTTAAAAGGCGCTGGATTGATAAGCCCCATCCCGGTCTCCCATCACCCTGAAAACTTATACAGCACCTTGAAAATGTATAAATACTGACAAAATTGAACATTTTTCTTGAATTTTTAATACAATTCAAAATTGTGCAATCAACATGCTGTATATTTTTAGCTTATTCATTGGTTTCAAATTTTTAAATGAATCAAAATGCCATTATTTATTCGTTGCTGAGGAATCATTTGACGAAGATTGATCACTTTAAAAACATGGAAGACAGATAAAGGATTAATTCGACAAAACTTTTAACGAATTAAAAATAATTGAAAATGGTGTAAATTAAAAATTAAAAACACACTCTAACATGTTTCGTCCTCTGCTACTTACTTATTCAGAGTTTCATTTGCAGTTTTCTAAATTAAAATATTTCGAAACGTTTCTTACTATTTATACAAACTCATTTATGAACGTTTTAATACGTTTTTCAAATCTCATACAAAACTTCAGATATTAAATTTTAAAACCTTTTGATTGGGAACTAGACGACCATGCTAAATAATTTCTAACTCTTTAATTAAGACAACATTCTTTGGAAAATTTCTAGCATACTTATTGTGAAATTAAGAACGAGATTAAACTTCTAGTGACAATAGTAATTGCAACTGCCAGAAGAATAAGTGTTCCAATAAGGAATTTTGAGACTAAAACTTCTTCCTTTCTGCAGAGTTTAATTTAAGCGCGTGTTTTAATAAACAGCTTGTCGCAATCTCTTTAATGTTCCTTGTTTAAAGCTTTTTGCAAGCTTTAGATGGGGTAACATTTATTTTTACTGAAAGCGACATTTTTCTCTTTAAATATAGAAAAAAAAACATGGAATTAATTTACACGTTCAGACGATAGTTTAATAAATGAGAATCGGCAGGAAAATTAAACATTAAAGAGCTTTTTTTTTAATCGCAGACTATTTTCTAAAAGAAAATGAAACGCCTTGAAACTACATTTTTTTTCTTCAAATTTTTAAAGAACATGTGCTAAACTCATTTTAAACATAAAAATGTCACTTAATTTTTTTAACTATGTGTATAATTTTTTTTTTCTTAAATGATGTTGTTCACCATTAAAGTTTGACGTGAATAGCTTTTAATGTACGTTTCTTTTTAAGATGTATTTTTTAAATGATGATGACATTTTATAAAAAAAATTATGATACTCAAATTATACTTTATTGACACTCAACATCAAAAACCAATTTTGCGCTTCAGTAAATTTTTTTTACTCTGTTATATTTTTTACAAAAGAAAAACCTCTAACATTCATAAACTATTAATATAATTGCATGCGCATTATTTTGAAGTATTAATAATGTTTAATAAACTAATCCAAGATTTTTTTTCAAGTAGTTTTAGGTAATCTAGATTAAAATAAATAAATTAAATAGATTTATTAATAAAAGTTAATATTAATTTAATAATTTAAGTTGTTTTTGCAATAACGAATGAAACAAATGAATCAAATACAATTTAGAAAAAATAAGTTTATTAGGAAAATTAATACATTTTGTACTAATATTTAATTTTCCCCACTTTTGCTTTCAGTTCATAATCTGATTTAATTGATTTAGCTTAGATACAACCGGGATTTAGAGTTTTCAACAATTTCTTCATTTCCAAATCATCCCTGAAGGAATGAGTGATTTTATTCGTTCTACAATCTAGCATTTCGAGTCCTTGCTTACATAGCATATACATTCTTGACGAGGTTAAGATTCGGTGAGTTACCCGATTACTCTAAAACTGCCACTTCGCTGTTAGCTATGTATTACTTCCTTTTCTTTTCGGAAATTATGGCAGGTTATAAATTCGTGTAGCAAAATTGAAAGAAAACCACAGTTTTACTGTCATTTTTTTCTTGTATTGTTTGATGATCATCAAGAATCGTGTTTAGTCGTGTTTTGAAAATCACCATTAAACAGAATCGAAACCAGAAAAAAATTATGGTTTGCTTGATTTTTCTAAACTAAGCCTAGTTCCACTGGGTAACGTTAAATGAGCAACACTTCCGGCATCTTCCGAGGTTAAGAATGAGTATTCAATACCTGCCATTAAAAAAAAAAGTAGCTGAATGAAAACAAATCTTATCATAATAAGGCACATACAAATCATAAAATATTAAATACAAAATTACAAATTTAACAAACTATTTACGCCATTTGTCATTAACAAACTATTTACGCCATTTATCATTAACAAACATTTGTCATTAGCAAACTATGAAATAGTTTCTACTCCTGAATTGTTAGTTTCCATATAGTCGTTACGTTCCAAACAATTTCGATTCATCTGAAGTTCTTAACACTAATTTCTGTAACCTTCAGGCAGTTTCTACCTCTCCAAAGTTTCCCATAGTGGATTAAGATAAAATCAATTTTCATATAGTCGTTAAGTACAAAACAATTTCGATCCATCTGAAGTTCTTAACACTAATTTCTGTAACGTTTAGGCAGTTTCTACCTCTCTGAAGTTTCCCATAGTGGATTAAGATAAAATCAGTTTTCATATAGTCGTTATGTACAAAACAATTTCGATTCATCTGAAGTTCTTAACACTAATTTCTATAACGTTTAGGCAGATTCTATCACTTTAAAGTTTCCCATTCTAGATTCGGATAAAATCAGTTTTCCAGCACCGATATCAGTGCAATCAACTTAAAATCAGTTATAGCACCGAAAAAATCTATAACTATAACTGACGCAGGACTTGATTTATTTAGTTTCCACCATCGCCTCAACTATTCGAAGTACCGCAATAAAAGCAAAGATAGTCATTCCATTACACATGAAGATAGCTATGAAATATTATTACACAAAATTACAAACTTTTATTTATTACATTCGCAGCAGCGTGAAATATTGTCTACTTCAACTGTTAATCTCTGTAACCTTCAGGCAGTTTCTACCTCTCCAAAGTTTCCCATAGTGGATTAAGAAAAAATAAATTTTCATATAGTTGTTACGTACAAAACAATTTCGATCCATCTGAAGTTCTTAACACCAATTTCTGTGACGTTTAGGCAGTTTCTACCTCTCTAAAGTTTCCCATACTGGATTAGGATAAAATCAGTTTTCATATAGTCGTTATGTACAAAACAATTTCGATCCATCTGAAGTTCTTAACACTAATTTCTGTAACGTTTAGGCAGTTTCTACCTCTCTAAAGTTTTCCATAGTGGATTAAGATAAAAAAAATCAGTTTTCATATAGTCGTTATGTACAAAACAATTTCGATTCATCTGAAGTTCTTAACACTAATTTCTATAACGTTTAGGCAGTTTCTGTCACTTTAAAGTTTCCCATTCTAGATTCGGATAAAATTTGTTTTCCAGCACAGATATCAGTGCAATCAACTTAAAATCAGTTATAGCACCGAAAAAATATATAACTATGACTGACGCAGGGCTTGATTTATTTAGTTACCACCATCGCCTCAACTATTCGAAGTACCGCAATAAAAGCAAAGATAGTCATTCCATTACACATGAAGATAGCTATGAAATATTATTACACAAAATTACAAACTTTTATTTATTACATTCGCAGCAGCGTTAAATATTGTCTACTTCAACTGTTAATTTCCATAAAGTTTCTATGTACCAAACAATTTCGATCCATCTGAAGTTTCTAACACTAGTTTCTGTGACGCTCAGACAGTTTCGATCAATCTAAACTTTTCCAAACTACATTTGGATAAAAGCAGTTTTCCGGCATTAATCTTCAGCGCCAAAAAAATCTGTAACTGGTTTATACAGTTTTTGATTTATTTAGTTGGCATCATCGCCTCCTTCTTTAAACACACCAAACAACTTATAGATTTCTCTTTACAGTCCTTAATAAAGACAGAGTGCCTTTGACATGCAACCAGAAAAGGCCGAAGTGTTGAAAAAAGAAAATGGAAAAGTGCCGTAATTGATCTTCTTTAGAAAGAGCATGGGAGGAAGAAGAATTGAAACCCATATTTTCTTCCTACTCTTCTTATTTATTTGAAAAACGAAGTGGGAGACATTCTAAAAGGTGATCGATAAGTTAGGTCTAGAAACTACCCAATCAATCATTGGTAATACACTGGACCTCTTTTATAGGTATTTTTTGTCTTCTTTAACGCTGAAGTGAAAGAAGGGTTACACTTTGCAAGATTTGTTTCTTTTTTCTTTTTTACGTTATAGAAGCTGTGAAAGTGGGTGTTTTCTTAGCTATTGTTTCCGTATTTTTTGTTATCAATAAGTATAACAATAAAAAAACGTTGTAAAAGATGCTATAATAAGAATATATATTGTTTCTATAACCTAAAAGCTTCCAGAAACTTAGCATACGATCATTAAATCAATTTACAACATTGTTTAGATTAAAGCTGTTTTTAGAAGGTCCTTCCATTTTAGGAAACGCATTTTATTCATTAAAGAATAATAGAAACGATGTTACAGATATGTTATTTTTATAATGGATGGTGTTTTCTACACTAGGGAGCGCTGCAAGCTCGGGACTGTCTAAATTTCCGGGTTACTGTTTCAGTTGTATTTTAAAGCCATTTGGCATCATTGTGTTTTGAGATTCTTGCAAACAATGCATTTGATTACTTATTACTTATGTTTACAATGCTAACAATACTGTTTACAATACTAAAAGTGTTAACACTAACGTAAGATGGTGCACAGCTTGCAACACGAACAAACAGGAATAAACAAATGGAAAGAGGCCAAATCAAGACTGCCAAAAAAGCGAGTTATTCAAAATCTAGCAACCATGTCACCTTTTTTAAAATTAAATAACAAAATAACTAAAACAAATTTTCACTCCAAACTCCCCAGAATTACATAATAACATTAATATCTTATGAAATACGGCAGATTTGAGCTCAGAAATTATCTAGTTTATTTCTTTTATTGAAAACAAAATTATCCGTTTGAAAACATCGCCTATCAGAATAACATGTAGTAAGCAGCTGCAAACTTTTTAACCGAAACTAGAGTAGGTCCCGAGCTCGAGATTGTTATTGTTTACATTTCTATTGAAAACACCATCCATATTTAACAACTAGGATTAACAACTGTAAATTTTTAACGACTAGGTAGAATGTTTTTCAGTTGATGTTTTTTTTTTTTTTTTATAAGATCCCTCCGTCTGTTGAAATTTTTTTTGCCTTAATAGCTTATTAGTAGTGATGCTTCAAATATGCTACTTTTATAACTGTCGTGAGTTTGTAACAGTTACATAAATGAGGTTCCATTCACCACCATTGTTTATATTAAGGCTGTTTTTGAAGACGCTTTCGACCTATGAAAAGCATTTTGTGTATTAAAGAATATTAGAAATGATGACAAGGATATATAATTTTATGATTATTGGGAATTCGTAACAATTAGTAAACAGTTTTCATTCTACATCAGCGTTTATGTTCAGGCTGTTGTTTGTCAGATGAAATAATTTTATTCCTTAATAGCTTATATAATTTTAGCTGTATTTAGTTTCGGAAATTCGAATGCAATTTTGAAATTTTTTTTTAAAATTAGACATGTCATGCGTAAGAGAGTCTTATAAAAAGTTCAGCAATTATGATTGTGGTTTTTTAATAGCCAATATTTATATCTTTATTGCTTCATGAGCATTTTTATTTTTGTTTTGATACGAAAACAAATGATATTTTTCCATTGTGAATCCAACTGTAACAGGATTTTCTGTCAAACTAAGCCCAAAATATCAACAAAATAATTACACATAATTAACGATAGAAAACAAATAATGCATAATCTTCGCTCCTATTTGGCAGCATTTGCATTATTTAATAGCTACTTTTCGGAAATAAGAAAACAAAATGAAAAAAAATTTCTTGCTTTAAGAATAACTTTTTCCATAGCATTAGGCACTTCTCTGAAATAAACCGAGGTGCCATTTAAGTGACGAAATAATATTTGATATTCTTAAAATGCCGTCGATATAATTACGTATTTTGTAACTACAATACCTACGTAGCTAGTAATTATTCGAAAATATTTCACGATTATTACAATTTAAATGTAGTATTTTCAAACATGATTTTGAAACATACACTTCACGAGTCACTTAAAACTCCACCCATGGAGAATTAATTCCATTCTAGAACATCAAAGCAATTCTTCCTCCGGAGCTCCTTTCCAAAAATTACAACGCGCCACTCGCCTTGTAAACATGCACACATACCAGATTCCGTTCCTTTAATTAAAGTAGCTCGTTAACAACGGGAGATCTTAATTACCTGTGAAGAAAATTTTCACGATTCCTATTATTTTGTCAGTGTCTCGCATCGGATCCCTTGTTGAAAAGTGGCTGTAATTGCGGCAGAAACGGAGAGGAATTAAGGTTGTTTGCAATTAAAGTCTCGTGTGACACGTGCTGTTTCGAGGTAACCACACTGCGGAGCACGCTTTCGATGGATTATGATTATCATGCTTTAGGTTACCATTAGCTGATAACATACACTAAACTATTGTGGCGGCTAATGTCTCTTTTGAGATATAAACAAGGGAAGTTTTATTGCCGACGAATAAGAAAAAGAAGTTGATGATGAAGGGAATTATTATAAATGCAGAATTTCGATTCTTCAACTTAAACTTTTAATGAAAATTTACGATGTGATTAGGACAATATGGTGAGAAGTTAATTTAAAAAAATACCCTCTTTATGCTCGCAAGGAAATTTAACGTGAAAATTTGAATTTTTAGTCCTACCTGAAGCAGCGAGGGTACTAGTAACACTCTAAAAAATCCGTTTAAAAGTGCGCCAATCAATTGTTTGTAATTGAAGTCTCCTATCTCATGCACCGTTTCAAAGTAACCACACTGCGGCACGTTTTCAATGAATCATGATGATCATGCTTAAGTTACTTTCAGCTGCTAACATGCGCTAAACTATTAAGGCAGCTAATGTATCTTTTGAACTATAAACAAGGTTTAATCTCAGCAGTTTTATCTCAATTGTGGTGGCTAATGTCTCTTTTGAGATATAAACAAGGTTAAATCTCAACGGTTTTATCTCAATTGTGGTGGCTAATGTCTCTTTTGAGATATAAACAAGGTTTAATCTCAAAGGTTTTACCTCAATTGTGGTGGCTAATGTCTCTTTTGAGATATAAACAAGACTTAATCTCAACGGTTTTACCTCAATTGTGGTGGCTAGTGTCTCTTTTGAGATATAAACAAGGTTTAATCTCAAAGGTTTTATCTCAATTGTGGTGGCTAATGTCTCTTTTGAGATATAAACAAGGTTTAATCTTAAAGATTTTATCTCAATTGTGGTGGCTAATGTCTCTTTTGAGATATAAAGAAGTTTTATTGCTGACGAATAAGAAAAGGAAGTTGATGATGAGTAGAATTGAGTCGTAGGGAATTATTATAAATGCAGAATTTTTATTCTTTAATTTAAGGGAAGTCAGTGGGGCATATCCCAGTAATGCTAAAACTTACTTTTTACGATGTACCTTTTTTCAACATTTAAACAAGATATTGCTACAGTTTTTCAGAATATTTACACCTGCATGTTTACACTATGATAACTGTTAATACATATCTTTGGCAGAAATTTTTTAGAAAAAATTATGAACTGAAAGCTTTTAATTTCTTTAAATTTTTCATCTTTTTTGAGCAAAATTTTTCATAGCTCAAAAAGTATTTTTAGTAACGCTATAGCATTTTCAAAACATGCAACTGATATAATATCAAATATTCCCAAAAAATTTCAAAGCGATTTCATAAATAGTTTTTTTAGAAAAGGTACATCGGGAAAAGTCAGTTTTAGGCCAGTTCAGTTCAGAAAAAAGAAGTTAGTTTTGTTTTGCCAGAACCATACAATACCATTTTTAACCATACAGTATGGTAGTTTTACCAGAATATTTTTCTAAGCAAATTATATCAATTTATTCCTTGCATCAAGTGCACGACAGAACCGTTTAATCCCTCCGCGTCATTTAAAAATAAATTTTACCGAGAAATCGAAAAGCTGGAAATTTATTTAAAAACTCGAAATCTTTTCCAGTTAGAACATCTTTATAAAGCTTGCGTTGAATCAGAAGTATTTCGTTTCGATTTAAACAAATATTTTGAAGAAAAAGAATTCTAAAATACTTTATAATGCACGAAAAAATAACATTCTTATGTTTCCTCAAAAACATCTGATATCTAAGTAGCGCACGTTCAAAGAAAATTGCTTTGTTTCAATTCACTGCGGAGTGCATTGAATGATGCCTCTCTGGAAAAACAAGAGCATAATGTTTAAAGCTGGACAACCCCGATCTCTTCTTTATGCATTCGCTAGTTAGATGAAAACGTGATTTTTCAAAGTGATGAAAATTTAAGTGTGATTTGTATCACAAATAACTTAATGAAATGCAGTGGTAATTTTAGGCTGCGACATTTTTGCATCATCTTGGGTAGCTGTTTCAGAAATATAATTTTTACATAAACTTATTTTATTTTTGGTCTCAAAGCTAATTTTTGTTGTCGAAATGTACTAGTTTGAGAACGTTATGCATAAAAAGAAGTCGCGTAAATGTTGTGACAAACTTCTAGGGCAGTTGGAGCACTTCATTAGAATTGAAATTGCTTAAGAAACAAATCCTGGAAAAGTCATCGTATGCGGCTAGGGGCTCTTCTCTACTATGACCTGCTCATAAGCACACGGAGGAGCATTTCTTGACAGGATAGCGGCCCTAGTGGCGTATGACATTTACGAGTATGTTTTCTTTGCAATTTCTATAAGCTCTGTCTTAATAGTTCGAGAGGATGACGTCAAATATGCTACTTAATTAGTGCAGATAATATTTTAAGTTAAGAAATCAGACGCAAAAACGTACTTTCTCTAAATAAACGTACATTTTTTGTTGTTGATGGATTAGGATTTCTGACCTTTAAAATATAGGGGTAATCGCAATCTGGGAAATGGGATTCCAATCGTTTGTTCAGGAGAGCAGTCCGAAGTTTTACACCCCTTAATGCTAATTCTAATATTGGCGTACTTCACCATTTCATCAGAACGTTTTAAGCGAATTGAAAAATTATTGCACACAATTATAAAATTCGGTTATAAAAAGATTATCCCAAGCAAAATATAACTTTATTTATTATTTTATTAACTATTAGGTAAAAACTTTTTTACATCATTTTAAAGAATGCCATTTTTAAAGGCAAAATACAAATGTGAACAAATTGGTGTAATATTTCGGGAGAAATGAAATTTTGAAGAAGTCGTATTCTTAAATGTTGATTTCTCAGGAACTATTTATCCGATTTCCTTCAAGTTTTGTACTTTGCCATTTAAAATTGCGCTGCGTAAAATGATTTAAAAAACTATATACCTTATATTTCAAAAGTTTTTCGAATATTATTAAATAAAATAATAATAAAAAATAAATATTTACTAAAAGTTTTTTTTAGCATGAAATTATCCTTTTATAACCGAATTTCATTGTAACATTGTATGTAAAAATGTTTCAATTCCCTTAAAAAGGTTTCGTGATATGGCAACATACGTAAAAAGTAAAATTAATATTATTGGGTTCAAAGTTTGGATCACTTTCCTCAGCAAACTATGGGGGCCATGTTTGTGACTTCGCTCTGTGTTTTGGAAGTTAGAAATCCAAATCAGGAGGGAAAAAAGTATGTTTATTCAGAGAAAATACGTTTTTGTATCTGATTAGGTCAATTAAAATCTGGTTTAAAATACCGCTAATTTTGCATGGCAAAATACAAAATTTGACAGCAATCGGTAGAATAACTCCTGAGAAATAATATTATAAATATACATCTTTTTTAAATTCGACTTCTCAGGAACTATTCAACCGAATTTGCTCAAATTTTTTTCATTTCGCCATGTAAAAATAGATGCTTTAAAATTATGTAAAAAATTGTAAACTTTACAATTCAGGAAAAGAATATTTCTTAATTATTTCTTTATAATATGGCAAAAATAAATCATTTTAGTTTTATCAGCAGGGCTTGTGAACTATTAATCTTTCTACTTGTTGCTCTGTTATTTAATTCTTACTTAAGGTTTCAAATTTCAGGCAGCATTCAAAATACACTAAAGCTGTAGAATTTCTAGGGGAATAAAATATTTACTGCTTTTTTAGCTGCATGTTTATCTCTATTTGAATGACTTTTTTTTAAACATAAAATTCAATAATTTTGAAATGAAAAACATTAAAATTAAATTAATGCAACTATCATAACTAAATTGTGAATCTATTTATTTAAAGATAACAATGCTCAGAAAACGTTTCTTTTTTTGCTTATCTTCTTTAAATATACGATTCTTTTTTTTAAAAAAAATATTATTTTTCCTGCTATTTAAGTTTTTTAATATATTGTTTTTATTCCATTACTATGAATTCTATTTGCTAGCTTACTGACATAATAACGTTTAAGTCCATGAACCTCAAAATTAAAAACACATTTCGCGTGGAGGAATATGATATGGTAATTCATCCAGGATTTTGCTATTTCTTCTTTTAAACGTCGCTTAGTTCGCAGAAGCATATCCTAAAAAGTGTTTAGAATCGAAAATTGATGCATATTCAGTTACCTTTGACACTTTTTTTCCGTCTCGCCCTTTAATGCAAATATGACACACATTCTTTCTTTATAAAGAAGCTTAATCTTATTGAATATATCTTTTGTTAAATACTTATATAAAAACCTTCGCCAAATCTGCTAACATCACTTTTAGGTGAATCTTTCAGACAAAAAAGAATGCTCTCTACGATAGCAAGAGCTTTAGTTTTGGCTGCCTTGGCTTCAGTTGCAACACCACTGCCTCTTACCATTCCACCTAGATACATCAGAATGATTGAGTTTACAACTCCCAATGTTCTAGAAACGATTGAAGAACAGCACAGGCCATATGAGTTTAGTTTTTCCGTAAGGGATGATTTAGGAACGAAGCAGCATCGACAAGAAATCGCCAACTCTGAAGGAGTGGTTAAAGGCAGCTATGGATACTTGGATCCTGAAGGTGTTTATAGATTTGTGGATTATACCGCCGATGGCGATGGATATAGAGCAAGGTTGAGAAATATTAAATTGGCTGCTTCGTCAGGTGCCAGCATGAGTGGTAAGCCTATTGTTCTTTTAACATCTGGAGGAAAAATTAACGCTAGTGATTACTTATCTGCCAGGAATTCAAGCAAATTGAATTAATTAAAAAACTGATTTGTTCTAGTTGGAAATTTCAAAAGCTTTCATTTTGTTTTCATTTTTACTGTAAGATTCATTCATCAGAAATTCTTATCTCACAATTGTGCTACAAATATTATTTTCTTTTTGTGAATATTGTGTATTGTGTATGCGAGTAATTTTACAATGTTTTTATATAAAAGTTTTTAAAATTTGGATGTTGTTTTGAATTTATTTGTTTATGCTAATTGTTGGAGATGAATAATTTTGTTTTGAAATGTATCGGAAATATATGTCAAGCAATTTAAGTTTTTTTAAAAAAAAATCATGTAGAAAGGGGGGGGGGGAAATACCGGGTAGCTAAGATTCGAAAGCCGGTTGGCTATAAACTTTTCGACCAAGATACTCATATTCACTGAAAAGGTAACCAAGATATTCATATTCATTGAAAAGGTGACCAGGATATTCATATTCATTGAAAATGTAACCAAGATATTCATATTCATTGATAAGGTAACTAAGATATTCATTGCTTAGTTGTATACTATGTATCATTCTCGAAAAGTCTTAGATGTACAACTTTGTTTATAAATGATTTTTTTTCTAGAAAAAAATCAAACCACCCGATCTTAAAAATGTACAAATGTTAATTCTTTGGGAAATTTAGGGAAACTAGAATTTCAGTGAAAAGTAGAAGAGATTTATATTTCATACTACAGTTTAAGAAAGTTATGCATGTAAATTGCATGTGATATAGTCAAGACCGTATTTAAGGAAGAAGAAGAGAAAAAAAGGGACAGTTATTCCAAAACTTGGAATTAACAAATTTATCAAAAAGTAAAACAAAATTAACGAAATTAACAAATTTAACAAAAGTTACAACAAAACTAACAAATGTTACAACAAATCCTACGCCCCGCCCCCTTGTACCTGGTTTCGCAAAAATTAACCAAGCCTTTATTTTATAAAAATCAAGGTGCTGGTTTATCCCCGTTACCCAGTTTCACCCATTATTCCCCTACTTATTTTGAGTTACGCTACCTACGAAAGTAAAAATTAAAATACTAGGATTTTTTTTTATTGAAATTAACTAATTCGTACAGAGGCAACTCATGAGAAACCTTTTACAAGCAAGTATGAAAATACATAATTATTGACTAAAAATACCAAAATCAGGAAAATTCAAAAATTATGAGTAAATTCATGGAAAAGTAGCAATATGAAGCATTAAAATACTTTAGTTGCATAATATAAAATATGTAATTTATACCTTATTGCTCAATAACAATTCGCTTAGAACTTTAGCTTAAGAAATACAACCTTGCATTATGATTTTTTGCAAATAAATGTATGTACAATTTAACATAAATATGCTTCTTTCAAAATTGTAATCTACGTAACAAAAACTGTGTCTCAATAAGTTTATAGGTTTGATATAAAGTTTAAACATCACTGGAAAAGTAAAATGCTTTAAAAATAAGGTAAGATATTATATGCTCTATTTAAATCGTTGAAACATGCTTTTATAAAATGAGATTTTTAATGTCTTTATACACGCAATTGTATATTCCTTTTTTCGCTTAATTTAAACTTATGAAACATACATAATATTGATTTTTTATGTAATTGTATCGAGTAATTACTTAAACTATTTAGCTATTAAAGTATTTTAGTTTAATCATGCTTTTAGTTCAATAAGTTTAATTTTAGTTTAACACATTATTTTACCTTAATAAAATGTATTATAAACAAAACCGCATTAACTAAATTATTTAAAATCACGTTAAAATATTTTGACTTTACAATTGAATTTATCGCTAATTTTTGTATTTTAGATTATATATTAGCTGTACTATTAACATATTAATTTTATTGTATTGTGATTTTGAAATTTAAAAGACCAAGAAATAATTCGTTGATGTTTTATCAAATTTTAAATCGTTTTTCTATTGAGATGATAATAAAATCCCATCTATTTGAATTATCTGTGAACAGGATTCAAATTTCCAAAAAAATAATAATAATAAAACAAAATCTCTATTTTTGCAGATAATGCATTAGCTTTTTACAAGCAAGATTGTTGCCACCATAAATCCTAAAATAATCGATTCTTATCCTCATAAAAAGTCGTATTCAAATCCTGCATTGAAAGATAAGAAAAGTTAATATGAATAAGACTTAGACAAAGGTTCTGTATGGATATTGATTTAAAAGATTTTTCTTTCACATTCCGTTATAAAAAAAGATTTCTTTTGTAGAAACTCTTTCAACTAAAAGAGTAAACAGAGATAAACATCGTTTTTATTTTTGAATTTCTTTATTAGAGGCATTCTTTCGTGAAAAATTAAACTTCCAACGAATTCCCTGATGATGAAAGGACACACAAAAACCTATTATCTTTAACGTCTGTTTTCCCAGAGGTTTTAGCGTTTAAATATATGCATAGATAATTCGATTTTTTTTATTTGAAAGGCATTATTGCATGGTTCTTGTAATCATAATCTGGTTATAAAATGGCGTGTTTGCTTAAGGAAGCAATGAAGTCGTGACAATGTATAAGGCAGATGATACGAAGACAAGCAGTATTTGATTATAAGATATTTTTTTTAAAACTGAAAGATAAATTTATTGCTTAGATGTTTTTGCATTTTTTTCTATTTTTAATTTATTTTTCAACAATTTTATAAAAAAATTATTTTTACCGTCCTTATTTTTGAAATTCTTATTCGACGTATTCTTTCGTGAAAAATAAAACTTCCAACTAGTTTCCTAATGATGTGATGACACACACAAGCCTATTATCGTTAACGTATGTCTTAGCGTTTAAATATAAGCATAGATAATTTTTTGTTTGCTTGAAAGGCATTATTGCATGATTCTTGTAGCCATAATCTAATTATAAAATGACGTGTTTACTTAAGGAAGCAATGAAGCTGCGACAATATAACACATCGGCTGATAAGTTTCTGGTCTGACATACAAATGGTGCCCTAAATGCAGAATTAGTATTTTGTTTAGCTAGCAAGTCCTAACCTTCAAATAAAAGGTGTCAAAATTTTATAACAATCTCCCGATTGATTTTAAAGTTACAGTGATTTTAATCGAACACCAATTTATATTATTGAAACATTGGATAAAAAAGAATTTCGTGTTCTTATTAAACATTGTTATTTAGTGGGAAAAAACACGATAGAAACTAAAGATTGGCTCGATAAGTGTTATACGGGTTCTTCACCAGGAAAATCGACCATTATTGACTGGTTTGCTGATTTTAAACGTGGTCGAACAAATGTTGAAGATGCGCCACGTTCTGGAAGCCCTAAAGAAGTGGTTAATCCGGAAAACATAATAAAAGTCCACAAAATTGTTATAGAAAACAGCAAAGTGAGGTTGCATGACATAGCTGATACTCTAAATATATCAAAAGAGCGTGTAGGCTTTATTTTGCACGAACATTTGTTTATGAGAAAGCTGTTTTCGAAGTGGGTGCAGCGTGTGCTAACAGTTGACCAAAAACAACAACGAATTGATGATTCCGAGAGCTGTTTGACGTTGTGTCAGACACCCCCTATTCACCCGCACCCACCCTATTCACCAGATTTGGCTCCTAGTGACTTCTACTTGTTTGCAGACTTGAAAAAAAATGCTCGCAGGTAAGAGATTCAGCACGAATGAGGAAGTGATTGCCGAAACAAACGCCTATTTTGACGCCGAAGATGGTTCTTTTTTTAAGAAAGGTATAGAGATGTTAGAGAGGCGATGGAGTGATTGTACATCTCTTAAAAGAGACTATGTTGATGAATAAATTTGAATTTTACTAAAAAATTTGTGTTTACTTCATTAGACCGGGAACTTATCAGCCGATGTGTTATAAGGTAGATAACATGAAGACAAACAGTATTTCACTGTAAGAAAATATTTTTTTAAAACTAAACAATAAATTTATTACTTTGATGTTTCTTTTAATTTTTTCAGTTTTTAATTCATTTAAAAAAATTTATAAATAAAATATTTTATGACTTTATATTTGATAAATTTACTACCTTAAATAACGTTTAGGAATGTTTTCCTTTTTGATTTTCTGTTGCAAAAGATTTCTTAACAGATCTTAAATACTTCCATATTTTTGATTTCAAATCTGCAATCTGTTTCTTTCTCCAAGGTACATCTTTTTATTTGTCGAAATGCAGTTTAAAAACTTTATACATGACAGAGAGTTGCATTAATGTTGCGACAAATTGTTGCAACACACTTCTAGAGGAGTTAGAGCGCATTATCAAAATTAAAATTGGATAGATTACGCCACATGGAGCGCTTCTCTACCATGAACTGTTTCTGAGTGTGCTTCTGAGCACTTCATAATAGAGAAGAGCTACTAGCTACTCAGAACGAACTTTCAGGACATGGCCTCCTATGCAATATTAGTTCTGATAATGCACCCTAACTCATCTAGAAGTTAGTCGTATTATTTTCCGTAATATTTATAATACCGCTGTTGTTGTTTGTTGTTTTCGTGTTCATGGATTTTCAGATAACATCAAAAGTCTGGACTATTGCGGCCACTGGCTTCGCTGCCTCTTGACTGTTGATAATAGCTCTTAGATTGTCCTCAATTGGTATCCATCCCAATTTTAAAACATGTGACAGAGCGCAAGGCACTCGAGTATGTGTCTTGGTTTCACCATGACATCCGGGCAGTTTCTGCAGATAACGTATGTCCTGGTCTTGTCCAGGTGAATTTTCATCCCTCTGAAATGATTAGTTCTAAGTCTTGCCATAGCCGATGTCAAGGTTCTAGGGTCCTATTGTCCTCGATGTTGACGTGTGCAGGGATTCACTGAAGATGACATGATTTTCCCCTACAATTCAGACTCGTAAGTAATACATTTATGGCAGAGGTGATGTTCGTGTCACCTTTAATAATTGCTTCTAAGGTCGATTACAGTCAGAAAGGATCACTAGCCCGTCAGTGAGGCCTGAGACATTCGGATCATTCAGGTAGAGAGTGGCAGCTTCCTTGATTGCTAAGAACTCGCTGGTGAAATTTGAAGTTATCAGGCCTGTATTGCTTTTAAATTGGTAATTACTAACATCAGGAACAAGAAGGAGAATGCCTGCACTTCCTGTATTGAGGAATTTGTCTGACTAGCCATCAAAGTAAGCAATTGCCAAGTTGCCTTGGAAGACCTTTTCAATGTTTTCAAGGACTTTTATTTTAAGAACGTTGGGGTCTTCATTCTTTGAGAAAGGTTGTAATAAGTTCAAGCTAATCCTTATTTCTTTTGGTGGCTTTCTGGGAAAAAGGGGTTCTTGAAGAAATTTAAGGGTAGAATGTTTCATATTGATTCAACTTCTTACATCCCGATCAAGCTGGAGAGTAGAAGATAATCTTAAGTCTGGTTGAGCCTTTCCATTTGTTGAAAACAACTCTGGTAGAAATGTGATCCATGTTGTTACTACAGAGTCTGTTGGTGAACTTGATGGTGACAAGATGGCGTCTGCTCTCCAAGGGAGGTAGGCCACATTCTTGTTCTGCCTTTTCATTATTGGTTGAGGAAGTTGCACCTATAATAATTTTAGATGCTCTGTGTTGGACTGAGTCTATTCTCGAAGACTCGGGGCCAGATTCCAAATCGGAGTGGCATATTTAAGCACAGGCCTAATGATGGTACAATATGCGCTTTTTACTGTAGTTGGTCTTGAACCCCATGTCGTTCCCAATAGTTTTCTGAGAATGTTTAACTTTCTCAGGGCTTTGTTAGCAGTTATTTTTGATGTGCCTTGTGAAGCAAAGTTCGGGATCCTGGGTAGCGCCGAGGTAGGCAGGGGAGTCAATCCTTTTGATGTGAGAATCGCTAATTTTGATATCAATATTAAAGGTGCCTCTGTGTCTTCTGTAAGTAGAAAAGACACAGGAGTTGGTCTTGTCGGCATTTATAGATATTGCACAAACCATGAAATAGAATTGCCAGAGCCTCAGAAAGGTTGAACTTCTGACTGTTGGTCCGAGGGAGGTATTTTATTTTCCGATTCACCGCCTGGGGACGAGCCCTGTAGGGGTTACAAGCTACTCAGAGGGTAGAATACAGTTAAAATAATTACTGCTTCAAACTACCGTTACAATAATCATACTTCAAAATACCATTACAATAGTTAATTATACTGCTACAGTGAAACATCGCAAAAACTTCACAGCTTCAAAATATTACAAGAATTAAACGGATCAAAATAGAAGTTTAATACAGTTTAAATGTAATAAAACCCTTCTCTTAGCTTTTTCTTAATGTTCTATGCCCATATTGTCAAGAAGGGCTCATGATCAATTCATCAAAAACAAAGAGCAAAGCCAAATAATTAAGCACTTACGGATAAATAAGATTTAAATGTAGTTTAAATAACATAAAGAATCTGCATATTTAAAATAACATAACAAGAACTACGGTGCCTCAAATACATAATAAGAATTATATTGCTCTAAAATAATAAAATAATTACACTTCTTATAACTAAAATTATATTACTAATTGCATTGGTTACAACTTATAACTTACAATACTAATACAAGAATGACATTGCTTCAAAATATCGTTAATATGAATTACACTGTTTCAAAATACCATTACAGTAATTACACAGCCTCAGTAAAACATCGCATGAATTGCTCAGCTTCAAAATATTACAATAATTAAATGGATCGCCATAAAAGCTTGACATAAGTTTTAAACATAGAAATAATTGAATCATTCTTTTCATTTAATGCTCCCTGCCTGTAATGTCTAGAAAGTTTCTGGATTAATTATTAATCGAAAGCAAAGAGCTGAGCCAAATGCTTGAGCTCTTAAAACTAGATAAGATTTAAATACAATCAAAATACAAAAAAAAATCTGCAGAATAAAGATATCATAGCAAAATTTAAGATAAATCTGCACGATTAATACAGATTATTAACAAGATTAAACTATAGATTTAAGATAGCGTATTGAACTAAGTTGCTACAAAATACGATAATAAGAATTAGATTGCTTCAAAATATGATAATAAGAATCGTACTGCTTCAAAATATTATTATTACAAGAATGACATTGTATCAAACTATCGTTATAAGAATTACAATAGCATTACACTGTTACAATAAAATATTTCAATAATAACGCTGCATCCAAATATTACAAGAATTAAACAGAACATAATGAAAGTTTGACATGAGTTTTAAACATAGTAGTAATTGAATCATTCTTTTCATTTAATGCTCCCTGCCTGTAAGGTCTAGAAAGATTCACGATTAATTAATCGAAAGCAAAGAGCTAAGCCAAATGCTTGAGCCCTTAAAACGAAATAAGATTTATATACAATTAAAATCCAAAAAAGAAATCTGCAGAATTAAGACACCATTACAAAATTTAAGATAAATCTGCACGATTAATACAGATTACTAACAAGATTAATCTACAGATTTAAGATAGCGTACTGAACTAAGTTGCTACAAAATACGATAATAAGAATTACATTGCTTCAAAATATGATAAGAATCGCATTGCTTCAAAATATTATTGCAAGAATGACATTGTATCAAAATATCGTTACAAGAATTACAATACCATTACAATAAAATATTTCAATAATAACACTGCATCCAAACATTACAAGAATTAAACAGAACATAGTGAAAGTTTAACATGAGTTTTAAACACCCTAATTGAACCATTCTTATGGCATTTCTTTAATGCTCTATGACCATACCGTCTAGAAAGGCTCATAATCGATTAATCGAAACCCAAGAGCTAAGCCAAATGATTAAGCTCTTGTTTTCACTCATCCAAGTTAAAAATATAGGAGAAAAAAAAGAGCAGTAACTAGAAAAAGGATTATTTCAGGAAACATGAACATCAGCACGTACCGGATCTTCTCCGGTGCTAATGACTAAGCAGCAGTGTTGGACGGGTTATGTTCGATTTTGTGTAAAAAGACAAATGGCTTCTGTTTGTTTTTAATGAGAAATCGAAGGTGGTGGCTGTAGTTCGCTAAGACGTGTCTCAGATACCGATAAAAGATGGGCAAGAAATGTGGATATCCCTTTGGATTAATGAAGCAGATTTCTAAGAAGACAGCGCAGTACTCGAACTTGCGGAACGTGATGATGACAAGTTGGACAAGAGGCCGAATTTTGACAGCACACATTATTTGTAACAGATACAATAGATATCAATGATGATCATTTGTTTCTTCGGAAAAGTTGCAGTGTCCTCGGTCTAATGATTCTTTTGTGTACAAAAAAAATAATAAGCAAGGTGATTAAACTTGATCTCGCAGCATGTCAAAAAGTTTTCAAGGTTATGTGATTTGGAATGTTAAAGATTGCTTTTAATATATATTAAAATCTTTAAGTATTTATTAAAATGAATGGTATTTCGGTTTCAAACCGGCATATTTTACAGCGCAGTGAGAATTCTTTTCATAAATAATGAATACATTTCTAACAAATTAAAGATGGTTTGTACGCGATTTAATTCTTTAATTATGCGAAAGAGATCATTCAAAAGTTCTCGTTTGTATGTCTGCTAGGAAAGGTTAATCTAAAAGTAAAACATAATTCTATTAGAGGTTGTTGTGATATCCCTTAATTTCATTTAGCCATTATCTAGTATCATCCAGTAGCTATTATCGAGTATAGCTGGAATAGCCTGGTTGGCAGGGTGTTGGTCCCATGTCCAAGAGGTCGTGAGTTCGATCCCCGCCGGCTGAAGAGGAATGTAGTACATGGTGTCTAGTGCATGTTCAATCTTTTGGATCACAAAGTCCTCCATGTTCTCATAGGAAATCATACGTCTACGGGTACTGAATTGGAGATTGATCATTCTCTGGTTCAGGTCAAAATTACTATCTGTGGATGAATGAATGATTATATGAATGGGTCCGCCCTATAAACGGGCTGTGACGTATGTGTGACTGAAGTCGTATTCTTGATCATAGATGGCGTTACTGAAGAGAAGAAACGCAACCTCTGCCTTAAATTCGCTTCATTTCACCAAGCAGGCTTGCTAGCATTGGCAAATGGCATTCGAAACAACTACAACGACGGAATCGAGTGTTTTCAACAGTTTACTTAACTTGTGGGAGCATTAACCATTTCCGTATGGTTAACGTTCTAATATATATCGTATTCTACCAATAAATTTGTTGATTATTTTGCTGTATTTATTCACTTCATTCCTTATATATTGAAAAATAAATAGATTATATAATGTTAGAATCATTTACTGTAATAGTATTTTAAACCGTTTAATTCTTGGTATGCTGATACGCCACTAGGGGCACTTCCCTATCATGAACTGTTTCTTTGAGTGCTTCTGAACTGGTCATAATAGAAAAACGTCTCTACCCTTAGGAAAATTTGCCATAGAGAAGCCTATGGTAATCTATGGCAACTTATGGCTACCATAGAAATTTATATGGCAAGATATCCTACGTGTATGGTTACCATAGAGATTTGAATGGCAAAACTCCATAAGCCTATGGCTACCATAGAAATTTGTATGGCAAGATACCATAGGCCAATGGTAGCCATAGAGGCCTGTATGGCATTTATATGTCACGTCACCATTCTCCTATGGCAACCATAAAAATTTGTATGGCAGTATACCATAGGCCAATGGTAACCATAAAGATTTGTATGGCAGTATACCTCTGCGTTTTACTATCTTACAACTAATGTTTCTAAAGTTTCCACATATGTTCATAGCGATTTACAATGTTCTGTTACATATTTATACATAGCTTAGGGTCATCACTTAACTAGATTTGCTGGATTACTGGTTGACAATTATTTTTCTTCAATATCATCAATGGGACATTCCCTGGCCATATCATCTGCTGCTGTTACCAAAAATGCTTTTAACAATTTAATCTTTCCTTAAGTGTACAACTTTTTCGTCATAGCGATTTCCTATATCCAATTAATTTTTATTTACTATCCCTGACCAAGTGTCAATTTGTCAATAGCAATTATTAATTTTTCCAATTTTAATCATGTCTTAAACATGTTTCGTATTTTCCAATGTTTCTATATCGCGTTCTCTTTTTTAACTGTGCTTAACACAACTCGACATAAATTTTCTGAGTTAGCTTAGTATCACATATCAAAATTTAAAAAATTTTCATACTCGCTCCGACCATCGGACCATTATTTTACTTCGCTTTCTTTTAGGTTCCTCTAATATCTGACGCTTATCTAATTAATTATGATACCAATCAATCAAATTAACGTTCTTTATACTCGCTCCGACCTCCAGACCCACTTTCTATTTTCTTGTTTTTTTTCAGCTTTAAAAAATATTGGTTGATTGTACTCAATATATTTTGTTCCTAATCAACATAACCAATATTTTCCCCACTCTCTCCGACCACCGGACCCATTTTCTAACGGTTAGTACCAACCGTTCAAAATTTATTCGAATAAGAACAGCATTCAGAAAGGATTCTGCAAGTAAAACAGGGGAAGTTTATCAAAGAAATTTTAAAAAAAAAGCTTTCTGTATATATATTTATTCTACAATTATTAAGTTTTGCATTTTTAATATCCATTGCGAAAGATTCTTGTAAGTAATTATTTTTTGATGTATGGTAAAATATCAACGAGAAATGTTGCCATAGCTGTATGGCAAAGGTGTACCATAACCTATGGAAAAATATTTCTTCATAAACTGTAGCACATCTTAGTTTTATGGCAAAAATTTGCCATATAAAAAAATGCCATAGGATATTCCTATGAAGTTTTGCCTATGGTAAAATTTTGCCATTTACGTATGGCATATAAAAAAATGCCATAGGATATTCCTATGGGGTTTTGCGTATGGTAAAAGTTTGCCATACACTTTTGCCATATACGTATGGCAAAATTTTTCCATACATGTATGGCAAAAATATGCCATATAAAAATGCCATAGGATATTCCTAGGGGGTTTTGCCTATGGCAAAATTTTACCATAGGCAAAACCCCATAGGAATATTCTATGGCATTTATGGCAAACCAATGGCAAATTTTCCTCAGGGTAGCCGTGTACAACAACATTTTGGCAGGGGTTCCTATGCAATTTTAATTCTGATGATGTGTTCTAACTTCCCTAGAAATTTGCCGCTATATTCACGTGACTCTCTATTACGTACAACGTTTTTAAACTTGTACATTTCGACAAAAAAATTAGACTAAAATTTTTATTTTAAAAAAAATCTATGGCTTTAGGTAGAAAAACTAATTTCCTATTTGGAATACCCATATCCGAAGAAAAAAAGATCGAGTGTTTGTATGAATTCAGCGAAAAATATGTTCCCCACTGTTATTATTACACATTTCGTTAGTGATTTAGATCTTCACCAGTAGTAGTTTGAACGCTACAAGTAGTGAGGAATATAACAGCAGTTTTATTAATTTTGAGACCAAAATTTTTATAGATTTCATGTCTTCTATTTTTATCCAGGGAAATTAAAAAATCGATGAACACTTTTTAATTCTATAGTTAGATCTTTAAACACAGTAAGTAACTATATGTAATATTTTAAAATATTATTTTAAATCAAATTTTGAAGAAAAAAAGTTTTATTTTTGCTAATTGTACAAATCATACAATATACCCATATAATTTTTAAAAAAAATGTTTTATAAATTGTGAAATGATATGTAATTCATATAACCGTTGCTTGACATATTCTCCAAATGAAATTTATATTTGTTTATATTCTGATAATTTAAGATTAGATCTACTGTATATTATACTTTAAAACATTAATTTAAATCAAATTTTTAATGAAAAAAAAACATTATTTTTTCTAATAGTACAGATCATATAATGTGCACAAGAAATTTAAAAAAAAAATTTTATTGTAAAATAATATGTAATTTATATGATTATTGCTTGCAGTATTCTTCAAATGAAATTTAAATCTGTTTATTTTCTGATAATTTAAAATAGTTTTAGAAGGAAATGCAACAATTTTTTATAATGAAATCAACTATATCATATTTTAAATTACATATTAGCAGATTTTCCTGTAAATTAAGAGTAATATCGGTTTTAATTCAAATACATAAATTAGAACTGGTAACAAAACTTCGCTTAAAAAGAAGATTTTTTTTTTTTTTTTTTTTTTTTTTTTTTTTTNATTTTTTTTTTTTTTTTTTTTTTTGCAAATCACAATTTCAAAAGTAAACCACCCCCGCTTATAATATCGAAAACTTATTCAAAGAAGATACATTCTATTGTTCTCGTGTTCCGAAAACAGAAATGCGATTCCAGAGCATATTTCATTGGATATCGAAATGGAATAAGAAAAAAATGGCGTTTGAGAGCAATTTTATTCGATTCCTGCGCCATTTTTATTTCAACGGAATTATTCAATATTTCGTGTAAAAGCAAAGCCTGGAAGTACAGCGGATCACGCATATTATCTTTTGTTCCTTTTTTATGACGCAAATAGCGTCGTCTATATTCTGTTTGTGCTAGGAAGCGATCGATTTGAAGGTTTTCTATTGCACATTTGTTTTCAATGAGAAAGAAATCGGACACATTTGACATATGCATGAAGTTTCTTTTTTCTACTCTACAGTGCCTGGCAGCATTTTGGAGTAAAAAAATAGAATCGCAAATATGATACTGAACATTTATTTATTGTTTATTTGAATTGTGATCTTTGTATTGATGTTTCTCTTTTTCATTTCTTCGTAACTCTGATGAAAATATTATTTTTTCAAAAATTGTTATTTTAGAGCTATAGTAAATTTTCTCATTGCGCCTGAAACCTTAATATGGTCCGATTTTTGATGATAACCTAATAATTAAGGAGTCAAATTGATCAATTTTGCCGTTTGTGTTGAAACATAGTAAAATGTAAGTAACTTTAAACGCTTTAAGTTTAAGAGAGATTTTATTCCATTCCTGCGCCATTTTCATTTCAATGGAATTATTCAATATTTCATGTAAAAGCAAAGCCTGGATGTACAGCGAATCACGCATATTATCTTTTGTTCTTTTTTTATGACGCAAATAGCGTCGTCTATATTCTGTTTGTGTTAGAAAGCGATCGATTTGAAGGTTTTGTATTGTACAGTTGTTTTCAATGAGAAAGAAATAGAACACATTTGATATACTCATGAAGTTTCTTTTTTCTGCTCTGCGGTGCTTGGCTGTATTTTGGCCTGAAAAAAATAACGATGTTTCTCAGACCGTCGCCAATTGCCCACTGTGCAACTCTAGTATGACGTAAATAAAAGTACCGTACTAGTTTATGTGCTCAATAACATCTAATATTATTAGTAGTTGTTTCTTACACTAGAATAAAATAAAATGTTACATTCTTTCTCTTATTTTTTATCAAAAAAGAGCAAATGTTTCTGTTTCTAATGAAAAATAAGTTACTCTCACTCTTTGTGAAGTTCTGGAAAATCACTGTTTGCAAGAAGCAGCGTATTTTAAAATTTTGAGAATTAAAAGGTTCGGCATGGTCTTTATGGATGCAATTCGAGGCTCCTGATAATCGATGGTTTTCCTAAGCCATGAAAAAAAAAAATTTTAATTTAAACTTTGAAATGCAGTATTAAGATTTCCAAAATACAGATACTATTTTAATAAGAGAGAACATAAAATTACTGCATATTCAAAAATTCCTTTGAATTCTTTGATTATAAATTTATTAAGTCTAAGAAAAGCAGAGAAATGATGAAAAGGACATGAGTAGATCTTCATGAAATTATGTTTTCTCTAAAGACACATCATAAAAACCAGGAATAAAAGCATTTTTAAACGCAACAAGATTAACATAGCTTAATTAACTTATAATGCGATTTATATTTATGCAATTTTAAACACTCCGAATAATACATAAAAGTAATTCTTAAAACAGCGGACCGCGTATTTAACATTGCTGTCGAACTATGGCGATTCAATTAAAATATACATTATTTTGATTGTTATCGTAAATATCACTTTTGCACTAGGGCAAATCCACGGCAAAATAAATATGATGTCTTTTTCGTAACAGAACATACATTTCAAATGCAAAGTTTAATTTAGTTCAAGAGATGGAGGGATTCGAACCCGATGTCTCTATGCTAAATTTTGGATGTTTGGACAGATTTGATGCGTAACAGTGAAACTACTGATATAGTTTAGCCTAATCCAAGATTTTGTGTAGTTATAAATGCGCGTATTTTATAGTTTTAATGATAGGTTAATCAATAGATATTGTTAGATATAAAAAATATTGCTATAAATCAAAACAATATTTCATAACTACGAGTATATTGTTATAGTTTTACTTAAAGTCATTACCAAAGTGCTTCTTTAAATATTACAGTGATTTTTGATGTTCCCATAGAGCCATAATTAGTTAGTTAGTTAGTTAGTTTTTAGTTATTGGCGCAAGAGCCAGTTGTGGCTATATCGCACCTACAACTTGGTTTTTATTAAATATCTATATTGATGTATCAAAACCAATGGCTTTGAGGTATGAGAAGATGTTGTCGTGGGGACTGTTACCAATTAATAAAATCAATGATGGATTAAAGCAACCGAATTGGCGTTGTCTCTGAATTTTAAATTTGCTACATTTGGTTAAAATGTGTTTCACAGTGAGCGGTTCCTTACAATGGGAACACTCCCATAGAGCCATAAATTACGGATAATTTTACATACGGATAATTTTACCATACTCTGGTAGTTTTTCTCAGTGCGTTATTATTAGTCTTATTTTACAAATCAAAAATAAGACATTAAAAATTACAAACAAAAATATTATTATTTAAACATAACTCTAAAAGGTAAAAAAACAAGGAAAGTAAAATTTTAAAACTGAACGACAGATAAGCAGTAAATTATCGAAATCTTTTTTTAAGTTTCATTAAAAAATTTTATTATTTTTTTTAATTAGAATAAGGCAACTTTTAGGTAAAAAAATATTTAAAAAATCAATTATGCATAGTTCAAAACATTGTCCATATAAACCCATTATTGAACCACTGCCTTAAGTGTTTATTTTATTTCAATTATTGCTACGCCATTATGAAGTACTTTTCTTTTCTGTTGTCTGGATTTTTTCACGTTAAGTTACGAGATCCAGTAAAAACATGTCACAGTAGATGAAGTACTCCTACTTTCCAAATTTTATTTACTATTTCTCTCTGACACAGATTCTATCGACTGTTACGAAGAAAGAGAAAACAAATGATTCCGATACAAAAAAAGCTGATAAAAGAAGTTCACTCAAAATTTTTTAAGCATATTGCAAATAGATGGGCAAACTTTTGATTAAGCAGTCAAATTTTTAAAAAATGAAAGGTAACTGAAGTTAATTTCAATAAATCATATTAATATTTGAATAAGTATGTTGATATTAACATTTTGTTAGCATAATCCAAGTAAAAAGCAAATTTTTAAATTACCTGTAATCTGCGGAATATTTTTCTATCCAATATTCATGCCTGAAGAGCTTGATATTGTTGCTTGAAGGTCGATGAATAATAAGCCAATACTTCTTTCCAAATATGTCAAAATTAGAGCTGCGTTTTCCCACAGAATGGAGCTTTCGCTTTCCAATGCGATGGATCAGGTTCAAATCCTAGCAGTGGCTAGTTGATACGAATTCTACTCCTGGCTCGTACTGAACTCAGTGCTGACGTAAAATATTCGCATAGGTAGATGGCTCATTAGTTAGAATTCCATTGCCGTTGCGTTAACAAAGGAAAGTTTTCGTGGTTTTCCACTCTATGTAATGCAAAAGCGGGTTAGTTTCATCATAAGGCCGGGATAGTATTGGTAAGGCGTTGGGCCTATGTCCAAGATTGTCGGGTATTCGATCCCCGAAAGCTGAAGATTCCTCGTGTAGTAAAAGGTGACTGGTGTATGTTAAATCTGTCTGGTCACAAAGTCCTCCAGGTTCCCATCAAAAAATAAATACCTCTGGGAGTACTGAATTGGAGATTGATTGTTCTCTGGTTAGGGTCGAAATTACGATGTGTGGATGAATAAATAGATTTGTGATAAGATTCGACCTATAAACTGGCTGTGATGTGCATGTGGCTAAAGTTGACCATGGATAGTCATAGAGGCCACTACTGAAAAACGAGAAACAAATCCTTTGCCTTATATCCACTTGGTTTCGCCAAGCAGGCTTGCCAGTATTTGGCAAGTAGCATTAGAAACAGTAACAACAACAGTTCCCACGAAAAGTTATCCAAAGCTATTTTGTCCCAAAACATGGGGGGGGGGCAGGAGTTGCCTTGCCTTGTGTTTGGTTCAAAATTACAAACCTACGGAACATTGGTTGTCGTGAACTCATAAATGGGTCTGTTGTTCAACACCGTTTGATACAAACGTTTATAACGTTTGATACAAAACGTTTTCAAAAATTTAAATAAACCTTTGTAATGAAAAACTTAAAAATGTTTCTTAATATTGTCTTTCATGTTGTTTCATGTATTTGGTGTTCTTCAATGATTTAAAACAGCGATAAATATTTTAATTGAGATATGTATCTTTGTATCTTAGAGATGATTAATTGACCTCAAATAAAACCAATCAGCTTTAGCATAATATTCAATTGATTAAATAATTTTGGTGATTTGAGTCTCCAATTCAGTAAAAAGCTGCTAAAATTTCATCAATATAAAACTTGAATAAATCAAATGCTACACTTATGATATTAGAATTCATTATGAATCCATTGAAACATTCTGAATTAGTCCGTATTGAATTACTCGTCTGAAACAATCCAGTCATTAGTGGTTTAATACAGTATTTGAACGATATTTATGTATTAAAAATTAATTATATGCAACGATTTAATCTATATTTTGTACTAATATGATTAATTCTATGTAATGGTTTGAGCGATATTACTGACTAACGATTGTTAGGAGGTAACGATTTAAACCACATTATGGACTAACGGTTGACTGATTGCAACGATTTGAATCATATAATGGATTAACGATTGATTGCATACAACGAATTGAACTATAATATGGACTGATGATTGATTTAATGCAACTATTTGAACGATATTGTTGACTAACAATTGATTAGATACAACAATTTAAATAATATTATTGCAAAACGATTGATTAGATGCAATGATTTGGATGATATTATGAACCTAACGATTGGTTGGACGCAACGATTTGAACGGTATTATAGATTAACGATTGGTTGGGTACTATTTTTTGAACGATATAAATCACTAAAAATTAAAAGCAAAGAATAGACTTTTCTTAAAATTTAGCGATTTTAAAGTTTTGGATCTGTACTATTTCGAATCGGCAATACTGAGATAATATTTGGCAAGACTTTCCTTTAACTATCTAATACGATTGCAATACTTTGTAATACACAATGAAACAAAAATTCTCACTTATTATTCCCCTTAACTAAAAACATAAAGAAATAACATTACTTTTAGAAAAATGCTTATTACCAGTGGACGCTATGTTTAATAGAAAGGTGTGTTTTGAATTGCAAAACTTTTCGTAGAGTAACAATTAAGTTCCCATTCCCAAAACTCAAACAGTTATTGTATTATTCGCTAAAAGGAATACTAATGAAACAGCACGTACAATGCATTGATAAACAATAAACATTTAACAATGAATGTCTCTATAGTTCTCTATAGCACTCAATAGCTCTCTCGATATGGAGAAATAGAATTTTAAAAACTATCCATATGAAAACTCCATTTTCAACAATCAATAACGAAATTTCAATTCAGAATTCAAAACCAATTTTTCAAATTTTTAATCCACCATTATTACGAATCGATCGTTTCGAAGTGAATGCCCCAAGAACCACTTAAAAGCTTATTTAAATTCCATACCAAGCGCAATTTGCGCATCTTTGATTTCGCTGAAAGCAAACATCAAACTCCTGACTAATTGTGATTTCCCGGATTCTGCCTCAATATTCCCCCCTCTTCCTTGCCTTTAAAATCCTGACTTTATCAATGATTTATCCCTGCTGATTTCCAGATTATATTTTCCGCTGGATTCTAACTTAGCTGTTCCCTGCTTATTTCGTTTCTTCTACTACTACAATAGTTTATTCTTGAAATACTCGTGGGGGAAATAGCTCCAGGAAAACTCGGAGGAATGCTGGCTTTATATTGCATTTTGAGGGAAAAGCTTTGCTATGAAATTCCCTATGGCGTGTAAACCCCTTTAATTGCTCTAAATCGTTTCCCTACGGGATTGTGATGCATATGGGGGTGGTTCGTCATAGGATAAATGGTGAGAAATAAGGAGAATAGGATTTGGAGAATTAAAATGGAAAACTATCTCTAATATTAAATATTTCATTAAATATATAATCTTAATACATACTGTATAAACACACATCATTCACTAAATACTGCTTAGATCAATATTACAAATTGATAATTATTCTATTATATATTAATTACAGAAATCAATGGTCAAAAACATTAAGTGTGAGACTACGCTATTTTAAACTGAATTAAGTTGAAGTCCATATACATGATAAACGATATTAAATATTATTAATACATAAACACATATTATCTGAACACTACACAAATGCATAATCTTAATATACTAAATAAAAGCATATTCACTAAATACTTCTTAGCCAGTATTATAAATTAATAATTATACTATTACGTATTAATTATGCATAACACTAAAATTCAGTGGTCTACAGCTTTAAGTGTAAGATAACACTAATTCAGGGACAATCCATACATATGAAAAACAATCTACAATGTTGAATACTATTAGTACATAAACACACACTATCTATAAACTTTGTAAATAATCTTTATATTCCACATAAACACACTATATACTATACTACGCAAATAATCTTAATATATTATATCAACACACATCATTTATTAAATACGCTTCAGACCCGTATTATAAATTAATAATTATACATTCGTGCATTCAGCTCATACATTCAGAATGTTCTGTAATCATTGTCTCGAGTATATATTTTTAAAATTCTCATAAAAAAGAAGCAAAAAAACTATGCAAACTAAGAATGACAATTTAGTATTTAAGGGTGAAACGTTCAAATACGATTTCAGCATCTAACGTATCACTATTGAAGAGGACGGGATTAGAAACATCAAAAATCATTTAATAATTGGAGGAAACTTAAAGGTGTTTTGAACTATCAGCTTTCATTTATCCTATCAATCTTACGTCAGTCAAACTGATTTTGATGTTTTTAATCCCTCTTTTCTTGTAAGTGATTTGACTAGATTAGAAAACTTTTATCTTTTTTTTTCTCGCTTAAATTCGAGATATCCAATCTGTTTGTTTTATACTTATAATTGAACAAGGGTCCTAAAAATGGATATTAAGGGTAGTAGTTACAGGACACCATGTTTATCGTTATAATTTACTATAGAATCTAGACTCTCTAACCTAATGTGAAATATTTTCATTGCAAACTTTTTTTTATTCATTTTGTTATCACGTTTTTAAATAACATTAATTTACGTGTTTTGGGCTTGCAGTGACTTTTTTTACTTATTGTATTGAGGTGGTTTAAATTACAACCCTCAAAACCATTCACTTTCCTGTGAAACTTCAATAAAAATTTCCAGGCTGTGGTGGTTCAGGGAATAGAGCGCTCGCCTAGCAATGAAGTGTCCCGGGTTCGAATCCCAGCGATGGTTGGTATGATACAAAATTATTCACCCGGCTAGTACTGACTACAGTGTTGACGTAAAATATCCTTAGTAGTAGACGACTCATGGGTTTGAATCCCCTCGCCATCAGGCTAGCCGTGGGAGGTTTTCCTCACCATGTAACGCATATGATGGTCAGCTCCATCAAAAACACCCTTACGGAGGTAAACTAGATCGATTTACCGAAAGTATCCAAAATCCAGCAATTTTGTTTTTTACTTTTTTTGAGGACACATATTTTGTTCAGTGTTTTAAATAAATAAGAAATAAAAATAGTAAAATAAATACGAAAAAAAGTGAGGGTCTGTATTTTTTGGCGACTTCTCACTTGCGCCCGACTAAACGAAAAATACTCAATTTTGAATGCATCATCACACTACTCATGAAGCTGATCATTAACTTTTAGATCCTTTAATGAATCTCTTCAAAGGTAATTTATAACTTGCATTTTAAATTAATTTACAAAAAAAAAAATAGTACACATTGTAAAATAACTAATAAGTTTGATTCAAATAATTTTGTCTTAAAATGTATCGTTATAAGATGATATCATTGAATTCCATTAAAATAAAGAAAAACTCTTTTAGTTATAAACTCTTAATTTAGAAAGAAAAAATTTAATCCAAGTATACGTTATAGGGTTGATTTGGCGACATCAGCAATGTTTCGGAGGGCGATAAAGTTTGTAATGTGTAGTAGTAAATTTGGCCAGATTCGGTAGGTAATTGCATTATAGCCATTTTGCAATTCCACTTGGAAATCGTAGTATGATTTTGTTGACTACCTTAATACACCTTATGAACAATGTCTTAATTGAAAACTAAAGAAATATGGAAGCCATCGAAGGAAAACTAGATCCTATGTGATTTTCCAGCCTATAAGAAAGTCTACAATACGGTCTTATTACAATATGAGACAACTTTTTTTCTTGAAGTTATACTTCTTATGCGACTTCCAACAAGGATGCGTTAAACGTTTAACGCGTTCTCACTAGCATAAAAATAATAAAAGTCATAAAAGTATTGCTTTTCTATAAATATTTTTTTTAGTTTGTTTTGATACACATATAATTTAATAGAGTAGTATTTTTTACTTTCAAATTTAGAGGATAACAATTGTAAAAAATGAGTGAAAACAATCCCACTGACAATGCGACGGATTTAAGGTTATGTCAAGGTACGTCTCTTGTGAATATCAATTGATTGTTATGTTTTCTCTTTTGAAATTACATTATGACGCATTTACCATACATTATTAATACAAATACATTTTCCAGGGCGAGACGATGAGGCAACCACAAGCACTGGTTCAAGAGGTCCACGAGGTAAAAATGCACAATATTACCCCGTGATTACAGAGCACGGAAGCGAGCGGAGCAGGAAAAAGAGTCGTTGAATAGAACTAGCAATCCTTCTACGACTGCTGATTCCTCTACAATTAACATCGCAGGTTGTGAAGTTTAACTTCTTTCGTGCGGAGGGGCTCCACGCACTATTTTTTTTAATCTATAGAGGTATTTGTGATTTAATGTAGTGTTAGAAAACATTTTGTAGTGCGTGTCTAACATATGATCGATTTATGTGATATTTGTAAATAAATTTTAAAAACTTTATTGTTCCGCAAAATATTCTGAAAACACATTCTGAAATTTAAGTTATTTATTTAACCCACGACATTCAAACTTTAATCAGAGTTACTTTTGATCTAATATCTCAAGTTTTATAATTCCCGTATTTATGACTAAAATATAATCAAAATGAACGTATATATTTTATAAGCCATTAAAATAAATATTACTTATCATACGATGAAAATAAAATCAACAAACATATTTCAACTAGCAATTTCAAACTGTAACTTATAACTTAAAGTCATTTCTCGATTAACCATTTACAAGTTGCTTAAAATTAGTTGAGTTCATCTAGTAGTGATATCAATTATAATTCCAAGAAGGTATTTGGCTCTGTTTTGGAGAGTTGAGCTTCCCTATTCGGAGATGTCAGACATCTAGCAAACGCACGCGTTTTAATTATCCTACCGACATCACGATGACACGACATCGCCAAGTACATTTAATTAAAGGGCCGAAATTTCACGTTTAAAGCGTAATTGAATCACTTCTGATAAACGGGTGACTTTTAAGCGCAGATGGAATGAAAATTAATTTCTTATATTTTTATGCGATATGTATATTTATTAAATTCTTAGGTATATATTAGTTGTGAATAAAATAGACTTGAAAGGAAATAGTTTAGAGTTTAAAATTGATAAAGAATATAAGCGATAGCGTAAATTAATGACGCACAGATAATAAAATGTTGAAAAATAATTTTAATTTAAGGTTAAGCTGGTTTTAACATTTAATTTATCACAATAATACATTTATGAAATATATTGTTTTTAGTGATTTTAAACAGTAGACAAGAAATAAGACATTAAATTAATTATGAAAACAAGATTTAAAAAATAGAGCACGCATTATTAATTAACGTTGTTGTTCATTTACGTCGCAGTAGAGCTGCACAATGGGCTATTGGCGACGGTCTGGGAAACATCCCTGAGGATGATCCGAAGACATGCCATCACAATTTTGATCCTCTGCAAAGGGGATGGCACCCCGCTTTGGTAGTACGACGACCTGCACGCGAAATCGAGCACTCTACGGTAGAACAGTTTAGCGAGGGCCAATACCGCACACCCTCAGTCCCTTCGCAGGCTGATCCAAGTGGTCACCCACCCGCACACTGACCGCAGCCAATGATGCTTGACTTCGGTGATCTGCTGAGAACCGTGTCTTAACGATCAGTCCACTGCGGGACATTATTAATTAACGTAAGACGTTATCTATTCATATTTATTTCTCGGTTATTTCTCTATCTATCGGCAGCACTATAGCTATTCTTCATTTATTTAGATTGGCTTAAGTAACAATTTAAGTAGTGTTAAAAATTGGTTATACGTTAGGTATATGTTTAAATTCATTTTGTTAGGTAGTCTGAAGTAAAAATTTGATATTTTTTTTTTGGAATAAAAACTTAGTGCCGAAGTAACTATGATATTTAGGTTTATTTTAATCCTTTCTAAAATGTCTTTAGAAATTTTAATCGTAAATGGTGATATGGTGCCGCAAACTGTCATATAAATTATTG
Organism: Parasteatoda tepidariorum; assembly: GCF_043381705.1. Taxonomy (NCBI): domain Eukaryota; kingdom Metazoa; phylum Arthropoda; class Arachnida; order Araneae; family Theridiidae; genus Parasteatoda; species Parasteatoda tepidariorum. Next base: position 21,415,436 of record NC_092213.1, read on the forward strand.
GTGACAGCTCATACCTTTTTTGAGCAATAGCTTATACATAATGTGATACGAAAGTTATGTTTCGAGAGGTGCGTGAGGAAGTAGTACAGCATGTAATGTAGCATTGCGTTGAGTTTTGTATATCTTATTTCACTGCGAAGATAGAAATAATTTTACTGTCTACTTACCTAAAATATCCCGCACTGTTACATACGGTGGTTTGTGAGATTTAATTGCAGAGGGGCAGGTTTTTAAATAATTACCGTTATTTTTTTCAATACTGACTTGCCAATACTGAGAAGCCTATTTTAAGGCAGAAGAGTTCGCATTTTCTTGTTCGTCAGTGGCGCCATCTAGGGCCAAGAATTCGACTTATGCTACACACATACGTAACGGCCCGTTTTACAGGGAGGACACCGTCACTCATTCGCAGATCGTAATTTTGACCTAAACCAAAGCGCGATTATTTTCCGATCCAGTACCCCCAGAGCTATTGATTTGTTATGCGAACTTGCAGGACGTTTTGACCCCGGCAGATTTAACAATCACCAGTCACTATTTTGTACACAGGGATCAAACTCACGATTTTAGAGGCATGAATCCGATGCCCTACCAACCAGGCTATCTCTGCTCCATATAATTATTAAAATTCAATATATATAGGACTTTGAAAATATCATGGTGAGCTTCTTGAAAATAGTTAAAACTGAAATCAAAGCCGCTCAGGCAACAATTAGACGGTGAAAAAATTTAGCTAACAAATTGTTTCAAACTAATTAAGGTGTAAGTTAGGAGAAGGGATTGCAGAATTAGTATATTTATATGCAGTTGTCTTGTGAATTAAAGTTTGTGTTGTGAATTAAAATTGGCTACCATTAAAGTTTATATATTGTAGAAGATAATTTTGATAAGTGGTGAAACCGATGGTCTACAAAGGCCACTAGCACGATATAAAGACACATTTTTTGGAAATAAATTAAACTTAAAATAAAGTATTTTTAACTTAGATTTAATGATTCTCAGAAGAGTGCGTGAAAGCGAAGTGAAATATAGGATGTTCCAAAAACGTTGCCATTAATAAAAATATTTTTGGAATCCTTTTTGAAAATTAAAACATTATCAAAATATATTTGATGACTGTCCTTTGAGCTACCACAGCTCTAGTGCCTCAAAATGAAGGAAAATCAATCCTTATTTTTTAAAGTGCTCTTATTTTAAAATTCTTACTAATCGAAATAATATTTTAGTGAAAAACGATTAAACTATAGTGGCCCACCTGCATATAAAAATGTCTGGGAAAATTAACCCAATTAAAATATAAAATTATACTGATCTGGTTTGCTTTGAGCCAATAAGATTAAGGAATATCAAAAGCTCATTAACTCTTAATTTAACCAGAAATGAGATATTTTTCTTGCAACCAAATTTGCCAACCATTTTCCTACTATAAATGCTGAGCCTCTAACAATATTTGATCTTGGAGTTATTTTTCTATAGTTCACGATACTAAATGTAGATCGGGAAAATGAAACATTTTACATACTACACACTTCAGCTTATATATTCCTCGTTTGAAGGTTGCTGGGGTCAAAATAAAATCCTGATAATTACGTATAAGGAATTTTCCTCAAATCACAAAAAATAAATAAATAAATAAATAAATAATAAATAAAAAAAATTATAAGAACAAGATTTTTTTTAAAAAAAATTGCTTATAGGTACTAAAAAAATTCCGTAGTCGCTTGAATTTTTCTGTAATTCCTAAACCAAAATTGCAATTTTCAGGAATTATGGAATTATATTATTAGGTGATTGCATAAGTTTTTGCCTAAACTGTATTGCATAAAATAGAATTCTTACTGAATAGGTGTGTTACTGAATAGGTATTCTTATGCGCTATTGAAGAAGCGTTCTTATGTGCTATTGCAGAAGCGTTCTTATGTGCATTTGTATTGCATGTTATGTGCTAACTGTATTGCATAGAACTGTATTCTTACGTGTTTTTGAATAAGTGTTTTTAAGAGCATTTGAAGAAGTGTTCTTATTAGCTATTGATATAATATTGTTTGGATGAATAACTATGAGCAACACGTTTAATATAATATTAGATTCCAAGCAAAGTGCGTAAAGCTTGGTAAACTGGAATGACATCATTATTCATAAAGTGAACACTGCAAACAGACTCTTAAAGCAAGTAGTAATTCATATAAAGTCGACCTCTAATTTTGCGCTCTTCAAAAAAAATATATATTAATAGTAAAAAACTGCATTCTGTGTAAGAACTTGTGGTTTTTTTTGACAAAAAATCATGTGATATCTTTACAAAAAGGAACATAATGTTTGAGAAATTGGTAAAATACATGAAAAATACATTTTTGATTAAGAAATGCCCTTTTATAAAAATGCCTTGAATTCAAATTGACTTTAAGTTATGAATAAATTTTTGCAATTATAAAATATTATCTAGCCTAGCTCAATTAACAATTTACAATACCACCATAAATTATGCAGAGTACAGAACATTGCTTTAGAATTGAATCGAACTAAATTATTAAGAGAACATATATATAAATATATTATATACCAAACTCAAGGGTTCGTTTCGGAGATAAATGAAACAGTGCTTAAGACTACAAAAATGTTTTAGCAAAATCTTCCAGAAAATGCAATTATTTGTAACACTCAATTACAGCTGAAGTAACAATGTAACACAGCAAAGCACCAACTTTGTGACTTTAGACGGCTCCAGATCAGTCAACTACTACAGTCACAAGAAGACTACAATTTTATCTAGCGAGGTACACTCCTATTTATATAGATTTGGCGACGAAGTCACTGGAACTTTCGACACGTTTCTAGACGATTCTTGCATAACTTCATAACTATTGCTGAGTTCTCTTTGAAATTTGTAAGTTTTCAAAACTATCATTTTGTCTCCAAAATGGTCGCCAATCATCGCCATATCGGCAAAAATTTTGCCAAAGCGAGTCTTCTATAAGAAATACATGAGGCTTTATTTCCTCTTTAAATTACGCTAGAATTACAATATTTTTTTAGCAAATTTTCTAATTAAACTGTTTATTTAGATTCCATTTCGTAACAAAAGGATGTTCACAAAATTATACACATATTTACAAATTTGCAAAAATATATTGTAAGGTTCGCATAAGTTTAATTTTATCACTGAGCAGAAAAGTGCAGCATTAATATAAAAAAAAGTGGCAGCAGATTACATATAAAAAAATAGAACGTTTCGCTTTAAAATATTTGTCGCTGTTTATTATTGTTTATTAATTTTTTTTTTTAAATTTCCTCTCGCGTATTAATTTTATTTCATTTAAACTAAATTCCTCGTTTTTCTACCTTACCTTATAATATACATACATAAAATACTTTAAGTTTCATTTTATTTTTAATGAAAGAAAAAAACATTTTTGCCCTGGAGACAAGGAACAGTATTCAAAGTTAAGAGTTGTTTGAGAAAGCGTGATTAAGCACATTTTTCAACGACACCAAGTATAGTGTCGTCGGTATAAAAGCAGATTATTGATACATTTAACTCCGCCTAAACCGCATATCCCATGCAGAAAAGTTCTAACCAATTTGACAACCTGGAAGAATGTCGTGGGAGATCTAATAGACTAATCCATCATGAAAACGTGAGACCATGAACCGTACCTTCTCATTAAAAGCATTCAGCGAGAATATCCCATTTTCTCTCGCCGATTTTTATTTTCTCTCGTGCTTTCATTTAACTTTCCTTTCTTTTTTTATATACTTGCCATTGATTCAATTGTTGTAGCGTAAGTTGCAATGTTTTCACTGGTAGCATACCAGGAGAGATGGAGCACTTAAACTTCTTTTGTTTGTGTTTTTCTTTTCTTTACGTCCGTTTTATCAACCGTTAAGTCTATCCACGATTGAACGCTTTTGGGAAACAGCGTTGTGTAATAGGGATTTTTCTCTGTCTATTAGAACACGCAAAGAATGCTGGGATAGTAATAAATAGTTGTTGACTACCTACACGAGAAGTTATTATTAAGAGATTTAATCCTTGTTAAAAAGATATAAGTGTACGAGAAGCAAGTCGTGAAAAAGCTGGCCAATTTAATATTTATTTTTAGACTTTGAAATTGAAAATTTTGAAAATGAAATCAAAATTTTGGTTTTTGATTTGCTGAGCTAACAGAGGTGCGTTTCTGGCAAATGATACTAGACAGTACATTCTTAATGCGTATGAGAGAAAGTGAATAAAATTTAAAAAAAATTAGTAAATAAAAAACTAGCACACTTAGTTATTTTCTTTTCTAAGATAAATGATTTGTACTCAATAGTCTTTTTGTTTAATTTTATAACTGGCGTTGAACTGCCGACGCAATTCTAAGTTTACGACCATCAATTTAATATAATTTAATTTAACCCCTCTCCGCCCCAATAGGGGCCATTCGAGGATTAAGTCTCAAAATGCACATCTCAGTCTCACAAAGAAGGCCCACAAGTGAAACAACCCCGAGAGTGACTCTGGGTTTCACTGGTGTAAATGTACAGATGTAAAGATGTTATATTTACAGAGCTCCAAGCTACAACTGAAGAATATTCAATACCATAAATTTACAGAGGTTACATGCTCTATAGGGTAGGACAACAAAATTTGGAACATAATATATGAACTTGAATTGTAAATGAAGGTGTCCGGATTGGACAATAAAATTTGGAACATAAAAATTTGGAACATAATATTTTTCGTCACTTCGATGAAAAATTCGCTCGGAGCATATATCAGGAAAGGGTTTCATCAAAAACAAAAAAAGTTTCGTAATATTTGAGTATCCATCTTTTACGTGTGTAGTGTCAGCAAGTTTAAAAATAAACTATCATTATGCTAACTTATACAGTAAGAAATTGATTAAATGGTTTAATATTAAATTTTAATAATATATAGCACTAATTATTAAAAAACGATATTACATCTATAATCTTTGAATATCTAAATTTGGTCCAGCTTTAATCGAAAAATTGAGGATCTTTTCTGAATCGGTTCTTCGTGTAATTAATTGATGCAGAGCTTTAAATTAAAGGCAATCAGTTAGTCTGGGATCGCTTAAATTTGATTGGAATCACCATACAAAAAATTGCCTGTGATTCTCTGACCTGCAATCAATGAAAAGGGATGGTAAGAATCGAAATATTGAGGGTCTTTTTCCGAATCGGTTCTTTGTATAATTGAAGTCAGGGCTCAAAATTAACGATGGTTAGTTAGTCTGGTCACAAAATACTATATTTCACAACAACTGAAAACATAAAATATTCAATTTTTCAAATTCAATTTCGTAACTTTTTAGAAAATAAAATCTAATAGAGACATGCAAACTTACCGGTAAAAATATGTGCCAACTAGCATTGTTTTTTTAACTACTGGTCATTGGTTTTTCGTAGTACTAAATGTTCTTAATTTTATCCCTGATTGCAGCCTTATTATATTTGCTTTTAACCATATATCTTTAATAATAATTTCTTATAACTTGAAATAACTAAGTATTGTCTATACATATTCTTATAACAGGTTCAGTTCTTATAACAGGTTCAGTTTCATAGTCGTAAAATATTATCCATATTAAGAAGATTTAGTACCGTAATTCTCAATTTTTAGCAACTAGTATCTCATTCTTTTTGATCAAATATAAGTTGTTATAATGCTATAACCATGATTAACTTCGAAATTCTTTGCTCAGATTTCTTTTCGACTGCCCATAACTTTTACTGATGTCTTGATTTAACTTTTTTCTCCCTACCCTTAAACTATTAATCTCCAGAGAAAAGTGGCACTTCGAAGTTTGGCACTTCAAAGAAGAAAAAAAACTTCCAATCGTTGATTACGCTTCGGAAAGAATTTAATGGAACTTATCTCATAATTATTTGGTAATTTGATTTGTAATTTTTCTGTTTTGGATCTTATCTGTTTTTAATGATAATCTTTTCCATTTTTGCCATATGCTTTTCCTTCTTTTGATTTAAGACGTGCCAATGAAGAAGGTGAATCTAATTTGTCTGTGATTTAAGTACCTTTAGGGAATAAATAAACTAAGAAAAAGAAATCACAAGACTCGAGGAAAATAAATCTTGATAACTTTACGAAAGAAATTTTATTTTATTTGTGAATTATTTTTTAAATTTATGTAATTTTTATTGTTTTGGGGGATAATGCAATTTAAACGTTTCTGATATATGCAGTGATGAATTTTTGTAATTGTACTAAAAGGTTAATACTAAGAAAAATCAATTTGTATTATTGTTTAAAGTATTTAATTGCTCAATAATGATTATGAAAAAGATATTATTACGAAAAAGGATCATTAAAAAGGGCATTATTTTTTCGTATTTTTTAACTAAACATCTATAATAACATTCATTATAAAAAAATGAATTCGTTTCACCTATAATAGTTTTAAAATTAGATTTTGTATCAGATAGATCAGTTGTTTTTGGTGTATATACTGAGAATAAGTAAAATAAACTAAATTGCAATTTTTGTTAAACCAAATCGAAAAATAACTGTTGCACGCTTTCACAACAATTATAAGGGGAACATTTGTCTCAATTGTTGAATGATTTATTTGTTTTTGAACTGAAAAGTTAAATGAGAAAAGCAAATGCAGCATTTTTTTTAATATATCGTTACTAAAAATACCTCTAATATTAGTATTTTTAAATTTCAATACTTCTTTTTCACTGTCATTTTGCTTAAGAAATTCATAAGAGTAACCAAAATATTGAATAAATCGTGGATTATTGATTGAATATTAATATTATTACACGCTTCAAAAATCATTACTCAAAAATCAAGTCCATGCTCTCAGAACTTCAGTAGTTAAAAAGTTTCGAAACCTCAAGGTTCACACTTTTGTAAACTACTACTCTAACCCGTGATTTGTTGATTTTTTAAGAAATGTCTTTAATGAATATTATCATGAATAAATTTGTTCATTTGATTTAATAATCAAAGCTTTTGAGTTCCCCGAAAAAGAGAAAAACTGGAAGCAGAATCAATTTATAGCTACCTTGTTTTCTGGCGAAGTAAAATATCCTTGTTTACCAAAATTTATTACAATTGTAACTAATATACTAAACTAAACTAAACTCAGTGGCGCGACAGCCCATAGTGGGCCAAGGCCTACTCTGCTAATCTTAGTTTTCTTGACCGTGGGCTCTGTGGTGCAAGAGCAGATGTTCCGGTTATGTGGTCAGCCAAACGCGGAACCACTAGAGTTTAGTTCCCAAGCATGCTTGGTACTCATTTATCGACCCACTGAAGGGATGAAGGGCTGAGTCAACCTTGCCCGGCCCGATGATCGAACCCAAGACCTGTGGCACGGGGGCCGTGATTTGATCCGGAATTTTTTTACAGTGTAGTGGTTTTCCTCTTACTTTACAAAATTTTAGTAATGAAAAGGTTCTTCTAACAGTTTCTTAGAGCATTGACTATAAAAATATTATCTCTAAGACACTTTATTATTTTTTCAGTTCCAAATAACCAAATTTCTTAGAAAAAAATAAGGTTATTAACTAAAAATATTCCAAAACTTCTTAATAAAGATTTTTTTTAAAAGGTCCGGTATTATATTTGCGGAAACTTTTGCGTTCTTACCGCTATTAAAATAATAGTTTCGCGGAATAAGTACCATAAGAAGATAGAAATTTCCACTTTTAGAATTCAAGCAGCGTTTCCACTATATCATTTTACTTGTCCCAAGAAAGCATTAAACCGCCTCCTTATTGTATTAAGGCTACACAGTACCCTAAAATTCGCAAAAATATGTAAAAAAATATTTTTGCATTTTTGGGTGGCTAATGTGGTTGGGAAGCAAGTTGAAAATTTTTGCATCTGAGATCTAATTAGTTTTAGAGATATTAGGATTTTTTCGAGTCGTGTCAGACTCACAATTTGACAAGCAAGGGGGCGTGGTTAGTTTCGTTTTCTTTTAAATCTAATTTTAAAACTTTTTTTTTCAAAAAAAAAACTTATTTTATTTCGATGATTATTAATTTTCACTTTCTCCAAAAGTTATCAGCTTTCACTTCTAGAAGCATTGTTGTTTATTTATGTTCGGCGTTTGTTGGATGCGTTCTAAAGTTGTGTTTTTACTAAATTTTTATTTATAAGAAGTCTTTTTTAAGACTAATATTTTTTAATTTATAAATACATTCGTTACAGAATATTTGTTATACTTTATTGACTGAATATTAGTTATCTTTTCTTTGATAAAATGCCACGAGTGAAACGCTCAAGAGAAGCGAAGAAACAAAATGTTTTGAAGAGATGGCAGACGACTAAAAATAGTTGTTCTGATATTCAGTCACCTAAAACTGAAAGCAGTTTGAGAATTCAAGATACAACTTTTTCTAAAGAAGACGCAATAGTTAAAACTAATAATATTGTTGATACTTCTAACTATATTCTTGTTGACAGTGAAAATTTAGCTGGCTTGTTTAAAAATCTACTGTGCAGTTCTTGTTCAAATGCTTCCCTAAAACTTTGTTTTTCACAAAGAAATGGATTCGCGCATAAATTGACTGTTGTGTGTGAGACATGTAGTGAAGCAAACAGGGAAACATGTTCTTCTAAAAAATTGCACATGCAGAATTTATCAAAAACAGAATGTGTAAATGCCCCAAATCAAGCTTCCAATGGACCTTTTGATGTGAACATGAGATTTGTTCAAGGGATGTTGAGTTTGGGACTTGGGTACGCAGTTCAAGGCAATGGACTTGGGCAAGTTCCTCATCCAAGCAAATTGCTAGATACAAGGATTATAGACGAACATATTTCCGTAACAAAATTAACTCTATGAGGTACAAAGCAGCTCAGCAAAAAATTAGACTTGCTAAATTGCGACGCCTCAAAACTGAAAAAAAATTAGAAGGTGTTGTGTACAAACCTGGTTATTTCATATAATTAACAATAATGTCTATTATATTAATTGTTATTATATTATAATCTACTCAATTTTGAAGGTTTAACATTTAGGCAATTGAAAATTCATATAATTATGCTAGCTATTTCTTTAATCCTATTGTTTTGTTTGTCTAAACCAATGTTACGTGTATTTTAGCCGATAGAGGTTACATATAAATTTTGAATGTGAAAAAATATAATACTATTAATATTCAAGTAAATTAGTGTTTTTGGACCAGCAATAAGTTTGTTTATAATATATTAAGAAAGTAGAACTGTACAAGCATTTTTAGTTTTGGTTTTATGGTTTTCTTTACTTTAAATGTCATTTTCTCAGACATTCTTTTTTGTTGATGCCACTGTTTTCGATTCCCTAAGGCTTTTTTTCCTTTAAATATAAAGCCTTGAAATTTTTTGTAGAAACTTTTATGTATATACAGACCAAAAGTTAGTATGGATTTCAGTGTGAGATGTATACATTTTGTTTAATAAAAATTTGAAGTTGGAGTTTTTAGAATTTTCGGGTTTTCCACGTGTTTAGTAACGATAAAAATAATTAAGATTCAACTAAGTATCAGAGCTTCAAATCCATACTAACTTTTGTTCCTAATAATCTAAGATATTTATATTATTTAAAATAACTGAAAAATTTTGAAAATTAAAAAAGTTATAAAAGTTTAAAAAATCTTAGACCTGTGGCACGGGGGCCGTGATTTGATCCGGAATTTTTTTACAGTGTAGTGGCTTTCCTCTTACTTTACAAAATTTTAGTAATGAAAAGGTTCTTCTAACAGTTTCTTAGAGCATTGACTATAAAAATATTATCTCTAAGACACTTTATTATTTTTTTCAGTTCCAAATAACCAAATTTCTTAGAAAAAAATAAGGTTATTAACTAAAAATATTCCAAAACTTCTTAATAAAGATTTTTTTTAAAAAGTCCGGTATTATATTTGCGGAAACTTCTGCGTTCTTACCGCTATTAAAATAATAGTTTCGCGGAATAAGTACCATAAGAAGATAGAAATTTCCACTTTTAGAATTCAAGCAGCGTTTCCACTATATCATTTTACTTGTCCCAAGAAAGCATTAAACCGCCTCCTTATTGTATTAAATGCGAAATTGAATCATGTACCGAGTTTACTGCAATATTGCACGCACTCTGGAAACTAGAGCACTAGAATAATATTGTCCCCTGTTCCTTCTTTTTGGCGACATTCCAAGTCCCTTAAGACTGCCAAATTTTTTTTATCGCTATACAAAGTTCGGCAGGTAATAGTTCTCTACAAAGGTTAGATAACAGTGTCTAGGAAAGCTCTTCTATTTCTTTGACACTTGGTTAGTTTTAGAGTGCTTGTATAACAAGTGACGAAGTAAACAATAAGAGTAAACAAGAGATATATATATTTTTTTTTATCATGCCGAGGAATCCTCTTACAGATCAAAATTATTTACTTGCTGTAAAGTGGTTAAATTTCCTGTTTTTGTATTGACAGGTTGTTTTGTTAAAAAGAAGTGCAAGAAAGATAAAATACTTCATACGTTTTTTCTGTGTGAAATTTTTTTCAAGAAGTTTAATGAAGCTTTTTTTTTGTTTCAAATTCGTTCATTTACCATTTTTTGATTTTTCTTTGAATAAAAAAATGCTTTACTTATAATAAAAAAGAATTCCTTTTTACAGCTTTAGAATTATTATGATAAATAGATTAATTATTTCTATTTTATAACTATTTTTGAACAGCCGACCCAATTCTTGGGTGAGCGACTACTAATATCCTTAATAACACCGTAGCCCTGTAATTTTGAACCCAATCCAAAAGACAAGGGAACTCCTGGATCCAGTATAGGAAGAAATTTTGCCTTCGTGGAGGACTTTTTGATGGAACTAACCCGAATTTGTGTTACATGGAGAGGAAGACCACGAGAACCTCCCACGGTTAGTCTGACGGCAAGGGGACTCTAACCCATGATTCGTCTACCACTGAGGATATTTCACGTCAGCACTGTGGTCTGTGCGAGCCGGGTGCGGAATTCGAATTGCCAAGTCATCGCTGGGACCCTCGTTGGAAGGCGAGGGCTCTATCCCCTGCGCCACAATGGCTCTAAATAGAATTATAATAAATAGTCCAATAATGTTAACATATTGTAATAGTATTATATTGTATTATTTGCTTGCGAATGTAGAATTAATCTGTAGAGTTTGTAAGCAATTTTGCAGTCATTATTTAATTAAATGTTGCATTGTTTTTATAACTTATTTCATATTTCGCAAGCGGTATTCATATTTTTATAGTTTTTCTACATTTTTCCACGAGTTCTCTTTAACTTTTTCACATAGCAATGATATTTTGTGTGTTGCTGTTACTAATAATGCTAACTAACAACAAATATAATATAAGAAAAATTACTACCTCTAAGAAACTGATTCTTGACGCGCCAAATAATCATTGACAAGCCTAATCAGAATAAATGATTCAGATTCATAAATTAGATAATTTTCCTTCGCATTCAAGAATTTATAAATTTAAAAGAAAAGCACGAGTTTTCTAACTGAAAAAAAATGCCTATGATCATATTTCGAAATTTGGTACCTGTTTTATAACTTTGTTTAAAGCATTAATGGTATAAGCATTTTTCACTATCCAATACATTAACCTCAAGTTAATAACTATCCATAAAATATGCCATACTTTTTTTTCAATATTTTTAGATCCTATATTTTTCAATATTTTTAGATATAATTTTTCCTCCTACTGCAAATCAAATTTAAATACATTTTAACATAAAAATAAGATGATTAGTAATTTTCATTTTTCTTAAATGGCGATGTTTATTAATTATTTTTTTTCGAATAAATAGAATATATAAATCGTATTACGTGCCACCAGACGATAAAATATAATAAGAAACATTGTCTTAACTTATACCTGCATAAGTTATATTTACAAAACCTAAAATGTTCCGTAATTGAATATCTTTTACATGTTTCAATGAATTTTTTTATGAAGGTCTTTACGTTTTATTTCAACTAGCAATAATAACACATATAAATAGACTCAAAAGCAATAAACAAACGTAAAAAATAAAATGATTAGCAATTTTAATTTTGCCTAATTAGCAATTTTTATTAATTGTTTATAGTCGAATAAATATAATATATAAATCGTATTACGTGCCACCTGACGATAAAATATAATAAGAAACATTGTTTTAACTTATACCTGCGTAAGTTATCTTTACAAAACTTAAAATGTTCCATAATTGAACATCTTTTAAATGTTTCAATGACTTTTTTTTATGAAGGTCTTTACGTTTTATTTCAACTAGCAATAATAACACATATAAGTAGACAGAAAAGCAATAAACAAACGTAAAAAATAAAATGATTAGCAGTTTTAATTTTGCCTAATTAGCAATTTTTATTAATTGTTTATAGTCGAATAAATAGAATATATAAATCGTATTACGTGCCACCTGACGATAAAATATAATAAGAAACATTGTTTTAACTTATACCTGCGTAAGTTATCGTTACAATACCTAAAATGTTCCATAATTGAACTTCTTTTACATGTTCAAATGTTTCAATGAAATTTTTTTTATGAAGGTCTTTACGTTTTATTTCAACTAGCAATAATAATACCTATAAATAGACAGAAAAGCAATAAACAATCAATTGATACAAAGGTCATTACATAAACCCATACATTTGTTATAAATGAATCTCATTTATTACGTTTCGGTCTTAATGACTCATTTTTCAAATCAAACCACATCTCATCGTGGAACAAATTATAAAAGGAAAGATTTACACTCGTCGAAGAGTTTATTGAATAAAGAGAATTCTATTGTTAAAGATTCTCCCTCACTGTTATATATTATCGTCCTGTCTTTGCCTTCCCTCAAAATACTTTTCTCCCACAAGAACAAACTGTTTGAGTAGCTGAGATTGGAAAATCCTGAGGGGCATATACAAATTTGAAAACAGAATGAGAACAATCTTTGATAAAATGGAGCTTTTAAGGAAACTTATGCTAAGTAATGGAAAATTTGATAAATAATTTGGGGAAAGCTTCGAATCTTGTAATTAGTTTATGGCTTTATGTTTGTTTGTGGGGGGAATCAAAGATGCATAATTTGTGAGTGATGGTATAGATTTTTGGACATAATCAGCCGTTGGTAGAAAGTCTGGAGCAGGAATTGGGAAGTAAATTGCTAAATATTTAGCATTCGGATTTGAAGCGCATATTACAAATTGTTGTGCGGTATTTATTAAATATTTATTTGATAAAAAGGAAAAATTCGAGCATTTTCTTTTACCTTATATTTGTTTTGAATTAAAATTACGTGATCAGTTGTTCGTTATTAAATATTTATTTATTTATATATATATATATATATATATATATATATATATATATATATAAATATATATATATATATATATATATATATATATATATATATATATATATATATATATATATATATATATATATATATATATATATATATATATATATATATATATATATATATATATATATATATATATATATATATATATATATATATATATATATATATATATATATATATATATATATATATATATATATATATATATATATATATATATATATATATATATATATATATATNGAGATCTTAGTGGATGAAAATACTGAGCGACAATATATATATATCATAGATTAATATATATATTTACTGATTAAATATTTATTTAAATAAAAATGAAACATTTTAGTATTTTCTTTTACCTTATATTTGCTTTGGATTACAATTGCATGATTAGTTATCCTTCTTATTTGTCTATCAAAGAAAAAGAAGATATTCAGGAATTGTATTTCTGTTTTTCGAAAAATGATGGATGGTTTGAAAATTCATTTAGGGAAATATTTGCTTCATTCTTATTAGGAAACTAGGAGTCGTATTTTCTCCAAGTTTCAAAATTTGTTATAATATCCGTTTATTGATGACGCTGATAAATAAGAAAAGTTGCAAAACTATGGCTGCTGCATGTTAACCATGCTGCAGCCATCTGCTGAATGTTAAACCATTGCACTTAGAATATTGCCATATGTAACCGGCATGTATCCGTAGCAAAGTGCAAATCAAATTTGTCGTGGTAGGTTGTGGTGTGGTAATTTGGAGATAGAGAGATAATTTGTATCAGCTCAAGTGCTGTCCACCTCGTTTGACCAGGGTCAAAATTACGTGGCATTCCTACCATGGCCATCAAAAGATGACCCCTACAAATGGGGTTAGGAGCTTGGCCATGGTTGGATGGTTTGTGTTAACTTTGGCATTGAATTGTACCGAGCTATTGTGGCAGTTGATAGTTATTTTCAAAACACCGTTTTAAACGTTTTTTAGTCAGCAGCACGATTAATTGACGAGCTTCGGAACTTTTTGAGAGAATACTATTTTTTGTCTTCAGCTCAACACAGTAAAGTGTATATTTCTGACACTTTGTTTATATCATTTATTTGTCTTTAAATTATCTTTCAAATCTTCGGTCATTTTTGACTGATTCATTTCATTTGTCAAATTGGTATATTCGATAAAATTGCACAATCTTTTGCCGAATGTCTTAGAATGTATGGAATCTTCTAAAAATGTAAGTAGCACTCATTTACTTCACTTAGAGGTTCTTCCTAATAATAATACTAATAATATAAAGGGTTATCTTAACAAATTCTGCAGAGAAAATATACTAAAAGTATTCCTTCTTTCAAAGTAGGTACTAAGGTTTTAAGGCACTGGCTATAAGACTTATAGACTCTGGCTATAAGACTTATAGACTTTGGATTATAGTCTGTAATTAGGCGTACTCCTTTTGTAGCGCTTTCGGTCTGCTTTACGGATAAAGAGAGATAATAGAACCTCAGGTCACAGTGTTTTAGCACTACATGGTGTAACCCTATATTCTCTGTATTGCTTAAAAATAATCTTGTTAAAAATTCCTGTAAAGGATTGCACAAACAAAACATAATTTAATCGTAAATTAAGGTTTTACAACCTTGTGCAAATTAATTGAAACAAACTTTTTTTTTCGTGTTTTTTAAAGAAGATGTTTTGATGTTGTTTCGGTTACATTGGGGTTGGACCTTTGCAGCCTATTGACGGTATGATGCGTTCTGAGCAGTATATTACTATTCTGGGTAAAAGAGTTGTTCCAGAGTTGAAGAAACGATACCCTGATGGAACAGGGATTTTTCAACAGGATTTAGCTCCTTGCCATACGTCCAAAATTGTCAGGAAATTCATGTCTGAGAATCAAATTGAGACATTAGAATGGTCAGGGAACTCTCCGGATATCAACCCAATTGAGAATCTCTGGGCCATATGCAAGAATCGCCTATTAAATATGGACTGTACAACTATGGAGAAGCTAATCACGGCGTTAATTCATGTGTGGTACAAGGACACAAATATTATAAATGACTGTAAACAATTAGTGGAATCAATGCCGAATCGTATCTAAATGTTAATGAAGTGTCGTGGAGATCATATTATGTACTAAAAATGTTTGAGTTTGTATAAATTCAAATAAAATAGCATTTTCTCTTAGTTTTCTGAATTTATTGAGTTTGTTTCAATTAATTTGCACAAGGGTGTATGATATTTTTAGATTAAAAGAAGGAGTTTTCATGCTGAAAGATATTATTTTATTTTTGTCTTATTCTTATTGTGAGTTTACTTTTCCATGTAATTAATTTCTGGAGATCTTAGTGGATGAAAATACTGAGCGACAATTTTTGAGTGTTTTCAGATTTGTTGAAGAGCATTTAGCAACAGCTGAAGAAAAACTTTGAAAAAAATCGTGTCTTAACGCCAAGAATTCTATCACCATGACGCGAACAGTTAGTCTAAATGAATTAAAAGAATTTTTAAATTTCGCTGATGGGAGGGTCACGGACACGAAATAAAGGGAAAGAACAATCATTAACTTATCAAAACCATAAGCTGCAATGGTGATTTACTGAAATTCACTATTTTATATCTGTTAAACTATTCGAAAATTGCAAATTAAAAAAAAACTTGAGCCATTTTATATATTTCACGAAAAGTCGTCAATAGAGTAGAAATATGCTACTGAAATTATACACCGACTTTAGACATTCTATAAAATCTATTTCATCATAGCATTTGAGGAAAAGTTCAGAAATAGCAAGATATTATGAATTTCCTGATAGTAACGGTTTGAAGCAATAAATTTTTTATATCCGAATCAGAACTAGAAAATATGCACAAAAGTTTTCAACATCGCTAAAAAGGGAAAATTAATAAACAAAAAAACTGTCAGATTCCTTTCATATATTTAACAAAAATTCTTCAAAGAGTAAAAATACTCAATTTGTACTGTACACTTGTACTGCTACCTTTAAAATTTAGGTTTACGCTATCCAATGATCAATATAGTAACTTTGGTAACAGTGTTACCCAGGTTCGAAGGAAAATCAATCAAGGAATTATTTGAAGCATTAAACATTTACAAACAATTTTATTGTTACTAAATATTTCCAAACAAAATCAAACTCACATCATTTCCAAATGCTATTACATAGATATCACATACAGGGTTATTCATAATTCCCTTCGGGGTTTCGAAGCTTGATAGTAAAAGAACGAAGACGAATATGGCAAAAAAGAACATATGAAATTATTCCGAAAGTATTCAAGTTTTAATTTAAGCAGTTGCCGGTAGATGGCAGTAACATGTACCAATGGCGTTTACAGGCGGAGGGAATTATGAATAATCCTGTATGTACAAATTATTAGTTACTTCAAGTTTTAAAATTTAGCCATACGAAATAATATTTTCAATAAAATACAATTAAGAATATAAGGCTCAATATTCTCTAAATCCAGTAAAAACAATTAAAAATAAAAGGCACACTTATCTTAAAATCTACTAAAAGCAATTCAAAATACAAATTACGATATTCTCTAAATCCTGTTAAAAGGATTAAAAATAAAAGGCACATTTATCTTAAAATCTAGTAGAAGCAATTAAAAGTCAAGGTAAATTATTCTTTTAAAACTATACTAAAATCGAATTTAGAGTTTTTTTTAAACTTTAATCCAAGTTGCGGACCAAATCCCTTGAACGCCCACCGTTATTGCAGCCAAATCTCATGGAACAAGTCAATAATCCAGTATCTGATAGACAGCACTCTAACACTCCTTTCAGCCTTCCTTCTAATATGGCAATACCGATTACAATACCGACATAGCGAAAAAGGGAAAGTTAATAAATAAAAAAAAACTTTCAGATTCCCTTCATATATTTAACAAAACTTCTTTATAGAGTAAAAATACTCAATTAAAATCACCCAACTATTCGACTTTAGATATTCCCTTAAAATCTATTTCATCATAACTTTTGCAGAAAAGTTTAGAGATATTAATTAGGGAAATTGTAAGACATAATGAATTTCTAGATACCAACGGGATAATTAGAAGCAGAGAAGCGATAAATTGTTGATTTCCGAAATTGTATTAGAGAATATGACTCTTTATTATAATTGATCTACAGCAGTGAGTTTACTTTGCCCATCCAAATTAATGGATGGTATTACTTTGATCAGAAATGAATATCTCGAACTAATCATTCATTAAATTAAAACTATTCCATTTCAACTTACTTGATAGAATTTTCCTGGAAATATAAGGAATTATATTAAAGATATTTATGATATGTAGGTAAGAGGGGTAAGTAAGGAAACTTCAATTTTTAGATCTAAAGATATAAGAATTTTTGGATCTTTCATATCTAGTATTTTATAATTAAATTTGAACTGTTATTTTCATTTTGAATGCAACATAAGCTAATTTAGAAATATATATATTTTAATATTCTTTATATTTATATATTTTTTAAAAGATTAAATTCCCCATGTCATAAGACTTTTTATTTCCAGTGTCCACCAGATTGACATTCGTCATTCAGGTATCAGTAGGGTAGATTTTTTGTCCACTCTTTCAGGGACACCATACTAGGTGAGCCAACGTTACTCACACAGTAAGAAAGGATAGTACAGAGAATCAAAGCTTAGCCCCGTCCCGGCCCCGTCAGTGGGCATCCGGAGAATACTGTAGATGTAGACTCTAAGTGCAAGCACGTGACTTCTCATTAAAAAAAAAAAGAGGATTCAAAAAGGTAGGCTTGGTGGCGATCCATGACAACACCAGAAGGCCTCAAAGAATTTAGTGAAATCTTAAAATTAACAATAGTAATTACTCAGAAAATGGAATTTAGGAGTTTGAGTGTTCAAACATAATAGGCGAGGCATCAAAAAGAAGAAAAAACATTGAAAAAAGGTAACAAACATATTATGATGATGAAAAGTACCAGAATTTGTCAAAAGCCCATGAAAAAATAGTACAGAGAATGAAAGAACATCCATGCCTTATCCGGGATTCGAACCCAAGACATATGTCTTGGGTTAGGAAGCTGACCTTATATTAGAAATACTTCTAATATAAGGTCAGCTTCCTAGCCACTAAATCTGGTCGGCTCACGTCGCTTGCAAACTAATTTGTTTTTAGTGTGTCCTAGAATCGGCAAAACATACATAATTGTCGAAACAAAATTCCAACAGAAATAATGTCACTACCGTGACATTATTTCAGTTTTTTTTTTCTTCAATTATTCAGAAAAATGTGACTTAGGTTTTGCTGAGTTAACCTGATTCCCAACATCTTCAATTAGTTAAAGACTTTTTCAATGAGTTTTAGGAATACAATCGCTTTAGCATTATTAATAATATAACTTTATGATTTTATGAAACATTCCCATGCTATTGTCAAAACGTTGTCAGTTGTACATTTAATAATTGTAAGCGACTTGTAAGTATCACTGTTTCATATATTTTCGCATAAAAAAAATAATAATTTTTTTAAATTTATTCTTTATTTATCTCTCTATATTACAAAGTCGTAAATGACGCTGACACCACTTTATTTTAAATTAATACTTTACTTTAATTAAGTTGGTTTTAAACTTTACTTTAAAATTTTAATTTAAAATCTAAATTTAAAGTTTAAATTTACTTTACTTTAAATTAGCTGTACTTTGCATTAATCGAACTGGTGTTCTACTTTACTTTAAATTAGCTGCACTTTACATAAATCGAACTGGTGTTCTACTTTACTTTAAATTAGCTGTACTTTACATTAATCGAACTGGCGTTCTACTTTACTTTAAATTAGCTGTACTTTACATTAATCGAACTGGTGTTCTACTTTACTTTAAATTAGCTGTACTCCTCATAAATCGAACTGGAGTTCTACTTTTAATTTTTAAATTGGCCATACTGTGCTTATAACACTCTCGTGTTCTACTTTACTTTTAATTTTGTTTCTCAAAGCACAATTAAGCAAAATTCTATTTACTAAATGAATACGCATATGATAAACATCATATATTATTTCTCGTTTCTTAGATTATTAATGTTGGGGTTTCAATTTAGAAAAATTCTTTTAAACTAATTTTAATTAAGAAATGAATAATGAAATAAATTATTTTCTACAAGATTAAAAATTTTGTGTAGTTGCTACAGAAATTCTGTAGCAATTGTAGAATATATATATGATAAGCATATAATTTTTAATTTTTTTATACTAATTGTACTGCATATATATAATATTTAACCCTAAAATTGTGAATAAAATCTTCCAAATCTCCGCTTACTAACCTGAACTTAAATTAGGAATAAATTTAAATGCAAATGAGAATAAAAGTTTCTTAATCTAAACTCGCTGACCTCATAAATAATTCCACCCGAACTCTGGTTAAAAGCTTCTTCTCTAAACTCAATAAAGATAAGATTTTGGAAAAAATCTTTAAACAGGAACCAATCAGAAAACGTTACCTAAACTACCCTATTAAATTGTTTTCCAACATTTTCATTTTCTTGTATTCATAAATATGTAAAATATTTTGCCATTTGTTGGCAATTGCCCAATGCTATCATTAAATTCACATTAGGATTCCGAAATGGTTGGAAAAACGAGACAACAGAATTGATTAAGATTTTGCAGTCATTATATATTCCTTTGCTTTAAATGTAAGTTTTTGAAAAGAGAAGTTGTAACTTTTCCTAATTAACTCTTCTTTAATTTAAAAACGATTCTAATCACTTCCCACGGGAAGGCTCTTCCTTTCCTGGCGCTTATACAAATGGAGAATTTCGCAGTCCTTGTTTATCTAAATGGGTTCTTTTGTTTTTCTTGTTTTTACTTAATAGTCATTATACTTGATCCTGTTGCTATGTGTAAACTGTATAAATTTGAACCAAAGAACATTTATAATTAGACGTTGTTTTACTTTTTAAAAGAGAATTACATTTATTTCAGGAAAACTAGACCGAGTGAAGCTACTGAAGATTTAGTATATGAATTTGAAATCAAATTACAAGAAAATTGTTTAAGTATTTATCTAGTCTTAAAACTTTTATTCATGCGGTTTTATTTAATATCGAGGGAAAAAAATGCGCTAAACTACCAGAATATGGTAAAGTTAACCTTGCTTTTGTATCTAGGGAAGAGCTCGGTAATTTTTACCGAGGTGCTTTGGCAATGATTTTGGTAATATTAACAATAAAATAGGGATTCATAATGTGTGATAAAGTTAGGTAAGCATTTGGTTTAGAGCATGGCATAAAACTTATTTATTCAGAATCATTTATTATTGTTAAGACAGTTTTTCGTTTGCTAGAAAAATATTTCGGTTAAAAGAATTTTTCCTCAATCGAAACTTTCACTTTATAAAAAGTTTGAAATGCTTTTGAAATAAAAATTAGTCCAAAATATGTTTTAATAGTTTATTTTATAAATAAGCTATTTAAATATCAGTTTCTTAAACTATTTCAATTATATATAAGATATTTTACAAGCAAATGATTAATTTATTATCAGCAACTACAAAATAATTATTGTATAATACAATCATCAAATTTAAGCCCTTTATCCTTTACTTTGCTTGCGCCACAGCTTTCCTTTAAAATTAATTAAAATTTTTAATTAACTTGCGAATTTAAAAACTAGCTTAATCTAATGTTTTTTAATAGTTTTTTTTTTCAAAAATGTCTTAAACAATCTGATTAAACAAATTGCTTTTGTAATTGTGTTTTGATTTTATATATTTCTTAAAAATTTAATTAAATTAGAATTAAACAATTTTTTTAAAATAACCAAGTTTCAAAGTTGAATAAAATAAAATGGAATTTAATAAAGCATACATTACTTTAATTTTTAATTATACTTTTTTTATTGTCTGTATTATGATATAAATTTGGTCATATTCACATCATTTTAAATCTAGATATTATCTTACTTGGCTTTTAATAAAACTCCAAAACATACCTATCAGAGATTTAAATTTAAAATAAAAACTGTCCTTATTACCTGAAAATAAATTTAAATATGCGAAATGAAACCGAAAAAAATAATTTTTCGAAGTCAACTCAAAAGCTTTTTTAAACCTTAAAGGTTTAATTTTTTTAAACTTTTAATTATTTAAAAGCGTTGAGCATGAGTTTTATAATTCGCTTTTTTAATAAAGATTCGTGAACGGGTGATGAGTAGGTAAGAATAATTTGGTAGAATAAATTCACTCAGGATAAGTTTCTAAAAGAAATTATGAGGGAATCTTTTTGAGAAAAATGGATGAAAAGGCTTCATGTTCAATTTACTGAAAGAAAAGAAAAGAAATAACTAATGACTTCTTTAGAAGTTGAAAACGGATGTTGTTAGTCAAGTGATTTAATGTGATTATGTTGCTTTTTTTGGCACGTAGTTTGAATGACACGAAACTAATCCAGCTAATATTTTATTGAAATTTTTATTAGTATTCATTCATAACTCATTAAATTTAAGTGATAGTATCAATTTTAAAAATATATTTTTAGTAAAATATTAATTAGATAGAAAAAAATACATTTCGTTATATAAATATCTTATTACATTTATTGACAAGGAATATATGTTTCTTATTTTAGACTTTTATACTCGTTTTAGTCGAAAATTAGATTTTTTGAAATTGAATTTTAAATTTTGACAATTTAAACTTTTTCAAAAATACAAACTCTTTTCAATAACGCATCATAATTTTACTATTGAAAATGTAAACTCTTTTATTATCACTTCACAATTTAGATGCTAATTAAAACTCCTTAAATATTAAAAAGTACTATTTAATACTCTCAAAGACTTTTTTTCATTTTATTTGAATAAGTGTCTTTTTTTAAAAAATGCATTTAATAAGACAACATATAAAGTGGTTTCTTGCTTTTTGAAATGGAAAAAAATTATTAAGTGTTAAAATTAAAGTTCGTAATTGATACAACAATTTGTAATAACGAAAAGTTTTATTATTATTAAGAATTTAAAACAATTTAACAGCACACATATTTCAGAATATTTTCTTAGAATTATAAGCTCAAATTTCTATAAATAAAGAATTTTATATTTGAATGTGTTAAACTCTTAATGTTGGCTAAAAAATCATAATTGAAACAGAAAAGTAATACATTAAAGTTTTACAACAATTTCTTCTGATTAAAAAAATATTCATGAACGAGAAAAGTCATTATGAATATTTTACAAGGCAATGGTTTTATTATTATAATTAATAATTTTTTATTTTTTTAAAAAATACATTCAATAAGATAACACATAAAGTGGTTTTGGGCTTTTGTAATGAAAAAAAATTGTTAATTGTTGAAATTAAAGTTCTTAATTGATAAAACAATTTGTAATAAAGAACAAAATTATTTCGTTGAAGTTTTATTAGTATTATTGTTATTATCATCAAGATTTTAAAATAATTCAACAGCACACATATTTCGGAACATTATCTTAGAATTATGAGTTGAAATTTCTATAAATAAGCATCTTTATATTGCAATGCCTGAAACTTTCAGAGTTGGATGAAAAAAATATTTAAAACTGATAAGTAATAAGTTAAAGTTTTACAATAATTAAAAAATATTCATAAATGAGGAAAATTATTATAAATATTTTACAAAACAATTGTTTATTTATTTTCTTTCTTTTCTGCATTCTTACAAAATTTGTTCTTACATATATTCTTACATTTTCTTTCAAATGTTAGTTAAAATGAACTCTCATGAAAAAGATGCAGTGCTTTTAACGATTAGTGCAATTAGATGAATTACTGAACGAGTTATAAATTTATTAAAACAGAGTTTACTCAAATTGGAGTTTTTCATGCTAGTAGACACGGTAAATCATTTAATCTTATCCGAAATACTTACATTGAATAGCATTTATTCAAGGTGTTATGTAAGGAGTCCCTCAATAGGTATTTATTGAATCCTTATCAAAAAGGAAAGCAAAAATAAACACACTTATTGGAAGTCACAAATTTAAATTTAACCCATAAAACTGGTATTGAACTTTGACTATTTACAGTAATGGAACTCGAATGTAATAAACATCAAAACAGGTTTATTCTAAGGCTAAAACTAAAAGGTTTTTTCACTAACCGTCTTTCATATTCACTTTGTTTCCTCTCACAATCAAACACAACTTATTATTTATTACTTCCACCATCTTGCACTGTGAATTACCAAATTTAAATAGCGTTTTTGTTTGTTCCTTTGCTTAAATTTTAATTTAAGGCCCTTAATATGTTAAGATTTTTTATTCGGTTTCGATAAGGGTTATGAAAATACATATAAATGGCAGTCTTTACGAAACACCCTGATGACACAATTGTTAATTTCTGACTTATAATTTTAGGATAATGTCCCCCACCATGTCTAATATCAAAATATTTAAAAATATAAAAAAATCAAACAAAAATTAGCATAGAACTACAGAAAATTAAAAATATGTTAGAAAAGTTTTATTACACATAAATATGTTAACAATATGTAATTTGTATGGAAACAAATTCATAATATGCATACAGAAACTTTTCAACTAAAGACTGTTACTTTAAATTTTAAAAAAAAATGGTTTCATGTGCTAACATTTCTAATTAAAACACGAAAAGCTAACGCTGTTAATATACATGAAATAAAATATCTAAAGCTAAAGTCAAATATACTTTCGGATACTGAAAAGTTAAGCGTGGTTTTGACGAAATTGTTTTGGCATTTAATTACATTTTATGTTAAAGTTTTGGGAAGTTTTCCATTCTAGGCAACATTCTTTGTTTTTTTTTTTTTTTTTTTTTTTTTTTTTTTTTTTTTTTTGGTTGCGTGTTGTTATTTTCTAAAGAAAAGAATTTTTTAATCAAAGACTTTTGCATTAGAGAAAATTTTTTCAAGATGTGATAAAAGAAGATACTTAGTAAAAATATTACAAAGTTAGACCTTTATTACAGCACTTTCAGTCCCAAGTGCGAGTTCAAAATCTGTTTTTTTATTTCTTGTAGTGCTAAATTCTAGGTTCCAGAAAAGTTTTATGTTTAATAAAAGGAATTTTTGTTTCAAGTCTAAAATAGCTATAACAAAACTGCTCAAATTATTTCAGTTTTATTGAACAAAAAGTCATGCACTGAAAACTATATTCAGATTATAAACTATTATACTTTTATACAAAAAAAGCAATGAACTTTAGATTTTATTTTCTTGTGTCATCTGTAAACTTTGCAACTAACTTTGTGCATAAGTTAGGAATTATTTGCGCTCAGTTCTTTCACTTTTTTTAAAAAAACAGGAAGATATATCTCAATAACTTTCTATGCATCAGTTTTCTAATATCTAAAAAAAACATGTTTTTATAGGTCCCTAAAAAGCAACAAGCAATATCTTTTAACCATCATAGGGCATTCAATGAATAGTTCATCCTTTCTTCAAAATTGGTTATATTTGAAATTGTAAATCTAAAACGTAAATCTGAACTGTTTGTAACACTTCCGAATAACAAACTAGCTCTCATAATCAGTCATCATTACAATATTATTTTCAGCATTTGTTCTGGCTGTTTCATTTCAAGTGGACAAATCGACACCATATTAAACATTATCCACCTCAAATTGTCATTAACGCACAATGATAAATCCTCCCAATTTTAATAGGGTAGAGCTGCGGTGACTCAGGGGATAGAACGTTCACCTCCCAATGAGGTCACCCAGGTTCGAAATCCAGCGGTGGCTGGTTGATATGAATTTAAGTCGACCACAGTGCTGACGTAAAATATCCTCAATGGTAGACGGATCATGGGTAAGAATCCCTCTGCTATCGGTCCAATTGTGGGATGTTTTCGTGGTTTTAGTAGTCTTCCTCTCCATGTAACGCAAATGCGGCTTAGTTCCAATACCTTATCTTCTGCATTGGGTTCAAAAATCTGGGTATCCATCTTGTAAGTAAATAAGTAATTAATTCATATTGTATAATTAATAATGATAATTAATAAATAATTTCTTTTTATACTAAAAATAATCAACATATAATGAGCGGAAGCAACTCGGAAACTATTGTAATTAATTGTATGGCAAGCCATAGTCTCTTAACAAAAAAATATACAGAATAAGTTATGAAGCAAATGCTACTTTAAAATTGTACTTCAATATCATTGTTATTTCTACCAACATTTAATAAAAAAATATAACTAAGAAAATATTTTACAAAAGACAACTTTGACGTTTACTAGAAAGAAAGATAAAATATTATATTTAAGTTTTCATGAGTTATGATTGAGCGCTTGTCAATTTAGAGAAAGTAAACTAAATATGTACAAAAGACAAAGTGACACATTAATTTAAATTTTAAAGAAAAATTGAAGCACTTTTTTCAGAAGCTTCAAGAAACGTCAATAAATTTTTTTAACACTTTTATAATGCCTCAACTTGCATAAATTTCATGTCACTTTAAACCCAAAGAGTTAAAATTCTCAACAACAAAAACTTTGAAGAAAATAATAAATAAATACTAAAAAACCCTTCGTTCTATACATCAAGAAGCACTACAAAAACCTTTAAATCTTCTATCAGTTCTTATTTACTTTTAACTCCGACGAACCCCCATGAGGATTTTAGAAAGAGAAGCTTATAAACCCGTAGAGAGGAGGGTCATAAGATAGATCCCCGCCCCTGTAAGTGCAATATTAATGTATCATGCTATCGAGGACAGATAAAAGGCTGTGCAACGAGGAAAATTGAGAACGATCTTTCTGTTCCTCGTTTGAAGACGTTTCTATGACAACCAGAAATGTACCAATTTGGACATTAGTAGATTCTTTTTCAGGCTTCCAGAAAATTCCTATATCGAGAACAGATATTAGAAAGTTTTCACAAAAAAGTGTATGCGGGAAAATAT
Source organism: Parasteatoda tepidariorum (assembly GCF_043381705.1). NCBI lineage: Eukaryota > Metazoa > Arthropoda > Arachnida > Araneae > Theridiidae > Parasteatoda > Parasteatoda tepidariorum. The sequence continues at coordinate 21,441,686 of NC_092213.1, forward strand.
GAAATCGAAAGAAAAGTTTCTTTTAGATTAAATTCGATGTGAAGTAAGAAAACGCCCTTGATTTAAATGGACTAGGATTCACATATTTTCGTACTACCGCTAAAGGATTAAAAAGAAAGTGGGGATTTTTTTTTCAGCGAAGAGAGATAATAGAATATTTCTTTTCCTTAATTACGTTTAATTTCTACCTGGGTGGAATTTTATTTTATTTAAATATATGTATGAAGACAGCATAGAAGAAATTGACCATTTTCATGATAAGTTTTATTTTTATAGGGTCACTCTCAATGATGTTAAAAAATGGTGGTACTCTACAATATTTGCAAGATTGCAAAACTGCAACTGATTATTCTGCAATAAATATAATATGCTTTGAAGCTACAATTCTCTGATAAAAAGTTTGATTTAAGTGGAGCCATGATGTCAATCGATAAATTATACAACAACAATAATTTATCAAGTATATTACAATTCTGTAATTTACAGCACTGTAAAAAGCTTTGAGTAGAAAAAGAGCGTTCTTTCTAAGATATTCAGATAAGTGCTGGTTCAGATGCACCATTCAAGATATAAGACAAGATGAAAAATTTTGCTCAGTACTACCCTTTGTTTCCTCTGATAAAAAGTTTGATATAAGTGGCGCCCTGAAATCAGTCGATACATTGTACAACAACAATAGTTTATCAAGTATATTACATTTTCTGTTATTTACAGCACTATGAAAAGCTTTGAGTAGTAAAAGAGCGTTCTTTCTAAGATATTCAGATAGGTGCTGGTTCAGATGCACCATTCAAGATATAAGACAAGATGAAAAATTTTGCTCAGTACTACCCTTTGTTTCCTCTGATAAAAAGTTTGATATAAGTGGCGCCATGAAATCAGTCGATACATTGTACAACAACAATAGTTTATCACGTATATTACATTTTCTGTAATTTACAGCACTGTAAAAAGCTTTGAGTAGTAAAAGAGCGTTCTTTCTAAGATATTCAGATAAGTGCTGGTTCAGATACACCATTCAAGATATAAAACAAGATAAAAAAATTTGCACAATAATACTTTTCGTTTCCTCTGATAAAAAATTTGATTTAAGTGGCGCCATGAAATCAGTCGATACATTGTACAACAACAATAGTTTAGCAAGTATATTACATTTTCTGTTATTTACAGCACTGTGAAAAGCTTTGAGTAGAAAAAGAGCGTTCTTTCTAAGATATTCATATAAGTGCTGGTTCAGATGCACCATTTAAAATATAAAACAAGATGAAAACATTTGCACAGTAATACCCTTCGTTTCCTCTGATAAAAAATTTGATTTAAGTGGCGCCATGAAATCAGTCGATACATTGTACAACAACAATAGTTTAGCAAGTATATTACATTTTCTGTTATTTACAGCACTGTGAAAAGCTTTGAGTAGAAAAAGAGCGTTCTTTCTAAGATATTCATGTAAGTGCTGGTTCAGATGCAACATTTAAGATAGAAAATTTATGAACAAAAAAGTTTAATTTAAGTGGTGTCATAATGTCAATCAATATACAGCACTACATCGATAATTTATTATACAAAATTCTGCGTTACTTTCAGCTGCTCAAAATAATGAAACAGCTGAGAGATCAACATAAAAACTTTTGATGCTTTTATGCGTCATTTCGAACCGAATCAAACACAATATTTGATGAATCCAACAGCTGTTTAATTTATGAAACCTCTGCCACCTTGTTGCCAGCTGAACAACTTGCTTTTTATTGTGAATAACACGTTAATAATTCTTTTATATCCATCAAACTATTTTAGAATAGATGTATACTATTACGCTATTTACAGTCGAATTACGTTTATCGTTTTCATAAAAAGTTAATTTACATGTACTATTGCGAAATTTAAAATATTCGTTAGGTTATACCACTTTGTAACTAAGTTTTTATTTTTATAAAGTCAAAAATTATTCTTAAAAATATTTAGCTTATAACAAACTATTCAACGCTACATATATTATCAGAATTATTAGTTGAGACAAGTTAACAAAATGAAAAAAAAAATTAAAAGCGAGAAATTTTTCTTTACTGATATTAAACTTTTTATTATCTTTTACAATTTAGCATACTGCATCAATGCTGTCTCAAAGAAAATCTATACATATTTTTCCTCTTTTTTAAATTGAATGTCTGTTACTAGTAAATTAAATAAAACATCTTCTCTACTGAAGCCTTTCTGTAAGCAAATAAATTTGTTGTTTAAAGATAGTAATTTTGCCTCATTTATAATTTATTAAAACTTTCAAAAATGTCTTTTCCTAATTAGCTCATAATTAATTCTAAACGCTGAAAACAATAGATAAAAAAAATTTTGCCAAATTGATCTTAAATGCACTCTAGAGCGATATTGTTTCAAGTAGAATTTATTTCTTTTAGTTCTAATTAGTTTAATTTATTTAGAATGAACTTTAATAATTGAAGAAACTAGAGGAAGATAGTTGTACTAAGTGACATTTCGAGAGCACTCAAGTTTACTTCAGAACGAATAAGAAAGTGTCAGAATTTAAAATGAAAACATATTACTTAAATATTTATCGTAATCAGTAATTTAAAATGTATTTTTAGATTCCTTTTAAAAATGAAGTGAAAAAAATATGCTTGTTAGGAATCACTGTAAAAAACAGAAAAGCTAGTAAATTTTGTCAGGTCACTATAGAGGAAAGTTGTTTTTCCAATTGTTTGGAAAGTTGTCATACCAATTATAACCATACAGTCACATTGCGCAAAAAAATAAACGGACCACCCTGAATATCTTTTGATCTAATGATCGGATCTTCACGTTCTAGGACTCAAACTTCGAGTAAAAATCTCAAAAATGCTAATTAGTGCGGACGGTATTTTAAGCTACAAAATCAGACATAAACGCTTTAAAAAAATTTATAATAATCTTTGTTCAAAATTTTACTAGGAAATTATCATCCCCTCCATCTTGAAGGCTTGAGGGGTCTATCTCGAAAGCAAATTAATTAGTGCACACCATATTTTAAGTTACGAAATTAGACACAGAAGCGTACTTTCTCTGAACAAACGCACCTTTTTTTAGGCCGAAATTTAATTTCTAACCCCCAAAATATAGAGGGTAGTCGCGATTTGCGAAAAATGGGCCGAATAGTTTGGCTGAGGGAGCAGTCCAAAGTTTGGAGCTCTAAATGTTGACTTCATTTTTTGTGTATTTCGACATAGCTCGTGAACTTTTTAAGCGAATTGATAAAACTTGGCACTCAAATATAAAATTCGCTTTTTTCCAAGAATAATTCCATGCAAAAAATAACTTTTTATAATTTAAGTTTTTTAATAATAGGGGAACATTTTTTGAATTGCAAGGTACACAGTTTTTTAACATCATTTTGAAGAATGAATGTCGGATTTGCGCTTGTTTTTTTAAAATCCCCATCTTTTTAATACGATATCATAACGACTCGCGAATTTCGAACCGTGAAAATAGCAATCACTTTTCATGCACTTCATTTTTGTCAATTCGTTTACCCACTCAATTTTTCCGTCGTTCTTTCGTCAATTCGCATTTTCATATCATTTTGAAAAACCCGATATTTTTAATGCGTATTAATACCACATTTGAATCATACATTTCCAATGGGTGCTTTATTTGAGTCAAATTCCTTCATAAATCTGAGAGAACTTTTCTTTGTCATTCTTTTAACAGTTATTGCTACGCTTTTCCAACGGGGATTCAAAAATCCTGATATATTTAATCCAATATTATAATGATTTGCGAATTTCGAATCAGGTATTTTAATAATCTCCTTTGTGCAAATTGTGATAATGTCATCCCCAATCCAAGTTATTAATCAATTGTTTTTCTTTTTTTAATCTCGATATTTTTAATACATTATTATTAAAAAACGTGAAATGTGAATGTGGGTTTTCAAACTGCTTTCTGTTTTTAAACTAATCTTCTAATTTTTTGTTGCTTAAAAAATAGTTTTAAGTTTTTAACATTCATAAAATATCTTATAATTTACTAAAGACAAATGTCTTATAGTTAAAAATACGCTGAACTGAATCCCAACTGAATCTTACTTTTAACTCTAATGAGTTTGTTTTATTTTAAATCGCGCTAAACCGCATACAATTTCTTTAATTAAAATATTTAATTCACATTTATGCTGCTCGATAAAATATTTCTTTTAAACTTTAATTCAAAAACTTTTTAGTTAATTTATTTTAAAATGCACTTTTGTGTGCCGTGCAAATATATTACCAAGGTGACTAGTAAAAAAGAATTAATTAAAGGAATTAATATAATAAAAAAGGAATTATAAATATTTAAAAATATTTAATTTCACGCAAATATATTACTAGCTGACCGATAAAAAATGATGGACTGAAACACTGATATTTTCACAAAAATTATCGTAATTACCGTCAACAGTTGGGTGCTCCCCCCTACAATATGAATTACGATAAAAATACTTTTATAAGATTTTTTTAACTCAATTTCCAAAAAAAATAATAATAACTCTTAACTAAACTTTGACTTTAATTATTGTAAGATAGTGAGTTAGTTTCTCATATTTTTAAGATTTATTTTATTTTAATGTGGTAATCAGTAAATGCGTACTATGTTGCAATGTATTACTTTTTCTGAATACCACCTTTACATTGCAGTAATTAATTCTTATTAATCAATAAAAAACAACATAAATCAAAATAGGTAGATTAAAACAAAATGAATTACAAATGTCCGAATATCTCTTCATTGTGTTCCTTTCATATTATAATTTTCAAAAAAAAAATTGTGTAAGTCTGAGATAGGGCGTATTTTTAAATTCTGGCAGAGGGGAGCACCTACCTCTATGTACGCCACTGGATGATGTTGCAAATTAATTATTTTTAATGCATTTTTCAATGAGTGCTGCCGAAGATACAATTTATCTTTTTCTAAGTAAACCAATAAACCGACTTTGCACATGATAAAAATATTTTTCTGAATTTTATTATCTTGAATAATGCGCTTTAGTTTCAAATAAGGATTTTAAAAATAAAGTTACCGTTTAGTTGAGAAAAGATAAGAATGTAACCTGCTACTTAAAAGTTATCAGTTTGAATTGATAAGTAAGTTTTTTTTTATTTCAGGGCGTGCATTATCTCGGTAAACTGAATGTGATATTTTAAAATGGCATTAAATTAAGATAAGTATACGTTTTATCTCCGTATTAGCATGGCAAAACAACTCGTCAGGAAGTTATTTTCACAGCATTTTTAAGCAGTTAAGTTCTGTAAAAAAAAATAAAAGTATAAAATAAAATATTTTTATCTATGCATGTGCTCTTATGTCAATGAGATTTCAGAGCTAGTAAAAGTAAATAAGAAATAGAAAGTTTAATCTTGAAAATGTTAAAATAATGAAAATGATTATCGTCATGCTTTAAGAGCCTTCTAAAATAATTGAGGAGCTTGAAGGAGCCATATTATTTATTTATTCATTTATTTTTAAGAAAGTAAAGACATTTTTATATCAACTATTCCTTAGTATTGATTCAAAGTAAGCAGTGTTCAAGTTCAGGGATGTCTTAATAACATCACAATGCATAGAACATGAAAACAGGTGAAAATCGAGCTGTTTTTAACAAAAAATTTGCTGTTTGAGCAATTTGAAAATTTCCTTATATGGCTCCAAGCCTTTCTATTACAATTGACAACCAACTCAATAAAATTATGAAATATATGGAAGACTCTTGGTTGCATGGTACTCACAAGAACAGAGACAAGTCGAAAAATCGAAACTGTCAGATCCTAACTCATTTTTTTCTTCTTTTTTACTTTTTTTTTTTTTCTGAGAAATATTAAACATTTTGTTTTCGAAGTTTTAGTTTCTGGTATAAGAATGTCTCAAAAGTATTATGAAAATATATACGACTATAAGCGCTGAGTCGTATTAATATCCTGTCTAAAAAGAAAAACAATAGATTCTTTGTTTTGTATGATATTTAGGGCCAGAAAATTGAAAATCTATTTATAGGAGGATTTATCTTACCCCGCAAAATATTCGTTTCGAAGCCTTTATTTTTGCTACGTGAGCAATAAAAAAAGCGTCAATCTCAATAACCTTTTCTGCATGATCGGATTTTCATAAATGATTCCCAATAATTCATAAGAGTAACCACAATATGATAATTAATTAGTTTAAATCATTCATTAAGTGAATCAGTCAGACATAAGAGCTTACTTTTTTGAATAAGCAGATTTAGATTTCACTAGAGCTGAACATGCTATCAAAAATAACCAAAACCAGTTTCATTGTTAGAAGAAAATTGGTAGTGTTCTTAATACCTTTTTACAACTTCTATCACTTTCTTCTGCAATCCTGCAGCTTTTTAAGTCATAAAATTCTCCTTCACTAGTAGTTGTTTCTTAGATTTTCATTGCAGTTCTGTTTTTTCCTCCTATAAATATTAATTTGTGGTCGCTAGTGTATATTTTGAATTCGCGTTTTCCGCGAATTCTAAACATTTAAATTAAAGGTGCCCTATAAAGAGAACTTGGTACAGGGAGACTGTACAGATACTATTTCATTTTATCACACTTGTGTAAGATAGATAAAAAAAAAAGAAAGCGTGATATAAAATGATGTAATTATAAAGCATAAAAGATAATACTTAATAAAACTCCACTTTGACGTCATCACGACGCTTTTCTAAAAGCTTCTCCTAACTAAATGGGCTCTTGCGCCCCCTAACGACAACTAAAGGAAATGATGAAATAATACAGTAGTTTTAAATTATTGATACTCTACGGTTCATAATTTAGGGTTTCTATCACATAAGTGTTTATTTCTGTACGATTACGTTTGGATTATGAATGAATAATAATTATTTACGATATATATAGTTTTAAAGTTGAGATTTTAGGCTTCACATTAATAAAAATTATCGAATTAAGATTGCACTGGAGGACTTACGTTATTGTTTTGAATTTTTTTCACGCTGTGCATCTTTGTAGAAACGTTAAATTTTCCTTATCTTTTATCTTAGATTTTAGTTCTATTATTTGAAAATCAGTTTCTGTCATCTATCTCTGTTTAAGTTTTGTCTCTGGAAATTCTGTCTCTTGTTTATTTATCTCCGCCATGTGGTTAATTGTACTGAGAACAAAGAAGAAATCTTCATAAACTTTTTAAAAAAATGTTGAGCTAGAAAAATAGTTAGAAATTGAAATATTTAAAATAAATCCAAATTTACTTTACAAAATTTACTTTTGTCTTCATTGACATGCAACGAATTAACTTCTAAATAAATTATAGAACAAAAATAACACTAATAACCAAGCGATTACAAAGAACTTCACAAATTTAATTCAAAATAATAAAAGAAAACGATAAACTCATCAATTGAATCAGTAGTTGTGCTTTTTGCCTTTGCGCAGTTCTGAAATCCTTAGGGCGACTGTTGCCATTTTCCCATCTTAAAAAATGTGTCGCCTTTTTATGTGCTTTAACATTAGAATGAAAAATCTTTGTATTTTTCTAAGGGTTAAAAAGTAACGAAGCCAAGTTATTAGCATAATATGTTCAAATTAACTTGAAACTGTTTATTTAAATTTATGCTTTGTGAAATAACAGTTTAATCTCAATCTCAAATTTAATGCTTTCCTTTAACTGAATATTTTAGAATCTATTGGTTGGGTATAAAGCGGTAATAACATTTATTTTCATTTCATGAAAGTGATTTCAGATAATGTGTCTGAGCTCATACTTTATTTTATTGGAAATGAAATATTTCATTATATTCAAAACTATTTTATTTCTTCCTTACTTTCTGCATCAAAAACTCCTGTATCCAAAACGTAATTCTATTCAAGTTGAGATAAATAAACAGAAACATAAAAGAAGAATAAGAAATTTTGTGAAGCGTAAAAGGATTGCAATTTCAGAAATGGCACACCATTTTTGATTGCCAACCATTGGAAGAAACTGTTCTCACCAGCTGACGTTGTTATTCTACAAGCGATAACACAACAAACAGCAGCGACACCTATTGGCAGGCGTTGTCTTGATGGGAATTCTGTTTCTGTGAATCCAGAATAGGAATAGCAAAGTATTCTGGGTGAATGTATTGACAACTTAAAGTTCTGAGCGAAAGTTTTTGGAATTTTTATTCCCTGCTAATAGCTTTATGTTTAGTCAGGCAAATATCTATTTCTTACCAAAGGATAAACTTTAGTTTTATTTATTTTTTCATAAATGTTCTTCCATGTTTTGTGTTCTACGCCTTTATTTTGTTTTAGAATTTTAAACATCTTTCAATAAGATTAGAAATAAATACATATGTTTCTGAAAGGAGAGAAAATTGTTTTGCCAAACTCAAGGAATATTTGTAGCAATGCAATCAAAATAAACTCGTAATTTTAAAAAACACATTTTTACTCTTAAGTAGTAAAATTTTTATGTGTTTTTTATGCATATATATTGAAAAATTAATGAATTAAATTATTTTATTCATATATTTCTTTATGTTGATCTTAATGAATATTAATTTATCAAAAGCTGATTCGACGAAATATCTTCGAATTCTTAAAATGAGGCATAATAGTAATAATAGTTAGGCATAATTCTTAAAATTAGGCATAATAGGAGTGACTAATCACAGTATGAAGTGACTAATCACGGTCGGATAATAATGCTAAAACTGATATTTTTCCATAAACCTTTTAGGTTTTTTCAGCAGGTCGATAAATGAGTACCAAGCATGTTTGGGAACTAAACACTGGGGGTTCCGCGTTCGGCTGACCACCTGATCGGAACATCTGCTCTTGCACCCTAGAGCCCAAGGTCAAGAAAACTGAGATGGGTACTGTAGGCCTTGGCCCTCTATGGGCGGTCACGCCACTGAGTTTAGAGTTTTCTCAGCATCTAAACAAGATATTGCTTCATTTTTTTCACACAATATTTACATATACATGTTTACACTGTGATAAAGGTTAATGCATATCTTTGGCAGAATATGTTTTATAAAATTTTGAGCAGTGAACTTTCAATTTTTTTAAAAATGTTTCATTAAAAATCGTTCGTAATTCAAAAAATATTAGTGTTAACGGTAAAACATTATCGCAGTATACAACTGATATAATCTTAAACATCCAACAAAAAAATTCAAAGCAATATCACAAGTAGTTAATTAGAAGAGGTACATCGACAAGGGTCAGTTTTAATATTATTGATGTAAGATTTCTTTTGCATAAACGTGTTTTTAGTACTTTCACAATCAAAAGAATTTTAACAAGAATTTTCATTTTAGCCGGGAAAAGCTTTAAGGTATACATAGATATCATTTTATAGAGATATTTTTTCAATCTTTTCAAAGACGTCATCTAGTATTAAAGAAAAAAGAAGTAAAGAAACCATGATTGAAAATTTCCCTAAAGTGAAAAAATAAAAAAAAGGAAGAAAATTGCAACGCAGTGTATAAACTCCGTGGTGTTTTGTTCTAGACATTATCTCCCTTAAAATTAATTAAACGCCCGAGGCAAGAGACACAAATAACAACCTAACGATTTACAAGATGTTTTCTTCTTTTCATGGAGATTTAAAATGTTATGATAAACTTTAAAATGTTGTAAGTAGTTTCAGTTAATTTTTCATGTTTTTAACGTTACAATATGAAAAAAATATATAAATCTCAACATGAAATAACTTTTATTACGGATATTAGTCTTTTTCCATTTAAAATTTTAAATTCTTGTTCAATTCAACGAATTTTTTTTCATATCGTCCAAGAACTGTAAGAAATTCGGGGGGTGTTGAGCAACAAAATTCAAATTGGCTGTTAATACAGGCCTAAATTTAACAACATTATCTTGTTTTTTTTTCTCACTTCAATAAATAATAATATGGTTCAATTTTGCTGAAAACGTGCATAAAATGCAACAACTTTTTAAGGTTGCACAAACATGCACTGTGTATGACTCGATTAACTCGATGGAACAATATTAAGGTTCAACGTTGCACTGGCCTTAAGATATTGTATATGATATGTATATGATATGAATATTTTTTTGCATATTACTTGATATCGATATCTAAGTTAATGCACAAATACAGTTTTGTGAAATTGAATAGTTTAAGTGATGTAACATTTACAGCATGAAGTGAAGATTGAAGACGTTTTAAAATTCTGACGTGTTATTAACGATACCTGCGTTATGTTCATATATATATATCTTTGGTACTTGAATTCTTTAAATTCCATCATGCATTTTAACAAAACCAAATGCAAAAGTTTCTCAAAGTTTATAAATCTTCCGAAATTTACATTATTTTCCGACAAGTTGATAATGAATTGCTTTAATTAATATTTTTCACAACAATGTCTAACGCAAACAAAAAGTTTCAACTTTTCGCTAAAGCAAACAAAACTTTTAAATGAAATTCCTCCGAATTCAAGCTGCATGAATTAAAAATAGCAACTATTTCTCTTTGGACCAAATGAGCCCATATCTCACCTCTCACCTTAAAGGACGTTAAATTTATTTTTCACGCTCCATTTACTTCACACTAGGGCGAAAAATTTAAATATGTTTTCCTAATCGGTTCTGAACACGGGGGGGGGGGGGAATACCTCAGAGAAATGGCGACACGAAAACTTTAAAATACGCTTTTTCTCTTTAAATTCTTGCCCTCTACGATCGAAGAATTCCTGAAATTATTCCTCTTTTTCTTCTTTCTACCCCAAAAGATTTAACGATCGAGACTGGAGCGAATGTAAAAGTCAACTGAATGAATTCGAGTGAAAAGTTCATTAAGTTTTGGTAACGGTCCAAGTTATAAGCTCAGTAAGTACTTAGCTACACAAGAACAGTCCCAGAGCTTCAATTAAAGCTTCACCGTGACGCGCATACGTTTAAGCTAATGGCGGATTCCAGTGGACTTCAATTTATCTTCAATTTCGAACGTAACACACACATTTGAGGGGAGAAACGACACAAAAATTAATGAAATTTTAAAAAAAGTACTTTTTTCTTAATTTTTGAATTAACGTTAGTCAAAGATTAAACGGAAGTCATTAGTAAAAAAAAATGTTTAAAGAGACGCAGTATAAGAGAGTATAGAAGCAAAGTGTGTCTGAGTTTTTAAAAGAACTACCTACAAACCTACCTTCAATTTTTTTTTAATCTGAAGATAGCGTTAAATGTTTTTTGTAGTTCTTTAACTAAAAGTTCAGCATATTTTATTAGTGTCAATACTGTTTCAAGAATCAAAACATGCTCTACTAAAAAAAAATGATACCTCGAGTCATGGTGGTTCAGGGATTAGAGAGCTCGCCTCTCAATAAGATGAAACGAGTTCGAATCCCAGGGATGGCTTGTCAATGCGAATTTCTTAACCGGCCACAGTGTTCACGTAAAATATCCTCAGTGATCGACGTATCATGGGTTGGAGTCTCCTTGCCTAACCATGGGAGATTTTCGTGGTTTTTCTCTCTTGTGACGCAAATGTGGGTTAGTTATCTCAAGAAGTCCTCCACGTAGTCAAAATCTCCCCCAATACGTAATCCAGAAGTTCCCTTGTCTTCTGGATTGGGTTCAAAATTATAAGAGTACAGATTTGAGCATTGATAGTCGTATGCTCGAAAATCAGGTTGACTGTTTAACAACGGTTATAAAATAAAATTTAAAAAAAAAATATTTCGTACTTGTTCGATACCAATTGATTTGATTTCTATGCTGGTTCGTTTGATAACAAATGAATAAAATAGCTATTAAACTGTATTTGAGATTTTATTATCATTGGTGCTACGAGCACGCTCATGCTATAAGATCAACAACCAAATTTCAACTGTTTGGGGTTACAAGAAACGGTGGCGAGGATGCTAAGACAAAGATGCCAAGTTGGCGCTATATTTCTGAGATACTGAACAGCATTGTTCAAATGCTATCTCCTCTGTAAAGAAAGATTCCTCAAAATTGAACAAAAATATCTCAAAATAGCTCCGAAAATAATATTGTCCAATTTAAAAACCCATGAACTAATTTCTTAGTATCATGACATGCTCACAATTGAACTAGCGTAAACATTTTTTTGAGCAAAATGCATAGTCTCAAAAATAACAATTCGTGACAAAATGACACATTATCGTCAAATGAGTCTCAATAAATGAAGTTCAAACCGGATTCGCAGTGTTGTTTCAATTTTGAACACGTCACTAAATTCAATAACGGAGTTTTTCAATTCGACAATTATTGCGACGCATTTTTGCTTAATTTTGAGCTACCCTTTTTTTTTTTAACAATGTACCCGTTCATTGTAAATTATTGAATCATCTTTCGAAATAGTTTTCATATATTGTGATAGTATTTGTTTTAAGATAGTATCTGATCCAAAACTTATAGGTTTTTCTTTCTCACTTCCAAAATCTGTTTCTTTTTTTCTCAAAAAAAAATTTACAATCGTGATTCCAAAGACTATCGAAAACAAATCAATGACGTTGAATGGAAAGTGCTCTAAGTTTTTGTGATGGTCCCTGTTAAAAGCTCAGTAACTTGTTAGCTACCCAAGAATAGTCCTCTGAGCTGTAATGAAATATTTATCGTAACGTGTATGAAATAAGATAATGGCGTCTTCCGGTTTAAAGTTTATTTTCGATTTTGAAAGTACTGCACACATTTAAAGGGAGAAAAAAAGAACAGAAAAGTAAATAAGTTTTTTTTTCCTCCTTTGAATTAACGTTAGTCAAAGATTAAACGAACTAAAAGATTGAACATCTTAAGAAATAATATAGTTGGGCACTTGTTAAAAAAAAATGTGTTTAAAGAAGTAAAGTATGAGAGAAAGAGAGAGAGAGAAGTAAAAAGTGTGAGTTTCTCAGTCTTTAAAAGAACTTCAAATTGGTTTTCAATTGTTTTCAGAGAATAACAATAATTGTCTAGTATAGTTTTTTATTCGAGAGTTTCAGCAAATTTAAAAAAAAAAATTCGAGCGCATTAAAATACTGTGCTAATTGTTGATGAAAACATTATTTCATATTGAGTCATAACTAGATATTAAATTTCATTAAACACAACGTTTAAATTTAAATCCATCCATCCCTTATTCACTGATTTTTTATTTTATTTTTTTATTTCACGCACCAGATGGCAGGGTCAAACTATTTTTAATGTGACTATAGAGATAGTTTATTTTAAACGAGATGTCAGCACTGTCCAAACATATGTATTTGTGATAAGTATTTCGTACTCAGCTACTCGTTCAACCCAGCTACTTATGTTATTTGTAAATAAACGGGGTTTGTGTTCTGTAATAAATTATTTTTAATAATGTGTGCATTATGAAGTCAGAGTTACATGGACATATGGAATTTTAAATTTCAAACTAAAAAATTCCAAAAACCAAAATTGAATACATATATTGTACATACAACCTTTTTTATATAATTTTCTTGAATAAAAAAATAGGCATTTTTATGACCGTTTTCTTCAAAATAATCTTGATCGCTAAGGGCTAAAACAGTCAAAATAATATGGAAAAAAAAATGATTTCCCAATATATGACAAATAGGCTACAACAGTAAGGTCATTAACAATAGAGATTTTTGTTTTTGATGATGAAGATGTGTTGTAGTTGTAGTTGTAGTTCATTTACGTCGCACTAGAGCTGCACAATGGGCTATTGGCGACGGTCTGGGAAACATCCCTGAGGATGATCCGAAGACATGCCATCTCAATTTTGGTCCCCTGAAGAGGGGATGGCACCCCTGCTTAGGTAGCCCGAGGACCTGCACGCGAAGTTGAGCACTTTATGGTAGAACAGTTTAACGAGGACCAATACCGGTCCCTACGCAGACTGATCCAAGTGGTCACCCACCCGCACACTGACCGCAGCCAATGATGAAGAAACTCTCCCACAAAATCCAAGTCAACACATGAAATACATTTATAAATGATATGAGGGGAAGAATAATCGAACCTATATCCTTCTGTTCAGTAATATTTAGAGATAGATGAATGGTGGGATTCTTATTTTTTGACGCAGCGTCGATGTTCTTTTAACTGATGTTTGAGCTCTCGTTTAGTTTCCACTAAGTATATAAGTCCACATTGGCATGAAATTAAATCTTTTGATTATGTGGATGACAAGAGGAGGTGTGTGATGGAAGACAAACAGCTAAAGCTTCGTGATATACTTTGGTTTGAAAACAATCCTAACCAGAGCTTAAAGAAATATTAGTCTATAGGCAGATTCTCTTTCAGTTGTGCATTGAATGTACTGGTCTATGGAATTTAGAATGTTAAGAGTCCTACAATCTACCAGAATAATCCTAATCAGAGCGTAAAAAAAATCTAAGGCTATTGTCAGATTCTCTTTCAGTTGTGCATTGAATATACAGGTTTATGGAATTTAGACTATCGAGGGATCGTACAATCTACCAGAACAATCCTAACCAGAGCATAAAGAAATATTAGTCTATAGGCAGATTCTTTCAGATGTGCATTGAATGTACTGGTCTATGGAATTTAGAATGTTAAGAGTCCTACAATCTACCAGAATAATCCTAATCAGAGCGTAAAAAAATCTAAGGCTATTGTCAGATTCTCTTTCAGTTGTGCATTGAGTATACAGGTCTAAAGAATTTAGAATATCGGGGGATCCTACAATCCACCAGAACAATCCTAACCAGAGCGTAACGAAATATAAAGCTATTGTCAGATTTTCTTTCAGTTGTGCATTGAATGCACTGGTCTGTGGAATTTAGAATGTTAAGAGTTTCCATAATTTCTGATTGACTTTCATCCGAATGGTTCGAATCCCTGAGATGGCTAGTTGATATGAATTCTGCTTCCAGCCCGCACCTACCACAGTGCTGACGTAAATTATCCTCATAGTATACGGATCATGACTCAGAGTCATCTTGCCGTCGGGCTAATCACGGGAGGTTTTCGCTGTTCTCTGTGTAACCAAAATGCGAGGTAGTTCCATCAAAAAGTCTTCCATGAGGGCGAGTTTGTCCCATTGCTTGATACAAGAATTCCCTTGTCTTTTGGATTGGATTAAAAAATTACAAGTCTACGGAGTTGAGCAAAGTCGAAAATAAAATACCGGTTTAATTCAATAAAATATTGTTATTAAAATAAAATAGTTTAGTATGTATCGTAATATCAACAAAGATATCTTCCCACAACTTTTTTGAATAAAATATCACACCTGATGTGCTTCACTAGTTCTTAAGAAACTTGCAACTAAATCTTTAGGACGTATGAAAAAGGTAAAAAGGATTTATAAGTATACATATATCCACTCCACCAACTCTCTCTCACTTGTTAGATTTATTTAGGCCATGAAAGCATCTTTACGTTATATCTTTCCAGAGAAAAACGGGAAAAATACACTGGATTTCTCGGATCAGGAAAAATAGAAATATTCCCCTGATTCGGAACCTATATCTGAAAGACTCGCGATGGCCTGTTCCAATTATTTCTCAATGCCTCGTTGAGAGTTGAAGGTCTGCCAAGTTTGGGCAGCGAGATCATTTTTTCCCCCGTAAGAGTTCTCACATCGGTTGTGGGCGCTACGAAGACAATCCATCAAGTTGAAAAACGTGAGAGTATATCATACTGTTTTTCAAGAAAAAAAAATAAAAAAGGTAAAAAAAATATAAAAAAGAATAAATAATGGGATAAAAAAAGGACACCGATACAAGTTTGGGAAATATCTTAAGTTTCATACGGCGATTGATTTTCAGGAAAAAAGATTTCGAAAAGTTTTTTTTGTTTCTCCCGAAGGTATTAAATTATATGAAGCATTCGCATTTTTTCTTATTGTTAAAAATAAATTATAAGGTATATTGTGTCGTGAGTACTTTTCTCTTAATGGTTAATATTTTAAAACATAATTTATGTGGTATGTGATTTGAGTTTACCCCACGTGTTTTATTTGAGATCCAAAATGTTGAAGGTGAGTTGCAGAAAGTTTCGCGAAAATGTGGTAAAATATAATAAAGTAACACTTCTTTGACTTTAAAAGAAGGTTACGCGCTCGTAAAAATGGCAATTCGAACATATGTATTTTAAATTAAGTTGGAATTTTAATAGCTTGTTTTCATTAAAGCATGCATTTCTTTCGAAATCTTTTTTTTGAAAAATTATAAATCATTTTTAAAAGTAAGGGTGAAGTAAGGGCTTTATTTCGTCATATCGTTTTTTTTTTTCTCGTTTGACTTTCAAATCGAGTTTTCATTTTCCATTTAACTTTCAAACATTTATTCCGTATTTTATTTCGCTTAATTTATTGAGTTCGAATATACTAAGCAAAGTAGCTACTTGATGGCTTCCTTATTTTTTAACAAATTTAAACGATAAAAGGGAGTAAGATATGTGAAGTCCACCTTTTTCCTTCGTTCTTTTGTTCTTGCAATCAAAGCTAGGCATTAGATTTAAAAGAACTAAACACAAAGTGATTTTCTGATGATTCAAAGTGATAACGATTGATATAATGTGGACATTTTTTGTGATATCAAGCAAAGAAGACTCAGGAATTTTTTAAAATTTCATGTGTTTCGAAAAAAAAATATTGACAAATTTAGTTAAAATCCGGTAAGGTTTTTTTCCCTGGGGATTTATAAACTGTAAAAGGATTAGCTTTTGAAGCACTCCGCTATGCCATAAATATGGTTCTATGATTTTTCCCCGAAAATCTTTCCTTTTCTTCCCCTTTTATTTCGAACTATTGGGAGTACAAATTAGTTCGTTCTGTTTTTAAGAGAGGGCTCTGTTGTTCTGAATGTTTCATGGTGACAGCTGGTTTCGGTGGTTTCAGAGAGGTTAAACATCTGTCAATAATATTCAGTTTATATCGCTTTGAGTTTCATACAAAAACCCTGTTTTAACTTTGTTGAATATGTTAAATTTTGTGGTAACTAAGCACCATTTGCGGGAGGTTTCATTTTTCTGCGTTAATTGGAAGAAAAGTGCAGCTGAAGCGCATCGAATTCTTGTAGAAGTTTATGGTGACAATGCTCCAACTGATAAATTATGTAGGGAATGGCTTCGACGTTTCAAGAATGGTGAATAGTATTGTGTACTATGAGCTGCTACAACCTGGTGATTCCATTACGGGCGATCGGTATAGGCTACAGTTGATTCGTTTGAGCCTAGCATTAAAAGAGAAAAAGGGCCGGAATACGAGAAAAGACATGACAAAGTTATTCTTCTGCATAACAACGGTCTGCCTGGTACCGCAAAAGTCGTAAAAATTATTTGGAAACGCTTAAGTGGGATATTTTACCGCACCCGCTGTATTCACTGGACATTGCTCCTTCTGATTACTGGTTTTTCCGACAGATTTCGCAGGTCACCAGTTCACTTCTTTCGCGGAAATCAGAAATTGGCTCCTAACTTGGATCGCCTCAAAAGACGAGACATTTGTTTGAGATGGAATTCGAAAATTGCCTAAGCGGTGGGAAATAGTAGTAGCCAGCAATGGACAATACTTTGATTATTCTGTTTGTTCATTTTTTTCTGAAATAATTACATTCTTGATCACAAAAAAACGGATCGAACTAATTTGTACTCCCAATGACTAAACCCTGATGAACACATATCCGTGATTGCTCTTGATAGTATCCATGGAGAAAAATGAAAAAATTAAAGCAATTATTTTGTGAATGAAAAATATGGATCGTTTAACCAAATTTAACTAATAAATTCCAGTATGGAACGAATATATTATGTATTATTTAACCAACATTGGATCATATAACCAATCATGGTTCATGAACCATTTAAGCCAGTTAAACCAACAAAACCATTATATAACACCTGAAAATCTGGTACCAGTATGAAACAAATTCGTTCATAGCGGTATAAAATTATTCCATGTAAATAAATTAAAGCACTACTATTGCTAAATAAATATATGGACTAATAAATCAAGTTTAATTTTCAAACTACAGTATGAAACTAATATATGGATCATTACACATACACTGTAATTAGTATATAATCATGAATCAAATTTATGAATTATTTAACAAAATTTAATCGAAAAATCATTATAAATTGAAATAAATCTTTGTAGTTCACTGACTTCATTTTATATTTACACTATATCCGAAAACTGTAATTAAATTATTTTCCAATCCATGCCAGCTCTCTGCGTTCACTTAATATACAGTGCGCAAAATAAAAAACGGACCACCCTGAATATTTCTTCGTCAAATGCTCGGATCTTCACTTTCTAGGATTTTTATCTTAAAGGTTCCAGTGGGTGACCTATATATGCTTATAAATCATCTTAAATATGCTTATAAATCAGATCAGACGATATATTAAGCTACGAAATCCGATAAAAAAAACGTTCTTTCTCTGAATAAGCATACCTTTTTTTAGACTGATTCGGATTAATGACTCTCAAAATATCCTTATAGGGGTAGCCGAAATATAGGGGTAGACTGGGAAATATGGCCCTAATAGTTTGGTCAGAAGAACGATCCAAAGTTTGGATCTCTTAATTTAATGCTGCTTTTTTTGTATTTCATCATATCTCGATAACTTTTTTGAAGAATTGAAAATTTTTTTCACATAATTATAAAATTCGTTTTTCCAAAGATTATTCCGTGCAAAAAATGGCTTATAGTAAGTATTTTATTCAGCTTTTAGTATTCTAAGTAGTAGAAAAAAATTTGATTTGAAAGGTTTAAAAATTTTTTAATCATTTTAAAGAACGTAATTTTAAATGGCAAAATACAAAATTTGACCGAAATCGGTCAAATAGTATCTGAAAAATCAAATTTTGAAAAAGACATTTTTAAAAAAATCGATTTCTCAGGAACTATTCGACCGATTTCGCTCAAATTTTGTATTTTATCGCTTAAAATTATTTTTTTAACATGATGTAAAAAATTGTATGCCTTTAATTTCAAAAATTTTTCGACTATAAGTAAATAAAATAACAAAAAGGATGTTTACTAAAAGCTATTTTTACATGGATATTAGGATATGACAATTATCTTAGGATAAACGAACTTTATAATTGTGTGCAATTTTTTTTTAAATTTACTTAAAAAACTCTCGAGATATGGCAAAATGGCCTAAAAGTGAAATTAACATTAAGAAGTTTGAACATTGGGCCACTCATCTGACCAAACTATTGCCCAGATTACGGCTACCCTGTATATCTTGAGGGTCAGAAATATGAATCCATCCAAAAACGGTTTGTTTATTCATATAAAAAACATGTTTCGTCGTCTTTAAATATGTTATATATATATGTTATAAGAAATTCGTCGTCTTAAAATATGTTATATGTTTCGTTGTCTTAAAATATGTCTGTTAATTAATTAACCTTTTAGAAATCACCCTCTCAAACCAATGAGATTAAGACATGAAGATCCGATCAAAAGATCAAAACTCATTCAGGGTTGTCCGTTTATTTATTTTTTGCGCACTGTACATAAAAATACGTCATTTAGAAACAGAAACAATCATGCATTTGATTGGTTGATGACGAATTCTCCTTTCCTTAAGTGAAAAAGGATAGATTCCTCTGGGTCTCTTCCATCAAATTTCAAGTATTCTACATACTGACATAAATCATATCCGAGATTGCTCTTGATTGCATCCTAAGGGATAGAATAAAAGTGATTTTCGGCGGCATGGAAACAAATATATCGATCATCAATCATCATAATATCTTTCAAAGATCTTCCTCATGAGATGTTATTAAATCAAACTGAAATAGGTGTTAAGTAATCTCTCTATTATGCTCATGCCATGAAGATACTTAGAATCTTTTAATAAAATAAAAAAATTTATAGCTAAATATAAGATAGTAATTTATCTGTGCTATTATTTAAATCCTCTGAAGGTTCATTGGTTCTTATGAGACTATTCATTATCTGAAGATATTTATTTTTTACTTTTTAAAAAAAAGTTTGATAAAACTAATACCTTTTTTTATCTTTTATTTTGAGGAAATCATAAAACACTTTAATGCATTCAAAAACTGGAAATCATAATGAATAATGCAAATAACTTTAGTAAACAGTTTGTAAAAAGATTCTTATAACTCGCAGATTCTATTAAATTTCAATTTGCATAATATAAGACAAGTAATGCTTTTATTAATTAAATAAAAAATCTTGAATAAATTGAGATTCTCCTCATATAATTTCTTCTATATTATGTACCAAAATGTAAACAAATGTAAACAAAGCGTTAATAAGTGTTTCTTTATAACAAAACATTTCACAAATTAATTCATTTTTTCAAAGATATTTTTTTTAACTATTAAGTAATTTGAAAGACAAATTTATAATTTTATAAAAAGCTAGTTTATTCATTGTTGCATCTGCAAGGTTTGGAACTATTTTGAATAAATTTTACGACTAAGTTGTTCTATTGTATTTCGTACTTTACACTAGAAAAAATAATAAAGCATATTTATTTTTAAAAATTATGCGTCTCCATGACCTAAAATTTTATATATTTAAAAACACAAATAAGGTGAAAACATAAATAAGATTAGGCAAATAAAGAATTTTTTACTCTGTCGTTTGATACATAACAATAAACTAATTTCTTAAATATAAAAAAATATATATACAGACTATTTAATACAAACTGAGAATGAATTATAAGTAATTGTATATTTTTTTCAACACTGACTTTATTCTTTTCAGCAGTTAATTACAGAAAAGAAGTAATTATATATGGGTCATTCTCACAAAAACAGTCATTTTCATGTCCCCAGTATATTTTATGTTTGTTTTACAGCTTAAGAAGAAAAAAAATTCAGGGAAAGTGTCCTTCAGAATGCAAGCTAACAAAAGAATAAAAATAAAATTATCAATTTTTATTTTTTATTTATTTTAGGTAATTAAAATATACCAATATGTCATTCCCTCACTTGTCCCCACTGCTGATTTAAAAAAAGAAAAAAATTGTTTCTGAAATAAAAATTTTTTTTTTACAAATTCGTGTTTTTTATTTCAGAATACTGAAATATAGAATTCAGAAAATCAATTTTAAATTTAATTTCTGATAAAAATATTAACACAGCACTATTTTAAACTTTGTCCCCAGTGTTTCGCGTCATTCCCTCACAACAATGTTCTTATCACCTGCAATCTTCTTAGAATAAAAATATTTTAATAAAAACTTCAGAAGTTAACAACTGGCATCATAGAACAAAATTGCAGTATGTTTCCATCTTCAACTTAAAGAAGCTTTGCTGTGGAATAAATTTGAATGAATCAAACCAGGTAAAATTTTTTACATTTGTCATTCCCTCATGTCATTTTTTAGAGTAAAATAAAATACAACTTCATCGAGAAAGTGGATAATTATATGTTGCTTTCTTGTATGAATATAATTGTATGTGATTGACTTCAGAAATTAATTAGGCCTAACTGTTATTTTTAAATTTTATTGAATTCGTCATTCCCTCACTAGTGTATAAAGTGAGGGAATGACGCTGAAGTGAGGGAATGATTCAAGATGAGTATATTATCAAATTTTTTTTTGTTCAATCGTGCCAGCCAATTTTATTTCCCAAACCTGTAAAAACTATTAAATATATAAGACTAAATTATAATAAATATTAGATATACTTAGTATGTTATCATTTTCAAACTTTAGGTAGATGTAACTTAGATAAAAACATGTATTAAAATAAAATATCATTCCCTCACTATTAGTGTCATTCCCTCACTTTTTAAATAGTGAAAATAATTAATTTACTTATTAATTAATTTGAAAAATAAATTAAAAAATTAATAAATTAATTTATTAAATTAATTAATTTATTTATTAAATTAATTAATTAATTATTAATTATTATAAATTAATTAATTATAAATTAATTATTTAAAAAATTAATTAATTTAAATATTAAGTATAATTTATAGGATATATACTTTCTTTATAATGCCATTACATATTTCTATTAATATAAAAAGTTTCAGAGCTTTTTATTCACTTTACTTTTTTGGGATTTTATGAACTGAAAAATGACAGTTTTCGTGAGAATGACCCATATACATCTTATCAAAATAAATTTCTGATTGAATTAAAAAAAATTTATCCTTAAATTGCTGGTATAGTTTATAAGATTTAGAGATAAACTGTTGGTTGATTTCAAAGATTTATTAATGAAATTTAGGTTCTTTTTAGAAGATTTCTGGGTAAATTATAGTTTCAATTCAGAAATTTTATAAATAAGTAAGTGGTTTACTCAGGAAAATCCGTTGATGAATTGTTGGTACAACGTACAAGATTTAACAATAAACTACTATTTCTATTCCTAAGATTTATCAATCAGTTATTGATTCATTTCAAAAGACTTATCATTAAAATGCTGATTGGTTCAATTTAAAAGATTTATTAATAAATTACAATTCAGTAGATTCATCAATAACTGTCTGATTGAATTCACAAGATTTATTTGTGAATTGCTGGTTAAATTTATAAGATTTATAAGTAATTGTTAGGTCTATAGGACTTATCACTGAATAGCATATTATATTTTAAAAAGCATACTAATAAACAGCTGTTCAAGTCATAAATTTGATGTTTAAATTTCTGGTTCAATTCAAAAATAGATAAATTGTGGCTTTACCTGCTACCACCTGTTTATCATTTAATTTTTGAAATTACCTAAGAATGAAAAGTAACTCCCGGTTCAGGAATCAGGTCTAACGTGCTTAATTCTAATATTTTGAGTAAAAATCTACCATATACAGTTGGTTTCTAAAAGTGTTCGTACACTTATGATTTTCAATACAATATTGCTCAATTCATTAATTAAAATGAATATTTCGTTATGCAAGCATTTTGCTTTTTTAAAAAATTATTCCATGCGGTTTTGTTGAAAATATATTAAAGATCTTGATATTAAATAGTATCTACCATATATAACCTACCATATATAGTTGACTCTTTAAAATGTTCATACGCATATGATTTTCAATAAAATATTGCTCTATTCATTAATTAAAATGAATATTTCATTATGCAAACTTTTGCTTTGTTTTTAAAATATTCCATGCAGTTTTGTTAAGAACATATATCAAAGATTTTATTCTTGAATAACCATTCTGAAATATTCATCTTAATTAATGAATAAAGCACTATTTCATTGACAAGTTATAAGTGTATGAACACTTTAGGGAGCCACTGTATGTGTCCCACTCGCATTTTGAGTACTACTGTTTGTGTTTCTTGCACGTGGAAACTTCGAAAATATGTTACGCCTTGCCAGAAGTACTTAAGAATATGATTCCTGTACGGTTAGGGATTTTTTATTTCTGAACTTAATGGCTCAAACTTAATGGGGCTCCTCAATGGCTCAAGCCAGCTTACTAACCAAGCTGCCGATACCAGCAATCGAATTTGATGAAATAGTGCAGAAAATGTACTTTAATTTACTGTGTTAAGCTTCTAGTCAATCTAAATTCATATTTCCTTATCCTTTCCTTCTCCGTTTCTTCTTTTACCTCTTAAATTTTGTTGTTAAATAATAATCAATATATAAGGATAACGATTAAAATTATAATTCCGATTCAGACAATGCTCTAAAGAATAATGCTTCTGCACATACCAAAAATAATATTTATTATTATTGTACAAAAGTACGGTATGTGGGTCGAGAAATTTTAGAAAAATTTCGTAAAGTAATTTGAGAGAGTCAACTTATAATTGGATCACTCCACTCAAAAATTTCCAACAAAAATGCTTTTCCTATGGTTGCCAATTTGCGATGTTTCATTAAATATTGTAAAATGGCACATACGAAACATATAGATACATAAAACAATAGTAGAAATTAATATTTTTAAGACAGCAATTGAAAAGAAGTACATAAAAAGGAGAATAAAGGAGTACTTATAAAAAAAATTTCTTTTGCTACTCATTTATCATCAAAAATCAGCAAACAAGCATAAAAAAGTTAAACTTGCTTCAGAATTCAGGTAGCTTTCGCTGTTTGTGTCTGATCTATGTTGGCTTTTTGCAAAAAGAACTGATGACGTCACTCTGAACTGGCACGTTGAAAATCTTAAGATTTAGTAATTTAGTAAATAAATAAAAACAATGCATGGGACAGTATACTGGTAACTAACAGGATGCCGTTCAATATATGTAAAGAATGCTGTTATTTATTTATTTATTTTTGTGAGACAAAACGAGAATGTTGAACTGTGAGTAAAAATTATTTTAATATTCGACTACACAAGCTTTCGCTTGGAATAGTTTGCAAAATAATATTAAAAAATTTAGAAGATAGTTAGCTAAATATTTTGCAGAAGTTATTTTTATGTGGTTTAAGCATTTGGCATATTTTTTTTACTTTTCGGAGGATTAGTACTTTCGCGTCCTTTTCACTCCGTAATTAAAAAAGAAAAACTTTAAGAGGTAAAATTTTAATATAATTTAAGCTTCAAACCCCACCATTTCTATTTTAGGAAAACAATCTTAAGTTCAATGTAAAAAAAGACTTTCACTGAATACAGAGCCGTTACCTCTCTTCAAACAAATATTACTTAGAAAAAACACGCATAAATTCAAAATAGAGGAAAGTCTAAACATATTTTGCTTTATCAAACTCTAAATTCAAAACAGTAAACATATTTTTGTCCTACAGAAAATTCTATACCACTTTTTTTTTTCTTTAGAAGCGTTTTTCGATTTAAATTTCACTGAGGGAAACAATACTCGAAAAAATTCCCATTTGTACGTCAAAAAAAGTCGTAAAAATTCAAAGCTATTTTTCCATTTAATTTCGAGACTTTCCTAGGAAATTTTCTGGTAAAATAAATTTTAGAAACTTCCCGAAAAATGTGAGACATAAAAGAAAGGTATAAATAAAATCCCTATCTCACTTTATGCGAAATGTATCTGGAGTTTCTAAGTCGCAAAAGCCATAAATTTTGTAATTTCAAGCTGCAGATGAAAATAGGCAGTCCACTGAGATGAGAATAAATTGAAATATTGAATCATAAAACACAAAACTCTAACTAAATCATTTACTTTTTAAAAAAAGATTGTCTCCTCTGGGAAATCTTAAAATAATAGGAATATAAATATTGTTCTTGAAGAATTATTACACAATGTTTTACATTGATTTTAAGAGAGTTTTATACTAAGAAAACTTCAACCAATATAAAAGAAAAAAAATTAGAAATTTGAACTATTGTTTATTATTTGTTTACATTATTTGTTTTGAAAATTATTTGTTATTATAATTCTTTGTTATAATTATTTGCTGTTGTAATTATTTGTTGCTATAATTATTTTTTATTGTAAATATTTATTGTTACAATTATTTGTTATTATAATTATCCGATGTCATATTTATTATTATAGTTATGTATCATTATAATAATTATTTGTTATAATAATTATTTGTTATAATAATTTGTTCTTGCAATTATTTATTGAAATTGTTCGATTTAAATTTTTGATATCATAAATTACTTTTTAACTTGCAGAAAATTTGAAAAAGAAATCAAATATAGTAATTTACTAAACATTATATTCAAATTTCTATCTGTAAATGTACTTCATGACCATATCAACGGAAAAAAATAAAGATTTTAATAGTTATCTGTTTACATTATTTTTGTGTTACAATTATTTGTTTTTGTAACTATTCGATTGTAATAATTATTTCTTATCACAATTAATTTTTGTTATAATGATTTGTTATATATACCACGCAATATTGTTATGATTATTTGACACTTAATTTATTGCTTTGTAATGATTTGTTATCATAGTTTACGAAAGCACTGCGCATTCATATCTATTTGTAAGTATAATTCATGATGTAAAATGGTTTCATATTATGTATTTTAAGTAACATATATTACATAAAATATATTTTTTGAATTTATTGTAGATTTAGACTGGGTTTTATGCATTAAAAATTGTCCATTTTGAATTCAAAACGGTAATTTGGTAAATTTAGAACAATAGCTAACGCTTAACCAATCAGAAAATTTCACTTCGTTTTTTCGCTAGTCATACTCGAACAGTTTGTATTATTATGTTCAAATGGCGATAGTGACCTTCCACGGACTTAAAGGAAAAGTGGATAGACGGGCATTCATTTATATATATATATATATATATATATATTAGAATGC
>NC_092213.1:21468400-21535497 GCF_043381705.1 Parasteatoda tepidariorum
AGGGGCCGTTCAAAAAGTACGTACACAAAAATGGAGAAATTTTAAACCCCTCCCCCCCTTTCGTACATTACTGTACATAAGATCTTACTCGCCCCCCTTAGAGTACGTACATTTTATTAGTCTACCCCCCTTTTTCATAAAAATTAAAATAATTATGTTTTAAATAAAATTAAATATTTACTTAAGGAGTGTGTAGGATAAAGTCAAATTTAAATTTGGTGTATGTTTATAAAGTACGTACTTTGTATAATACCTCCCCCCCTCCCCATCGTACAAAACCGTACATAATAGCAAATCCCCCCCCCCCCCCCTTCGGGATGTACGTACTTTTTGAACGGCCCCATATGTATATATATTGTTTTTAATATATATGATATGATCTTCGAAGCTAGTATATTTTTTTTAATTTTTTATTTTTTTTACTTTAAATTGTTTCGAAGTATACTGTATCAACATCCCATGCGTTTATGTTGATTATTAAAATTAATAATCAAGGAACTATCTAAAACAGCCAAAACGGGTCATTTTGACCCAAATAAGAAAAATATTCAATTTTGAAGTTTCATGCTTGATTTTGATTTTGCAATACTTCAAACTTTATGAAAATGCTTTGTAGAACAAAAATGAGTAACCACCCTGTTAAAAAATGTGTCCCGCAATAGTTTTCCGTTAAATAAAATATTATCTTAGATTCGATGCTTGAAATAGCTTACTTGAGTTCGAATTGAATAACGAATCCGTTATTGCGGCTGAAAGAAACCATGTACATCCCGATTATAAATAGTTTTTTTTTTATAATCCTGAATAAGAAAGAACTTAAAAAACTGAAGAATTGAAAGAAGTAAAAGGTGAATTAGCCATTATTTGTTCAAGTTGAAAAACAGCTCCAAATGAATCACAAATCTGGGTAAATATAGTTCTTTAAGTACAGAACAACATTTTAGGTAGGTCCAAAATCCAGCTATTCTAGTGTTAACTTAAATGAGCAAGTTTTAATTTAAAATTAATCCTATTTAGTACAAAATGTGCTCATACATTGAGTCATGGTGGCTCTGGGGATAGAGCTTTCCCCTTCTAATGGGGTAAGGGTCGAATCCCAGCGATGGCTGGTCAATTCGAATTCCTCACCCGACTCGCATCTATAACCAGTACCTAACTTAAAGTATCCTCAAAGGTAAACGGATCAAGAGAAGAGTCCCCTTGCCGTCAGGCTTACATTGGGAGATTTTCGTGGTTTTCCTCTCCATGTAAAGTAAATGAGGGTTAGTTGAATCAGAAGGTTCTCCATGGAATCAAATTTCTCTCAATACTTGATTCAGGAATTCTCTTGTCTTCTGGATTGGGTTTAAAATCACAAGGCTACGGAGTTGAACAATGGTAGTCGAAAACCCAAAAAAATTGGACCTGCTGTTCAGCAACGGTTGAAAAATGAAATAAAATGCGCATATATTGTAAATTTAAAATAAATGCTATTTTTTCTTCATCTAATTTATATTCAGTTGAAGACAACTTTTTATGTTACTACCTTTTTTTTTTTCTTTTTTTTTTTTAGTGATTATGTTTCTGTTTATTGCGAATTAGATAACGCGAGTTCTTAGTAAGACTATAAAATGTCATCAGTTTTATCAAAAAGCAAATAACATTTATTACCTATCATTAATTCATCTTTATTGAAATAAAATTTATCATCATATTATGCTCTATAGAAGAAATACTTTATAACATTTTTTCGTCTACCTCTTGTAAAAAGTTACATATTTTGATGAACAATCTTTAAAAAGTAACTTTATTTTTCTCAGATGTATAGAAGCTGTCTAGACAACCAAAAAATAAATAAAATTATAGAATATCTGGCGCGGTCAAACTAACTTTTCTAGGTTTAAAAAAATACATAAATGAAACTAAAAAGAAAATTATATTCTAAAAATTTTTTTATCATGCATACAAAGAAAATGGTAAAACTATCATAAAACTTTTAGAAATAAACTAAGTATTGTGTAACTATTTTGTTGACATATCTAAACCTGTGCTCAACATTTCAAGTTTTACTTTTTTCTTCACAAATATTTTATATTTAAATTCGAAATAAAATTCAACGCATTGCATTGGAATAATTGGCTTATCTTTTATTCCGTTGACTCAGATGGGACACCGGTGTCTTTTTTTCTGACACTTTATTTACAAACAAAAATATATTTTGGTATTTTTTTACTATAACAAACAATCTAATAGTTACTAAGAAATCTATTATATTATTGGAATTATATTTGTACTAAAAGATAAAAAAAAGTAGTTAGAGAAATTTTTTATCATTGATAGGGGAGAGTGGGGTCAATTGTAACAGGGTACGATTGTAACAGAGCAAAAATTTCGAGTGTCGGGTTTTAGATTTGGTTCCTAGGTGACGCACAAGGTGTATTTAATAAATCTACATGTATACCCCATTTTTATATACTGCTGGCAACCATTTTTATATACTTTTGAAAGAGTTACATCACAAAAGATATTTTCACGCTACGTAAGTACTTTTTTTGGTATTAGAATATTATATTGTAACAAAGTAATTTTGTTTAAACAAATAATTATTATTAATAGAATATGTAAGTGGACACCTTATTTAACATTTTAAAAAAATATTAGTTTTGTTAATTAACTAGCATTGCTTTTCACAAATGAAGCTGAAATGGCGTCTTGGGGACGATTGTAACAATAAGTAAAGGGGCGATTGTAACAATAAGTAAAGGGGCGATTGTAACAACTGAAAATAAATAATCTTATGTTTACAAACCATTACTTAACTCTTTAAGAACCACCAATAGTTTTCTATATCATTTATATTATGTTGCATGTGAATTATTTTATTTGTCACTTTTCACAGCATAAATTAAAATTTTTAACCCCATAAAGTTAAAAGTTTAAACCTTTAGGTCTCTGCTCATTATTATTTTTACTCCTAAAATATCACTACTATTTTGATCAATAAAAAAATATATCACAACTATGATAATATGTATAACTAACTATGTTTTAATTGAATTTATGAACTGTAACAAGTGCACGACTGTCAAAAATTGTTAATAACTAATATAATAACATTTAAAATAAGGTATTTATTTTTTTTTAGTAGAGGGTAGTCTACTTTACTCGTCTGTCAATTAATACTGATAATTTTTGTTAGTTAAAATAGTTAAGTAAAAAATTTTACAATTGACCCCACTCTCCCCTACTCAAAAACTTATCAATAATTGATTTTGTAAATTAAAGAAATGTTAAAGATAAACCTTCTCTCAGATCTAAGAGAAGATTTAGTTTCTCTTAGAAACAGTTTCTAGTTTAAAAGACTTATATCTATTTTCTCTTAGATATAAATAATTGTAAATGATAACGAATTTGAAAAATTATTGCTTAGAAGGGAACCGTGTTATGAAGATTTGACCTTCAACACAGAAAAAGACACCGGTGTTTCTTTCAGTATTTCATAACCATAAATTATTAAAACGGTAAATGTTACATATTCGACTTATTTTGACCTAAATTAAACCAAAGTAAAAAAAGTATGAAAAATATGTTTAATAAAAATTCTGCTTCAAAAGGCAAAATTACATATATGAATGAAGTATTTCAAAAATAAGGAAAATGACAGCTTTTGAAAGCAAAAATATTTTTATAAATAATTGAAGCAAAAGACTCGAAATTAGAATATAATTATTTTTTCATATTTTTCGTAGCTATACTATTTCTTTTTCTTCATAATTCGACTATTCTTCATAATTAGACTACTCATAGTTTTCATAAGAAAAACTATAAAAACATAAAAACTATGAGTAACGACCCAAAATACACACGTGCAAAGTTCAATTTTGGGGATTGCACCATAGGAGATCAATTCTCTAGTTATTCTCACCTGTGAAGCTTAAAAATTACCAATTACTAATTGAGCTGCAAATAAATCATAATATTTTAGTGAATTGAGATGTGTTCTTTTGAAAACGTTACCTTAAAGATTAATTACTTTATATAAATTAGAAATTTAAATAAATTAAGACGAATTGTTCATCGTTAGATATTGTAACAAAAAATCATAATTCTCCTGCTAATAAATTTATCTAAACTTAGTTACTACACGTTGCAATAAATTCAACTTTGGAATAAAATAACTCAAAAATGTGTGTTTTTCCTTAGTTACTTATTTAAGTTTGACTTTGATTTAGCCCAAAAGAAAGGAAAAATGCATATTGTTTGTTAACATTTCGAGATTATATAAGAAACATGGAAATTTTAAAATTTAATAACACAGAAACTAATTTGAAATTTCTTAAAAGGCCAAAAAAATATTTTATCATTAACTATAAGTTAACCTTTTTCAATATTCGATTAATTATAGATTAATTGTTAACACATTTTTTTCCCTACATACAAGCGTATACGTAATAGCGCACAGTATTTTTGTTTACATTATATTGGAATTTTTCCAATAAATATTGGATCAGAATCTATTTCACTCAATTTATCAAGTGAATTTCGAAAGCAATGTCTTCAATTATTTAGACATATGTTCTATTGTGACACTAGTCACACAATGCTTTGCACCTAGAATTACCGTTGGCACCAAGGCCATGATTTCTTGTCCATTTGAAACTGTTAGTCCTTCAGTGCTTTTTTGAGATCATCGTCACGTGGGGATTGATCAGGACCTTCGAGTTTAGTGGATCAGGACTTCCTATTTGTGTTTTTGCATAAGCTCCTTTATTGTCTTAAGCGCTACCGAGATGTTCAGATGTGACTGTCTATGTGAGTGAGATCATCGTCACGTGGGGATTTATCAGAACTAGAGAGTTTAGTGGATCAGGACTTCCTATTTGTGTTTTTGCATAAGCTCCTTTATTGTCTTAAGCGCTACCGAGATGTTTAGATGTGACTGTCTATGTGAGTGAGATCATCGTCACGTGGGGATTTATCAGAACTAGAGAGTTTAGTGGATCAGGACTTCCTATTTGTGTTTTTGCATAAGCTCCTTTATTGTCTTAAGCGCTACCGAGATGTTTAGATGTGACTGTCTATGTGAGTGAGATCATCGTCACGTGGGGATTTATCAGAACTAGAGAGTTTAGTGGATCAGGACTTCCTATTTGTGTTTTTGCATAAGCTCCTTTATTGTCTTAAGCGCTACCGAGATGTTTAGATGTGACTGTCTATGTGAGTGAGATCATCGTCACGTGGGGATTTATCAGAACTAGAGAGTTTAGTGGATCAGGACTTCCTATTTGTGTTTTTGCATAAGCTCCTTTATTGTCTTAAGCGCTACCGAGATGTTTAGATGTGACTGTCTATGTGAGTGAGATCATCGTCACGTGGGGATTTATCAGAACTAGAGAGTTTAGTGGATCAGGACTTCCTATTTGTGTTTTTGCATAAGCTCCTTTATTGTCTTAAGCGCTACCGAGATGTTTAGATGTGACTGTCTATGTGAGTGAGATCATCGTCACGTGGGGATTTATCAGAACTAGAGAGTTTAGTGGATCAGGACTTCCTATTTGTGTTTTTGCATAAGCTCCTTTATTGTCTTAAGCGCTACCGAGATGTTTAGATGTGACTGTCTATGTGAGTGAGATCATCGTCACGTGGGGATTTATCAGAACTAGAGAGTTTAGTGGATCAGGACTTCCTATTTGTGTTTTTGCATAAGCTCCTTTATTGTCTTAAGCGCTACCGAGATGTTTAGATGTGACTGTCTATGTGAGTGAGATCATCGTCACGTGGGGATTTATCAGAACTAGAGAGTTTAGTGGATCAGGACTTCCTATTTGTGTTTTTGCATAAGCTCCTTTATTGTCTTAAGCGCTACCGAGATGTTTAGATGTGACTGTCTATGTGAGTGAGATCATCGTCACGTGGGGATTTATCAGAACTAGAGAGTTTAGTGGATCAGGACTTCCTATTTGTGTTTTTGCATAAGCTCCTTTATTGTCTTAAGCGCTACCGAGATGTTTAGATGTGACTGTCTATGTGAGTGAGATCATCGTCACGTGGGGATTTATCAGAACTAGAGAGTTTAGTGGATCAGGACTTCCTATTTGTGTTTTTGCATAAGCTCCTTTATTGTCTTAAGCGCTACCGAGATGTTTAGATGTGACTGTCTATGTGAGTGAGATCATCGTCACGTGGGGATTTATCAGAACTAGAGAGTTTAGTGGATCAGGACTTCCTATTTGTGTTTTTGCATAAGCTCCTTTATTGTCTTAAGCGCTACCGAGATGTTTAGATGTGACTGTCTATGTGAGTGAGATCATCGTCACGTGGGGATTTATCAGAACTAGAGAGTTTAGTGGATCAGGACTTCCTATTTGTGTTTTTGCATAAGCTCCTTTATTGTCTTAAGCGCTACCGAGATGTTTAGATGTGACTGTCTATGTGAGTGAGATCATCGTCACGTGGGGATTTATCAGAACTAGAGAGTTTAGTGGATCAGGACTTCCTATTTGTGTTTNAAAAAAAGTTGTTATATGGATTTGAATGATTGCTTTGAATTCTTAGAATTTTGTGCATTTGCAATGTACCCAAGTTAGTAGCGAGCGAAGCGAGCTTGGTCTGCGAAACAAACCATATAAGATTGCGTAGCAATTTTCAGGGGTTGGCGAGCGTTAGCGAGCAGGGGGCGCAGCCCACTAGTATCTATTATTGCTATATGAGCATAGATCTATTATTGCTATACGAGCATATATCTATTATTGAGCATATTATTGTCTACCATTCAGATACATCGCTAGCTTTTTTGGGGGGTTTTAGACCCCTTCTCTCCCAAAGTTCGTGAAAATAAATACAATGATGATTTCAAGATTAATTTCTTAAAGATATTACTTTTTATGGTTATTCAACACCATAAATAAGGAACGTGAATTTATTCAAAGAAAACATCTATTTTTAGCAACAGAAGCTAATTGTAAAATATTGACATTTTACTTTTTACGACATAAGTGAACAGTGATATCCGCCTACGAAGACTTGAGCAACATATGAACTCCCACCAATTGTCAAGGAAGAACGATGTCTTTATTTTTAGCTTTCTAATAATAACTTTATCTGTTGAGGACTTTTAGTAGTTAATAAAATGATTGGAATTTCAAATGGATAAATATTACAGTCTATAAATAATTTCTTCAGTAGAAATTTTCATCAAAATCATGTAGGTGGACGAAAAGAAAGCTCTTTGATTTAAAAATAATATTTTTTATGTCTTTTAAGATTTTTAATTATTTTTTATTTAAATATTTTTTATGTCTTTCAAGATTTTGAATTTTACATAAATTTTTCAGAAATTCTATCTGATTATATTTATATTTTTAAAGGAAATATTTATAGATTAAATTTGATACGCTTTTTTCACAAAAGTTCTTTATTTGTTATTAGCAAGAACAATTTGCAAAATTAGTTTAGATGGAAAGAATATTGTACAATACACTATTAGAATTTCCTCAATAAAAACGGTCCCATAACAATTTATTTAATTGTTATTTTTGCCATATTCAACAGAAACGGTCAAATAATCTTAAAAAGATAATATTCGAACCGTTAACTATGAGAAAAATGCGTTTAGCAACTGTTTTCACCTTATACGGTGAAACAACTACAAACGTTGCTTTATATATTTATGTCGATAAATGCATTTTGCAAGCGAGCAAAACTTGGCCCTGAAGCATTTAATTGGTTAGTAGATTTTTTTTTTTTTGTATGCCTGTTTAGGCAGTGGGAGTGCGATTATTCTTGTTTTTCAGTGGCGCCATCTATGGCCAGGAATTCGACTTTTGCCACGCCATTCACACAACCACAACCCGTTTATAGGGCGGGTCACATTCACACACAAAGGAGAAAGGACATAGAACACACAGAGAGCGAAAGAAACATCCATGCCTTACCCGGGATTCGAACCCAGGACCTTTCTGATGCAAGAACAGTTCCCTACCCACTACACAGCCCGGTCGGCTTGGTTAGTAGATATTGAAGCAATTGGAATTTTTTTGTCTCTTCTTAAAATCTTCACATATAGAAACATGATGTTTTTCTCTACATTTCTTTTTACAAAAGGATTTAACTTTGCGAGAGCGATTTCAGGAGTTTCGACCATGTTGTTGTTGAAGTATGCCTGTTTAGGTAGAGGGGCTGCGATTGTTCTTGTTTTTCCAGTTGCGCCATTGTTTCGACCCATGATTAGTGCTTAAAAAGCACCCATTTGTCGCTTTTAATTTTTGAATGCGAGTATTTATATCAGTCACTGATTTACAAGCTTGTGGTTAATGATCAGTTTTATTCACCAAAAGTATAAAATGGCGAGATAATTTTAGTTTCGTTACCCTTGCTCTTAACTGGAGTAACTCAAAACGTAACAGTATAGGGTTTCAATGTGTTATAATAAGTCGGCCATTCATTTATAATTTTTTTTTAGATATAAGTGCTTCTGCCACTTCACCTGCCAGGAAATAACTAAGCTTCGTAATATTACCATCGGAAATGTTTTCCTGTTTAGCGTAAATAACTCATTAGTGACAAATATCGCTAGGAAACTCCCCTAAAATCTTTGGTAGTAACATTGATGATAATCAGTGAGTGTTTAAGCTATCCTACAATTCTTGGTTCTCGAAATTTGTGTTGAAAAGTTATTTTGACATTTACTCTAGTATCACATATAATTTGAAACAATTTAATTTAACATAAAGTAGAGAATATTTACCTAATTTTGAGCGCAGTATTAAATGCATAACTGTTTTACCATGTAAAATACGGTTAATATGAGGTTTTGATTCCTAAAAAGGAATTATGCAAAATTATTCTCGGTAAAAAAAATATTGAGCACGCGATAGAAAAAATCGTGAATAATGACAATAATCAACGTTGCTTTTTCGTCTGTTTTAAAGGTCGTCGGGCTACCGAAGCGGAGGTGCCATCCCCTCCGCAGAGGTTCAAAATTGTGATGGCATGTCTTCGGATCATCCTCCGGGATGTTTCCCAGACCGTCGCCAATAGCCCATTGTGCAGCTCTAGTGCGACGTAAATTAACGACAAGTCGTCTGTTTTAAAGCAATTTTAATATTTAGTTTAGCACCTTATATATAGAAAATAAATGTATTTCAAACATAAAATGTGAATATTTACATAACTACATGCTATTAATTGGGTACTTGTACTTCAAGGAGAAGTAGATCACGAATACCTACACATGTGACCTATGGCGTCAGTGCCAGCTGATCGCTTATCAGCAAAATGGCGGGTTAACCCCTTAACGATCGGTTAATTTTCAAGAAAACGGTCATAAAAGTGCTTATTCTTTTTTACTTTCGTATTTGTATTACGTATTTGATTATTGCTGATATCTAGTTTAGAATAAACTAACTATCTACATTTACCTTAAAAATATCCAGGTACTGTCACCTGGTGTGCAAAATGAGAAATAAAATGTGTTCCGGGCAAAAGAAATGAATTAGTTTTATTCTTATTGGCGCGTTACTACTGAACACACCAGCCCGTCAATATCACGGGAGTGAGAAATAGAGGGCGAAACCTCACCCCGTCATTTTCGCGGGAACGAGAAGGAAGGGGTTAAAGGTGAGATAAGTTTCACCACATAAGTTAGAATGCTAAGTAAAACAATTTAATTAAATACAGAGTAGTATCACACATCAAATTTATTAAAATGTAATTCTTTCTCATATACTTCTCTTACTTATTTTAGATTTATATTTTTACTTTTTATTCCTGACAACTTCGATAAATAAATAGTTTGTTTATGTTCTACATGGCTTCGTGTCTGTTTTTGTGTTAAGTAAGAAATATATCTTGAAGGAATTGAAATCTTTGTGAAAGAATATAGAATGAGTCACTTGAGAGAATTGATGCTTGATGGTTTTGGCTACTCGAAATAGAAGGGAAAAAAATTGCTAATGTAAACAAATTTCAAGTTCCGACAACCAATAAGGATCGAGATACCCACTCTACGTCACTTGCAGGTATCATATTTAAAATATAATTGCCTTGATGGATATGGGATCTTGAGGAATCATGGATATTGAATTTGATTATTACCAACAAAAAAAAAGAAAAAGAAACATGACCAATGGCAAAGATCAACGTTGCTGATGCGTATGTTTTAAATTTATCTTAATATTTACCTTAGCAACTTATGTCTAAATAATGAATGTACTTCAGACATAAAATTGAGATTATTTACATAGTTTAGTGCAATTAATTGTATATATAACTGCCTACCTATCTAAAATGTTATTTTGATTGTAACAAAATAAATGATGCAAAATTATTTTGGATAAAAAGAATATTAAGCAACATTATCAAAAGTTTCAGCCAGGAAAAGGAGAAAAAACCGTGACTGATGACAAACTTCATCCTCTTCTTCAAATGGAAAAGAAATCCCATGGGTACCTTCGATCAAACTTCCAACGAACCATATCTAGAATCAGAGAACATCCAAGATTGATCCAGGAAATCTCCCGTGGGAGAAGAATAAGGCGATATTCAAAGTCGCAAATTAATGAAAGCATTTATTACCATATTTTGCTTCAACTATTTTGTATCCGCCGAGATTTCAGTATTATATTTCATATTCAGTTATTTCAAGATTGAAAGCAAATGGATTTATCTCCAAATCATTCGAGGATTTGCAGAAACATTTTCAGACTCAATTTGCATGCCCGATTGAAAAGAAGTCGTTCTTTTTACTTCTCGTAAGATAAATAAACTCAATTCCATAATGTTTTGAGTTGCCGATTTGCCGCATTTAATTTGCATCAGTCTAATGCTCGAATGGTGTTTATTTCATTACTAATAGTTAGGAATATTTCATGAATAGATGAAAATGGTGCCTAAAGTTTAAGGGGATATTGTTCTGTTTTATAAAATAACTTTTATTTGAAGCTCTATTGAACATAAACTAATTTGCTTCTTCATATTAACCACTTAACGATCTTATTATTTTCATGTAATGTAAATGGTCATGAAAGTGTCTCTTTTTTTAATACAAGAAAATTATATAAAAAAGGTGTATGAACAATATATGTATTTATTTTCGCTCTTTGGAAATTTTTTCAGATTGAAACTTAAAGTTCCATATGTATTCCATACGTCCATGTAACTCCGACTCCATAATTTAACTCCGACTCCAAAAATTATTTAGAACAGAATATGAAGCACGTATATTCACGAAAAGCATAAGTAGCTGAGCTAAGAGAACAAAATATATATCACAAACGCATATGTTTGGATACTGCTGGCACCTAGATTAAAATAAACCATCTCTAGTTACATTACAAAATAGTCTGGTGCAGCAATTTGGGGTGTGAATTAAAAAATAAAATAAAATTCCGTTCGCAAGAGATTGATATATTTAAATCTTTTTGGTGCATTACTTTTGAATGCTCTTGCCTGGAAATATCACGGGCACGAGAAATAGGAAACGAAAGCTTATACGTGATTTTGACAGGAGGGAGAAGGAAGGGATTAAAAGACACTGTAAAAAATTTTTATGGATCTTTACAGCAGAAATTGTGACAGTTACTTTATTCCATAGTGATGTCCCAAGTATAGTTCCTGTCGCAACGAAAAACCAAGAATGTTCTTTCAGACCACTTGGTATAAAGTAACTGCCACCGTCATTAGTTTTCAGTAACGCTTATATTTATGATTAAGGATACGATACACATAAGAGTCAGCAAAATTATTTTTGGGAGACAATTTAAGGCAAGAATTATTAATTTAGAATGCATATATGTAATGCTTTCGTGCCATGCTTTCGTTTTTTTGCCATAATTTCGAAACTCTATATCAATTTTAATGCATCAGATTTTTATTTGCAGTCTATTTTAACATTCTCTTTGTATAATGATGATACCATTCTAATTTTTATTAAGAAAAATGAGTAAGGAAATTAAACTATTATTTACAAAATGTGTATGGAGCAGAAGCTCCTGGAGACAAGTTTGCAAGTTCATTTTCAAAAGGCAAGTGGGTACCTTTTCCACACACAGAACGTAGTTATTATTTCATGCCATTTGTTCCATAATATCCAGACTCCTTTGTCAGGATTGACGCCGCAAGAAGTAATCATAAGACCGGAAGACGATGCATTAAAATCTCAAAATATTTATTAAATTGAATGGGATTTCGGCTTCATGAAGACATTTTACTGCACAGCATGGATTCATTTTATAAATAAAGAATACATTTCTCACTAATTAACGATAATATATACGAGAAGCACTTCGTTTATTATACGAGAGAGGTTATTTAAAGTTCTTCTTTGTTAGAAGAGCTAGTTTCCAATTAAAAAATATAATTCTTTTTAAGTTTACTTTCAAGACCCTACTTTTACTTTTAATTCTACTTACAAGGGAAACTAGGGAAGTGTGACTCACCAATTTTGAAATAAACTAGTGGGATGTATGCCTTATGAGGTATAATTTTCGGGGGCAACATTCGTTTCGGCCCATAGAAGGTCCTGTGAGAGATAAAAATTAATTCAATATATAGAAAAATCGGTATTTTATTACTTCAATGCAGACTATTAGTTATTGTAATTGTCTCACAATCCAATTAATTTGTAATTAATTGGATAATTAACTAATTTGTTATTAATGAATTAATTAACATTCGTTTCGGCCCATAGAAGGTCCTGTGAGAGATAAAAAATAATTTAATTTATAGAAAAATTGGTATTTTATTACTTCAATGCAGACTATAAGTTATTGTAATTGTCTCATAATCCAATTAATTTGTAATTAATTGGATAATTAATTAACTTGCTAATTAATAAATAATTCAAAAAATTGATTAAATAATAAATAATTATTATTAATTTTTAATTAACTATTAATAATTCAT
This sequence comes from Parasteatoda tepidariorum, assembly GCF_043381705.1. Taxonomy (NCBI): domain Eukaryota; kingdom Metazoa; phylum Arthropoda; class Arachnida; order Araneae; family Theridiidae; genus Parasteatoda; species Parasteatoda tepidariorum. Next base: position 21,481,283 of record NC_092213.1, read on the forward strand.
TTATTAATTAATTGATTTGCAATTACATACTCCAATTAATTTGGAAAGTTTTTTGAAGAAAAAAAAATTTAAAAAATTTGATGTCCATTTTTTTTTTTAAATTAACCTAACAGGTTTTTCTGAAAAACTACAGACATATATATAAAATTTTCGAAATCAATTTTGACAACAAATATGCATCATATAGTACGTGAATAGCCACAAAATTAATTGGAGTATGAGACAATTACAATAACTAATAGTCTGCATTGAAGTAATAAAATACCGATTTTTCTATATATTGAATTATTTTTTATCTCTCACAGGACCTCCTATGGGCCGAAACGAATGTTGCCCCCGAAAATTATTCCTCATAAGGCATACATCCCACTAGTTCATTTCAAAATTGGCGAGTCACACTTCCCTAGTTTCCCTTGTTAGCTATTATTTAGATGTTGTATATATGTAATATTTCTAAAAACTAAATTTGTTTGTAAATCAGACTTACACACAACAGCTAGAGAATTTTAATATGAATTCGAACTAGACTTAATCAAACCGAAGATAATGGAAATTAAATATTACTAATGCTGTTTATAGTTGCCTATAAATACAAATATCCTTATTACATAAGCATGGATGCATATTTTAACTATGAACTTAAGCTTCTGGGGATAAATATCAGCAATTAACACAACAGAAAACTAACGAAAACTCGTAATCGATTGTAAACGAATGTAATACGCCATTATCGTCGGAAACGAAAATAATTAAAGCATGGTGTAAACTTTTTGCATTTTAGGTGTTTAGAGCTTTTATACCACCCCTCACTGCTTTTTCGGTGTAGTTATTATTGTATCGACAGAAACGACAGTTTTCAATTCGGTATTAAAAAAAATATACATTTGATTTTGATTTTTTAAAATCTAAAACATTTTTCAGAAGAATTGAAACGTATTGTCTTATGTAAGTTTTCTTTAAAAAAAACTTATTTGTGATAATTTTCGATTTTTCTTACGTTCTTGCAAAATTTCCGTTTTTAATGTTCTTATCTCTTCTTGGAATAGAAAATATATATTTTTCGAGCTTTCAATGCTACCCTCAATTCAAAATTTTTCTTTTTGGATACAAATTTTAAAAAGTAGTGAGAATTTTTTAACTTAATTGAAAAAAAACAAAAAAAACTTTTAAAAATTTTTATTTTTAAGCATTTTTAAAATTTTTGTTATGATAATTATATTTCTTTCACATAAAAGATAATAACGTTTTCAATTCATTTCATGCGAATAAATTCATGATATTAAAATTTTTCTCTTATAAACTATTTTTATAGGTATCTTTAATTAAAATTAAATGTTTTATATCAAACAGATACAGATATTTAATAAATATAGAGATTTCGCTCTTTTACGCTATCTTCCGTACGCTCCCGCACGTAAGGATGAAGCAACTGCGCATGCTAGCGTTTATTTTAGATACGATGCGTTGGCGTTTATTACGCCAATATTGGCGTAATAAACGCTACAAAGACAAGCCTACCAGCACTCTGTTTATGACTGTTAAATGTTATTTTTTGTTTAAGCCAGCCTTCGAACTAAAAACTTGGACAGGGAATGCGAATTTGAAGTAAGGTATTGATAAAGTTCAGAAATGAGTCACGTGATCTTACAACCATTGATCCATTCAATAAAAAAAAAATTTATTAACTTTTATTTAACATTATAGTTGACTAATTGCACTAGTTCCATAAGAAACTAGATATATTTTCGCAATTGCAAAAATTATAAATTATATTTATTTGGACTATACAATCAAGTTACAAAATAATAGAGTTCCATAATATACTGTGAAGTAATATCAGACATAAAATTATTTTACGTGAGAGTGTCAAGAGTTAAAATTTTGTTTTCCGGTAAATATATATGTATTATTTTGCTACATGCCGGTAAGTTTAGTTTCTGCTTCCGTTTATTTCATACTCTTTTATCAACTGAAATTTTTGGTGATATCGACTCATTATAAAGAGTAATTTTTATCTTAGGATAATTATTCTTGATTCAGAAATATCGCATTAAATTATAGCAAAAGATGTGTCCTGAGGAAGACTTTTGGTTTTCCCTATATATATATATATATCTCCTTCTTCTTCTTCTTCAGCACGACAGCTCCTTACTGGCCTTGGCTGACTCAACCACACTTAGGCTCCAACGCCTCCTAACCAATGCGATTTTTTTCCAGTTGTTTATCTTTAATACTTTCAGATCTTTAGCAATGACATCCAACCATCTAGTTGGAGGTCTTCCTCTAGCCCGAGATCCCGAAGGATTTTTGAAGGTGGCGATTTGGACTGCATTATCTTCTGGACCTCTCCAGATATGGCTAAGCCATCTCAAATCTATTGCTTCGGATGACCTGCACTATCTGTGGCTGTCCGTAGAGTCTATATAATTCAAAGTTGTATCTGATTCGCCCACTGCCTCTTTCCTGTACTGGGCCAAAAATATTTCTGAGGATTTTCCTTTCAAAAAAACAATACACAAACAGACACACACACACACATATATATATATATATATATATAAAAATCTCTTGTCACAGTNATATATATATATATATATATATATATATATATATATGGTTAGCAGTATAGTTTATTTAGACATTTGTCGTTCATTTTGTAACATTACATATAGAAAATTATATTTATTCATTAGCTGGACGTTCGATGAATCTCCCTGCATTAAAATAGTTTACACGCTAAAGTTAATAAGAATAAATTATCTAAACTTGTCTAAAAACTTTAAGTTAAGAAAAACGTAAAGTTAAGAAAAACGGTTGCAACCAAACTTAATTTACGAACTAAATGAATTTACTTAGCCATTTTTCTCTATGTTTCGTATAATTTGTGTGTACTAATTGCAGTAAAAAAACCACCAATAAATAACCCGCCGACTTACTGCTGATTATATTGAAGACTAAGCCGTCTGATACCTAGCTTAGAGATAAATACCTAAAGGATTAATGAGCATAATCTTTATGATCAACTAAAAGCATTAATAATACTATGCCTTTCATTTAAAAAAAACATACATTAACTTTATTCATCTAAATAAGTCTATTCTTTCACTGTTAAAATGTTTTACCTCAACAAAGATGCAAAAATAGGTAATAAGTACGAAGCTCTTAAATACCCCTATAGGAATGAGCTCTTCCAGTACGCCAGTAAATAAAGATTTTCATTTTCTTATAAAGCTCATAAGTATATTATATTTAAAAGTAAGATTTGAAAATAAGCCACTCTTACTTTATAATCGAAATAATACAATTGAATCAGTATAAAAGAGCATCAACTAAATTCCCCATATTTTTTTTTTCTCCAAAAAATAATTCAGAAGTATCGCATTTTTCTTTTTCGTAAGAAAAGAATAACTTTTTCTAACGAGAATCTTTTTTCCGATATAAGATCATTTTGGAAAAAATAAGTAAGGGGCTGAAGAAATGATAAATCTTATAGTTTTAAAAGATAGCGGGGAAAATTCTTATCAGAAAATAGAATCGTGAATTATAAAATTATAGTTTTTTTTTTATCTCTTGCAAAGTAGAAAATCATTTTTAAAAGAAACTTTACATTCATTTAAAAAAAATCTCGAGTTTTATTTTTACTCCAGTTAAATTTAATTATATCAATTATTAAAATATAGTTGGTATACGTAGTTTAATTTTGAGTTTTACCTGAGTTGCATATTCTTACATACAGTCGAACTTCAATCGAACGTTTCTTAAAGGACCATTCATTGCAAACGATAGATACGTAAAAACGACGAATGCGGTTCAATATAAAATATTGACTGCTGACCGGCCTGTGTTGGGGTTAGGGAACTGCCCTTGCACCAGAAAGGTTCTGGGTTCGAATCCCGGGCAAGGCATGGATGTTCTTTCCTTCTCTGTACTATCTGTCCTTACTGTGGGAGCAACGTTGGCCCACCTAATATGGTGCCCCTGAAAGAGTGGCCAACAAATCTGACCTTCAGGTGCCTGTATTACCTAAGTCATTATCCAGGATCCATTGACTTAAATTATGAGAAGTAATAAAGAAGTATAGTTCGTTCACCAGGAGTTGGCACTTGGCTCCCCCTCCTCGGACGCAGAGTTCATTTCAGCGCGGGGGAGTAAGAGGAAAAATATTTCCCCTCTTGAAATCGAAATTACCTCTAATGCGCACAAAGCCTCTACACTGTTTCTTATCGGTAGTCCAATCAGACCGCTATGAAGGCAAACCAGTTCAGGAAAGAGCCCTTTAATAGAAAATCTAGTAAAAATAAAAAAGTGGTAGCAAATATATGTCTAAAAATGTGTTTAATTTTTGAATATGATTAGTTTGTCTTATTTACTTGTCTACCACTACAGATTCAATTCTCAAATATATATGACAAATTCCTCTCAGTAACTTTTAAAATAGAATTTGGTTTCATGTTCTCAAGCTGTTTACTTTTTAAATAGTCTGCGCAGACTACTTATAAGAAACCGCTTGGAGGCTTTCTGATGTAGAAGGTGATGGCCAAAAACAAGCAGTGAATTCTTTTTCAGTCACTTACTTCGCTTTATCATCAGCTATTATACATTTCGTTATTCTAGCTAATTCATACTTAAAAACTTTTCCGAGCAAAATATCTCAAAAGAAACAAACTATTCAATAAAAAGAGAGAAATATCAACAAGTTTATGAAATAAAATGCACATGTTCAAAATATGCACGTGAAGATTGCGAAATAAATATTTTTGTCAGACGATCACCAAATAGCAGCCTTGTTCACATCCTTCTCCCCAAAATAGCGAAATAGTATCATCCGTGATGAAGGCCGAGCCAAGTGCCAACTCCTGGTGAACGAACTATAAATGTACTTTCAAATTACTAAATTTGCAAAAACAATACATTTTTAATTGAAAAAACACAGCAAACGATGGCTTTGTGATTCATCAGAATCACTAAACTTCCAAGAAAAGAATCTTTATTAAACTAAGCGTCTTACGAAATATTGTTTTTATTTCTATTTTCTTTTCGGCATTCTTTACAAGTTATTCATATTTATTCTTCATCATTCATATATTATTTTTTTATAGTTAGGTTTGTTTTTAAAGCCAATACTAATTAAGTTTGGATGACTTTACCATTCATCAGAATAGTAAAACTTCCAAGAAGAAAAAAATCTTCAACAACTTAAGCTTATTCCTATATTTCGTTTTTATTTCTATTTCCTTTTCTGGATTTCTACAACTACTTATTAATGTACATTGTTTATTATTCATATATTTTTTGTTGTATAGTAAGGTTTATTTTAAATGACAATAGTAATTAAGTTAGAATGATTTTGTGATTCATCAGAATGGCAAATCTCCGATCTTTAATAAATCAAGCTTATTTCAAAATAGTGTACATCTCTTTCTATTTCTCTTCTGTATTTTTGGAAGTATCTTTTTATATATAGTATTATCTCCATCATTCATATAAATATATTGCATTCCATACATCATCATAAGGGCTATTTTAAAAGCCAATATTAAGTTAGGGTAACTTTGAGATTTATCATGATTTTTACATTTAAAAAAAATTACCATAATTTTTAAAAAAATCTACAATTTTTTCCACTATATTGTAGCTAATTTCAGCTATTTTCAAACAAATTCTTCTCAATTTTATTGTAATTATATACATATCACTGTTCATCCATATTAATTTTACACATATATCACTATTCAAATAAACAGGCCCGTTTTAAAACCGATATTAATTAAGTTTGGGGGTGACTTTGTGATTCAGCAGAGCTGCATAAGTTATAATCAAATTACGATTCTTGAATAAATAATTCATATTCTTGGAAATCTTCTAAACAAGATTTATTTCCCATTATCAATTCAAACATTATTCAAATCCCTTATCAATAACACATCATAAACTTTGTATCAGAAAGACGCGCATCACTTCTTATCCATTCATTCACCGACACTAAATACATTTCTGGCTTTCATATCCCGCATTTTATCTGGAAGTCTTCAGCTATGTCAGCTAATTTGAGACTGAATCCCATTTCCAGCCGAAAGTGGCGAAAAGCTTCGTCTCCTCTAAACCCTTTTATTCACGAACAAATAGTCTTTGTCTAAACCCCGGATCATTTACCCAGCATCGGGTTCCTTATCAATTGTTGCATGTTATGACTTGACTGTTCGTTTCTCTTCCTATTGTGATCCTTCCCATACCATAACGATACCAAAAGGATGGTCTTTTGTTATGGGCGCCCCTTTTCACAAAGCAGGATTTGGTCTCTGCAGACGTATCGATTCAACTATTCCGTTTTGATTTGTTCCTCTTTTTATATATATTCTCTCCTTTTCGTGGTATGATCGATGAAGACAGTCTTCTTTTAGAATCTCTGGTTGCCTTAACTGGCTTTTATCTCTTGAAGTTCCCTTTGAAATAGTATACTTGTTCTAGTTAGCATATGAAGATTGTGGCTTACAGTTATTTCGTGTACTTTCATTCAGATTTGATAACCTAGGATTTTCAGAAGATCGCATTTCTATTGTTTGGTTGGGAGATTTGCATTGTTAAAGTTTATTCTATTGTTTGCTGTAAAGGCATAATATCATTTCAAACTATCTATATTTTCTTGGATATTGTTAAAGGTTGCATCTTTTCAGTAGCGATAAAAGGGATTGTTCTGTTATTGTATGTTGTTTGATTCTTATAGATTGTCATGTTAATACTATAGGTTGTTCCGAAAGTTATTTCGTTTTTTCATAACAGAGGATATAGTTATATATTTTCACTGTAAACTTCACACTTAAGCCACGTAATTATTATATATTTTGACAGCATCTATGATTTCGCGCGATACTGTTTGGTTAGTTCCCTTTCAAATACGGAAAGTTAAAAGTAGAATTTTCTGCGAATTATTTCACTGTCGAAAGAGTAAAAATGCTGTTCAAGAAAGAAAATACTATTCGACGTGTATGGAAAAGATGAGCTGGAAGTAAGACAGTAAAAAAAGAATTGAAAAATTTCGGTCCCGCAAAATTTTGATTAAGATGCATGAACATGCTAAAACGCCAATTTAAGCTGATAAAGACGCAATGAAGGCACTTTTGGCGTAGACTGTTTCTCCATCATTAGCCGCCAATATTCGTATAGTGGATTTTTACTTAGCCGTACAAAAATACATTTTTGATTATAAAAATACTAAAAATGGATAATGTCCAGGAAACAATATATAACTCATTAAAATTAAAATTTACTTTATTAAGCATAATAGGTGATAGAGAATAACCATTTCTTCATCCAAAATAGAAATCCCTTAAAGGGGTGAAATCAGAATACCATATCAGAATATCATAGCCAAAACAAAGCCAACTAGCATATCAATATGGGTTTAAAAGAACACCTTGGCGATCACGAGTCGCCAACAAATTTATGAGAATTATTACAACCATGCAACCGAAACATTTAGCGGTTGGAAATTTAGAATTAAAAGTTATAAATAGATTTTTGTTTTCGATTAGAGGAGACAGTGAATTAATAAGTCTGCATAGTAATGAAATAAAAAGTATCCGTTACATTGATCTAGAAGAGAAGAAATAAATATTTTATGTTCGTGCTCGTTTTAAAAGATTAAGTTTTTGATTTATTTGAAATGTAATTCTATTAATAAAAAAAAAGCTTAAGTAATGAAAAATATTTTAAAAGGATAGAAAATAAATATGTATTGCCAATTGTGGCATCACAGCACTGATTAACGCAAATCGGCAAATAACAACTTCAGAGATAGCTGACGGAATTAACATATTGAAGTCAACCGTTCATGATCCTTCGAAAACCAAAAGTTTAATCTCAAAGTTTGATGTATGGGCTCCTCATGTTCATACGGGCAGAAATTGGATTGAAACGTCGATGATTTGTTTCTCAAACGTCTAGAAAACTATCCATTTTTGAAGCCGGTTAACAATGGGTTGTCTAGAATAATGTTTCTGTCTCTACAAAAAATTTTTAGACGATAAAACCTTAAAGGTGGGGGTCAAAAAATCACCGGGCTCAGTTTTTTGCGAGTTAACAAAACTTTCATGAGCGTGGAATTACGCCAGAAAAATGAAAGGTATTGGACCAGAATGGACAACATACGAATGAGAGCAGTGATAGTTCAGGGGATGGACCGTTCGCCTTCCAATGAGGTGAACCGGGTTTGAGTCCCAACAATGGCTGGTCGATACGAATTCTGTATCCGGCTCACATCGACCACAGTGCTGACGTTAAATATCCTCAGTGGTTGAAGGATCATGAGTTAGAGGAAGGTTTTCGTTGTTTACCTCTCCGTGTAACGCAAATGCTGGTAGTAATGAAGTGGATAGGGTTTGAGTCCCAGCAATGGCTGGTCGATAAGAATTCTGCACCCGGCTCACATCGACCACAGTGCTGACGTTAAATATCCTCAGTGGTTGAAGGATCATGAGTTAGAGGAAGGCTTTCGTGGTTTACCTCTCCGTGTAACGCAAATGCGGGTTAGTTCCATCAAAAATTCCACCATGAAAGCAAATTTCTCTCAATACTCGATCCAAGAGTTCCCTTGTCTTCTGGATTGGTATCAAAATTACAAGGCTACAGACTTGAACGTTAGCGGTAGTAAGCCCGAAAAATTGGGTCGGCTGTTCAACGACGGTTATTAAATGAAATAAAATATATGATTGAATAAAAATATTTATTCACTATTAGAAAATCGATTTTTTTTTTGTTTGCATAAAAAAGATCGAAATAATTATTTTTGAACAACTGAATTGATTTATATCAATTAAAATCTAGGAAAGTTTCGAATAGTGTGAATGCAATTATAAAGTTTTAAATAACTGTCATTAGCAAAATTTGATCTGAAGTGAACATGGAAGTCGCGTTTATACGATTTTATTATGCCTGTTGTAATCTCAAATCTTCACAAACATTTTTAGAATTCTTGCAAAAAACAAAATCAGTTAAAATTTAGGTAGATATTTAAAAAAATGCTATCAAAAACTAACGAATTGTCATGTGAGGAAGGCATAACCTGGGCATCAAAACTTGCTTTATTTCCAAGGATCCAGAAATATTAGTAACAAATTCGAGTTTTATCAAGTAATATAACTGACTTTAATGTTTTCATCCTAGTCAACAAAGTTCAACATTGTTTTTTTTTCTTCTTTAACCCATGACCCCCGACTCCGCTTTTTGTCTTCATTTTAACAAGTACTGTAAAAAATATTAGTAAATGGTGGTGATTATAAAAAAAATTTGAACACTATATTGGAAGCCCTATATTGGTAAACAGAAAATTTCTATTAAAGAGTTTTAACTTTATTAATAGTTACTGATACCTACTGAATATTTTTCTTCTTTCTTTACATTATGCAAGCTCTAGGATGCAAAAATATGGTTAAACAATTCTTTAGAATCAAAATTATTGAAATTAATAAGAATTTTTAGAACTGTTTTTTCATGGAAGCTATTTATCGGATTTATGCTGAACTTCGAATGCCATTTATTATAAAACTACGTAGTATATTCAATAAAAAACAAAAAATATTATAAAAATTTATTTATTTTTATTCGCTATTTATCATTATTTTTTTTATTATTCGTTTAATTTAATAAGTTATTAATTCAATTTATTTTTATTTATTATTATTATAATTTATTTATATTTTTTTATATTATTATTTATTTTTATTTATTATTTTATTTTATTTATTATTTTATTTTATTTATTATTTTTTCACTTATTTATTATTCATTTACTTATTTATTTATTAATAACTTTTTGTTATTTATCTTTATTTATATTTTTGAGCAATGCTCAAGTATTTTTTTCAGTTCTATAATATGGTATCAATGAACAAACTGCAAAAAAAAAAAAAAAATAAATAAATAACCAGCGAGAGTAAAACTTTTCTCCACTACCATTCTTAAATCAATAAATAACAATATTGTTGCAAAAAAAAATTGTCTCATAATCATTTATCGGACACAAGATTTTTAAGAAATTCAAAATAGGAGGAACAATAAATAAATGTACATTTCAAATCACTGAAAAATGTATAATTTGATTTATAATTTGAAATTCTTTTAAAGCACTAAAAAAACAATTACAAAACAAAAATAACTCTGAACTCTTATAAATTATTTTAAGTTTTCACATTGAAGCAATTCATCGTGAATTTATCGAAAAATATCGTAAAAAAGTATCCACAATTTCTGAATTAATTTTAAACATGCAGTGCCTAAATTCAAGTGATGGATAAATGATACGACTTTCAATTTTTAATTTTATTCAAAACAATGAAAAATATAATTAGAAAGCAAGAAATGCGTCAGTGAAAAAATACAACAATTTTCTGTTTTTCAAACTGTAAATCTTACAGTGTCCGAAATACAGTGTGCAAAATTTTAAACATTAATTTTTCGCAACACTATCATTTTTTCTTCTTCTTTTTTTTATAATTAACTTAGATTAAACAGTAAATCATTTTTTTAATTTCAAACCATTTTCAAGTATAACATAATTTTTAATTGTTTTTTTTTTAGTTTTAAAAGTATTATTAAACATAATTTGGAAATGAAAATGATTTTAGATTATAAAATGTAAGTAATGTAACTGGATGTGAATAACGCTAAATTATATCAATGATAAAAAAATAATGCTGAATATTTCCATATCGAAATGTATTGAAGTAGTTTTTCCCAAAATATTTAAACAACACATAAATATATATAATTTCCTAATGTATAGGTTAAAGTAATAAAAATATAGTTATAACATACATTATTATAAAACACACTAAACATAAAGATCGAGTAATTTCCATTATTGAATTAAATTAAAATAAATACCTCCAAAATCTATTTATGGAATATCAATGCGTGACACATTGAAATAAGTAAATATGACACATTTTAAAATTTAATTGAGAACAAACTCAACATAAATTCTGAATAATGAATTATGCGAATTATGCATGATAAATTACATAATAAATTATTTATAGTAAATTATGTATTATAAATCAAATTTAATTAACAAATAAACTTAATTTAGAATTTATTATTCTATTCAAAGCTATGAAGCTAAAATTGCAAAATAAATAATTTGAAGAATTATAAAGACGTAGCATCAACTATTTTGTGAGTTTTATATCCTTTGATTGAGGAAATGTGTTAAAAGGAAGAAATGATTAGACGATGACATATTTATTGAACTAATTCACAACATAACAGGGTGAGATGAACAAAATAATCTTGTAATATTCAACAGCGTAAGCGTACGGCAGTGTTTCCCAAAGTGTGGCACGCGTACCCCTAGGGGTACGGAAACAATTTAGCTGGGGTACGCTTTCCTGCGCGAAATATCTTGCAACAACAAGAACAAGACTAGACAAGACTTAAAAACAAGACTAGCCATGAAAATTTACGATTATGTATTTTTCTATTCATTATATTTTGCAAAGTTAACAGTTAATAATTAGTGGTGTCAACAGTCAGTTGTGACTTTTAACTTTTGTGCAATTTTTTTATAGTAAAAAATACATTAATTTTTTTTTATTAGTGGTACACAGCGTTACGAAAAATTAAGAAAGGGTACACAAAAGTCATAAGTTAGGGAAACACTGGCGTACGGCATAGATATAAAGACGTATAGCTTCAACAACGCCGTCTATTATCAATATCTTAAGAGAGTTTATATAGGGACTAAATGTTAAAACAATTTGCAATAAATTCCATACATATATTTTTCGAAGTTTGCTTTTTCACAAGATTATCTATAGTGTCTTAAAACTTAATTGTAAATAAAATATATTTTAAACAAGGACGATATGTATGGACTTGAAGTTTAAATTCATAATTATAATACTTCTTAATTCTTACGATATGCATTTATCTAATTGTAATTCGAACCAGAAATATCCACGGTATTTTAAAATTTAAATTAGAACAAACTTCGTATAAACCAAACGATCTACAAATAAAACGAATTTATAATCTAGTATTTTACTCCAAAAAATACTAAAATTGGAAAATAAAGAACTTTGTAAAAAGGCGAACTGCTTTTTAAGCAGAAATTATTTTATAAGTTTATATAAGGATCAAATATATAGTTTTAACACTTGATAATAAATTCCATGCGTATATTTTTCGACGTTTGTGCTTTTTCATAAGATTATCCATAGTGTTTTAAAACTTAATTGAGAGCAAACAATATTTTAGACATGGACGATAAACGTAAATAAATTGATATATTTTGTATTTTCATCTTCAAGTAATACAACATATTTCTTAAAATGTAAAAAAATATTTCGAACAATAAAAATACTATAAAATAGTCAACGCAATTAAAAAAAAGATAAGTATCTCTCTAAAACATGCATAAACTATTAAAATTTTTCTGTTAATTTGATGGAAATAAAAAATAAGTAATAGAAACTAATTAGGCAGACGATAATCTTCTTAAAAGATTCATAAAAAAAATTCTTCCCTTTAAAACAATAGCGAGACGTATTGTGTTAAAATTCAGAGCAACCAGCTGATCCTATTACTGAAGGAAAAGAAAAGGCGATTTTATGGAACTGGTTTTTCTCTCGTTGAAGCGAAAAGCAGGGGGAACTCACACAATACGGAACAGCGCTCAGTATGGAACACAATGTCAGGAAGTAACGTCGATGGTAGATGTAGAGAGCAGCCATTTTGAAAACTTTTGGGTCATCATAGAATTCTTTTTTAATTGCAAAGATAATTTGTGTTTTAAGGTAGTTTTATTAAAGAGTTTTTAAGGTAGATTTTATTTGTTAAGTGCGCCATTTGAGTGTAAGTATATTTAATATACTTCTTGATTATATATACTTCTAGTAATTTAAAAACATTGAAAAAATTTATTTTCAAATAAAACAAATAAATGATTTATGTAAATTTATAAATATTATTATTTTGCAGACACTAAAAAATATTTATCACATAATTGACCTTTATCATTTTTTGTTATTATTATTATTATTATCATTATAATTATTATTTTGGAGAAAAAAATATTAGGTTTTATATTTCTTTAAACTTTTAATGAAATCTCGATTTGCTTTATTACATAACAAGACACTTAAAACCTAAGAAATTGTTTTAAAGTTTTTTATACTGGTGTAGAATAGTTGATCTATATTAGATTTGTGACTACATTAATATTCAAGTCCATTACCTTGTAACTTAGTTCCCAACCCAGAAAACAAGGAGACTACTGGATCAATAGTTTGGAGGATTTTTCTTTTATGGTGGTTGAATAAAACAGGTGGTTGAGTGAAACAAACCGCTTTGAACGAAGAAGGCAACCACGAAATGATCACTGTTAGTCCAACAGTATGGGGACCCTTAACACACTACCCGTCTTACACTTATGGATATTTTCTTCAGCACATTCGTCAATGTGAGCTTCTACCGGTGTATTTACTTTTTATTTACCAAAATTTGAGTCTGTTTTTTTAAGTTTACAAGTCAAAATATAAGAATATATTTTTATTTAGTTGCGTGCAATTAACATAACAGGAGGTACTTTGTTTTCTTTTTTATGCTTAAGTAAAATTTAATTATGCAAATATAATTCAAATATATTGTTATACAAATATTCCTTATGCGAAATGTAATTCAGTTATATGATTTTATATGAGATGATTGTTTTATTTGACCAATAAAAGTATGACTTAATGAAAAGTAAAAGAGCTATAAATTATTTAAAAAAGAACAATAGTATTCATCTATAGTTTATTTATTATTAGAATAATCTAACTGTTTTTGAAAATAAGCTTTAAAAGAAGGTTAAGAAAAGTAGTAAAGTTTGTCATTTGCAAATGTTTAGGAAAAAGAAATTTATTTTTATTTTCATGGACATCTTAACATAAATAAACAATAAACTCTTAATGGAATAACGATTTGAGTGGACTGTCCCTTATCTTAAAGGAAAGTTATTTAAAATAATTTTACCTAAAAATATTATGACTAAAATTGGAAAACTGCATAAAAATTCATTTGTTTAATCATAAACACTCATTCTTTGAATGTTGTAAATTAATGTAGAAGAAGCGGAATTCCCCCCCCCCCAAAAAAAAAATCATTAAGAATGCGAAAGACAAAAATATTTATTTACAAACAAATTCATACTAATGTTTTTTTCTTTTTTCACTCAGATATAGTAATTTATTTTTGTTTAGCATAGAAGATGTTGCATATGTGCACGCTTTTGCATGCAGGAACGCTTTTTTGTTATTTTATTTTATAACAAATCTGACTATATTCTATCCTTGTTAAAGGTGCTTATCATGGCTTATAGCTTTCAACTGCATTTTTGTAGAGAATTAAATCCTGAAGGGAATCATGGAATCGTCTTAGAATTGTTTTTTGCACTATTTGACTTAATATACAACCTTGGCTACCTTGAGTCCCTTTTCGTTTTTTTTATTACATATTCATTTAAATATTAAAAATAGCTTTTCAACCTCAAAATTTAGTTTCAATTAATATAGGGAATATATAATTCTAAGGAAGCATTGCAGTACAACTAAAAAAATACTAATATATATATATATATATATATATATATATGTNATTCACACATCGTAATATTGCATATATATTTTGTATGTATATATATATATATATATATAAAATCGCTGTTAGAATAAAAACTCTGACTTTTTAATACAGAAATCTCTTTTTCTAAAATTCCTAACTTTTGAAAAAATAAAGTATTGTTAAAATGAAACAAAAAACTTAAGCGTTTTATTCCACATACGATTAAACAGACCATGTCGTTGTCGATCATATGTAATCATGCTTAAATCGAATAATAATAAAATAAATAAATTTTTAAAAAAAATGGAGAATGCTTTAAAAGAAAATTTTGAAAGAAAGCTTATCAAAGCGGGGTCGTCTCAAAATCCTTTGCCGACGCTAATTCTGTACGGAAATTTTTTCAAAGAAAAAAAAACTCTTTTCGATATTTTTTGTTCTGTTTGTGTGGACATTTTTCTAATACATATTTATTTACAATGTATTTTAATCTACTTCCCCACTTTTTTTATTTCATTAATTCTGTCATTTGCGATTATTATATGTATATGGGTGTTTGCATAAGAATATATACAAAAAAAAAAAGAAAAAAGAAGAAACGAAAATCTAAAAGTTACTTAGGACAAAAAAATTTGTAAAACACCTTAAAATCTACGAAAAAAAAGGACGGATGATATCCTATCCGATGTCATAATATCGGATAGGATATCATCTAAGAGCTCGAGAAATAAACGAGGCTAGTCGCAATTGGGTACTTCAAGAAGAAGAAGATCACGAATATCCACACATATGACCTACGATGTCAGCGTTAGCTAATCGCTTATAAGCAAAATGGCGAATTAAAGTTAAGTTTCTCCACATAAGTTAGAATGTTAATTAATGCGTAGTTTTTAAATACAGCGCCGTATTGCTTGTTAAATTTGTTGATATATAATTCTTTCTAATCGGAATTGGATACTTACACTTCAGGAAGAAGAATATCACAAATACTCACACGTGTGACCTATGATATAAATATAATTCTTCCTCGTCTACGTCTTTTACTTAACTTCGATTCATAGTTTATGTATTTTATTGTAACGGTGATATATTTTTGTTTTGTGTACCTGGCAACTTCGATGCATAATTAGTTTGTTTATGTTCCATATGGTTTCGTGCCAAAGAATTGAAATTTTTGTGAAAGACTCTTTTTAAACGAATATAGAATGTGTCACTTAAGAGAATTGATACTTGACGGGCTTGACTTACTCGAAATAGAATGAAAAGAACAGTTAATAACGTAAACAAAGATCACGTTTTAACAACCGATCAGGATAGAGATACCGACACTACGTCACTTGCAGATATCCCTTTATTTTTCATTTTTGATTTTTCTAATTTTTCAATCATTCTTAGATAAACTATATGCAGGGGAAAAAGATTCTGGTAAAATTACCGTACTGTATTGTAGGGACATTTCTGGAGAAAAAAAACATACAGTTATGGTTAATGAAACAAAATATACAGTATTTAAACCATTCATATGGTAACGGATTACCGGAATTTCTGGTTTCAAATATCATAGTTCTTATTGCCACACTATTTAGTAAAAACTACACAACTGAAAAGTAAATTTGATCTTATAAATGGTTTTGTTGCCTTCCTTTAGGGTAGCATGATAAAATTACCAAATTTTATCACTTTTAACAAACTATATCGCACATTATAAGATCATATTTTATAGTTAATTTTACCGAAATCATTACCAAAGCTCTTCCGTAAAAATAACAGAGTTTTAACCTCAAAGACGGTAAATGTTACCATATTCTGGGAGTTGTGACCATGCTTTTTTTCTCGGTGTGGCTTAGAAAAAACATGACTTATATTGTGAGTAGTAATATCATCTGATAAACTTCTGTAGAAAAAAAATATTTGAAATACAATGTTGAATTCATTAAAAAAAAATAATAATGATAATAATAATAACTCCCTTAATTTTGATGTCAGTTTAGCGTTTGAATAGTTTTAACTTTACAGCAAATTAATAGAGAAAAAACATTTTGATGTATTTTTAAGGTAAAAGACCATTTTTTGTCTTATAATTACCTGGTATCTTTTACACTGACAGTTTTTCTGATTAATTCTGAGTGAAATATTTATTACCACTACCAGGAAAGGAAGCAAAATACTTATCCCAAATATTTACAAAAAGATAAAGGATAATAAAAATATGGAATAAAACCATTAAGATAATTTGACTGAGCATAGTTGTTTAATAGAATCGTTAGTTAAACACATTAGTGACTATTTAGCTTTTAGTTTAAATTAAGTATAATTTTCATTGAGAAATTTTAATCGGTGAGTGGTTCTTCCTTAACACTAAATAAACTAGCACTTTAGAATACAATAGAACATATAATAAACGGTCTTGTTATGTTATATTTAGTATTACTGAAAATTTCATGAGATTACAAAGTTTAGTTTTATGGAGGTTTTTGTAAGATTACGAACGATTTTAACGAAGATTTAATAACATCCATACAAAAACTTTTTTTTTTACTTGCAAGAAATAAATTAATTGTTATCGAAAAGAAAATCCCCTTCAGCAAAAATGCTAACGTGCCCTAGCATGAATGTCGTCATAATGAGTCACCCATAAATAAAATAAAAAAATTCTTAATATTTTAACATTTAAATGTAATCGTCATCGACCATTTTATCAATTCTAACAATCATATATACTTTAAGGCTATCTTGAATAACCAAACTTTTACGTTTGGTGATAAAAAAAAACAAATAAATAAACTTTCCTTGTAAATAATCGAAATTTTTGCTGCTTTTTATTATTGAAAACTGCCAAATTACAATTGATGGTGAAGCACCCTAAGACTGTCTTTACCCTTTATTAATACTATCACTTAAAATTTTTAAATGTAAACTATTCTTTTGTCGTAATTAAATTGTTTTTAAATTTAGAAATGGAGGCTGCAAATATCAAAGAAGAATTCGAGACTAATGGCCCTGAACGTTTTGTAACAATTCAGTCAATAAAGCCAGAGACAGATTATGTACTCGGTGCTGAACCCATTATAAGTATCAGCACTGAAATAATTTGGAAAGATGAGCCAGAAATAAGTAACACAGAAGATTGTGAAAGAGCAACCCAAGTACAGGCTAGTACAAATTGCAATGAGGATTCTGAAATGGCAACCCAAGCACATGATGGTACAAGTTACTATGAAGATTCTGAAATAGCAACTCAAGCACTGGCTGGTACAAGTTGTAATAAAGATTCTGGAACAAAGAAAAAACGAAAAGGATGGGACCAACTAAATATGATCAATGCAATAAAGACTGTGCGAGAAGGTTCTATGGGGTACTTAGCAGCTAGCAAATTATTCGAGGTACCCAAAAATACATTAGAGAAATATGTTAAGAAAAAGAGCATTGATCCTTCAATACTGATTAATACACCCTTAGGAAGAACGCCTATATCGCCACATGAAGAAGAAAGCTCGAATGATAAGGTAAATTTTTATATTTAGAAAAATTAAGCCCAAAAAGCCTATTTTCTATTATTTTGAAAACACGTTTGCAAACTGAATTATATGTATTTAATAGGAATTATACCCCTACATATCCAGACATGATTCGTAGATTGCGCAAAAAGACAGTAAAACGCTCTTACACTCTAAAAACTGTACCTCTTAAATAAAAGGCACAAGCTAAATGTACCCTTCATTTTCTCGTGTTAGAGGCACATAACTAATGTGCCTTTAAAAATGAGAGGCACCACAAGAAATGAAAGGCACCAAAGCAAACGCGAGTCAATGCGCGGTACGAAAGGATTTTACCGGTTCCCTGTGCCTCTCAAATGGGCTTCACTTCTTTTTCTTCGGTACGATGTAACGGAGAAGAAGCGCATGCGCACATCAATGAAATATTTTATGACGAAATACAAATAATAAAAGCAGACGATAAAATTAGAACACCAGAAAGTTGTTGATTTTTTAGAATTAGTTTTGTGTGGAATTTGAGTTTTCATATTACCCGTTACGGGTTTATCTAGTTTGTTTTATGATATTTTATCTATCCCGTTACGGGTGAGTTTTCATATATCCCGCTACGGGCACTTTTTCTAGTTTCCTTTATAAGATTTAACTATCCCGTTACGGGTACTTTATATTTGTTATTGTATTTGTTGTGGTGTGAAATAAATGTTTTTATAAAAAAACTGAACAGTTCTTTAATATAGCTTGATACGCTACAGCTATGTATTAATTGGTGGCAGCGGTGGGATCCGTTCCAGAAATGTTTTATTAAGTTTTTGAAAGAATTGGTGACAAATATTATTGTTATTAAGGATTTCCTACTTTAGAAAAAATTAGTGAATGAGATGTTTAAAATTGATGCCAAGAAGTGTGGAATTCGACGGTACTTCGAACTCTTTGAACAGAAAGCGAAGAGATTTAGTGTGAATTTCGATCTTTGGTTTTCGTGTGCTTTACAGCTTATTCCTGCTGAAAGGTCAGAAATTTATGATGATAATTATTATTACTTTAAAGAAAATCTCATTGCCAATTTTCAGTATGATCCACAAGCTATTCCGTGTAATAACGATCGCCAGAAAGAACATTTTAATGAGAAATGGAATTCGCCAAGTATTGTGAAGAAATTTAGATCTGAACGTGAATGTTTCTATTGTGGTGAAATAGGACATTTTAAGAAATACTGTAGACATCGAAATTCGGATTATAGAAAAGAGAATTATATCCGATTGTTGTAATCAAGTTTAAGCACGAAAGTAATTTTTATTTTAATAATATTTATAAAACAAATGCATGTTTAATGATTGGGGCAAAAATGCAGAATTTCACGTTTTTTAAAATACAATAAAAAAAAAATTTGAAACAAGCTTTCCAAAAAAATTGCAGAAGGCTTTTCATATATTCTGAGCTCAAATAAAATCATCGATTAAATAATATTAAGTACAGTTAGTTCTAAAAAAATTGAAAGCTAATGTTCCCAAAATGGGAATGATGGCGCCTAACGGGTTAATATGTTTCGCCAAAATCTGGATTTTAAAAAAATTCATTTCAATGGAAAGAAATCTTTTATTTTACACTTGTTAAGTCATTTGTTTAAGCATATTTCATGTTATAAAATATCCAAGTTGTCAAAATCTACATCTATCATTTTAAAATATTCTATGTTTTTCCAAATTTGTGCAACTGTATACATCATATTGCAACTGTTACTAAATTATGTAAAATTGTTCTTTATGTGTGAAAATAAAAGATATTAGATTTCATGATATTTAGTGTTTAATTTTTGATCCTTATAAAACTATTTTATGAAATCTCTAAATATTTAAAAAATATCTAAATTTATAATAAATTTCCATTTTGAGGATGCTTTTTGGAAAAGAAAAAAAATCCATGAATTATATTGACTTGGCTTAACAGAAATAAATATTATCTTTTTGTACCTATATCTGATTAGAAAAGCATCATTGTAGTTGTTGAAGTATCATTAAACGCTACATAATTAAAGAAATGGTATAAATTTACATATTTTATAATTGTCTATGAAAAAGCCTTAGATGGAATCCCTTGAAATGATCACTTTCAAGTGGCCAATATTCAAAGAATTGAGAAATATTTTTCATTAAGAATTATTATAATTAATATCTTGGTAATAGTGTAAACCAAACAGAAAGTCCCTTTTTATATAAAGTGCTAGCAAATTACAAATAGGTAAAAAAAAATGTGTTCAAATCTGGTAAATAACAGGTTTTGGTACCACTAAATGCTTGTTTCAATGAGCGGTACATAAAAGCAAAATCTAAGGTACAATGTACCTTCCAAGTTAAGAGGTACATCTGATTTTGCCTCTGAAATCAGAGGTACATTGTGCCTTTCATTTTTAAAGGTACGTTGTGCCCTTAAAATTCAGAGGCACAAATGATTCAAATGTGCCTCTGAAATCAGAGGCACAGTTTTTAGAGTGTAGAAACATATATCGGATCAGGATTTTCAAAATGCTTATGTAAAATATATTTTTTAAAAATATGCCTTAGGCAATATTAAACTCGAATGTCCTAAGCCTAGAGCAACTTCGAAACATAACATAAGGATTTCTCATTTTATATTTCAAATTTGAACTTTTCTGATAAAATGTACTCTAATGCAACCTACAGGTTCACAAATAATGCTGTTTAATTTCGGAAGTTCTCATTTATCCATAATAAATTAAAATTACTAATATTTATTTTGATATTTTCAAAACGTAGAAAGATAAATTTTTAATTTATTTCAGCAGTTGATGCATAGGTTTAGTCTACTTCACACATCACAAATCATAAAACACAATATTATTAGGCTTTTTGCAAGTCATGCGCAATTTAATCTAAGATTAGAAATTAAAAGTATACTATTTCTTTTGAGATTGGAAATTAAAAAAGCAAAAATACTTACAAATTAATATTTTAATTGAATTAAAAAAATTATACATTTAAAATTTCTGATTAGAACTGCAGATGTCCTATGTTTTATTTTATTTTATAGCTATAGCTGTCGTCGAGGAGTTTACCCAATTTTTGAGTTTACGACTATCAATGTTCAACCCCGCAACTTTCTAATTTTGATTCTGAACGAAATAGAAACGACAAGAGAATTTCTGGATCACGTATTAGGAGAAATTCGCCTTCGTGGAGGACTTTTTGGTTTAACTAGCCCGAATGTATGTTACATTGAGGTGAAATCCTCCCACGGTTAGCCTGACGGCAAAGGGACTCTAGCGCATGATACACCACGATTCGAACCAGAGTGACCACATTGAGAGGCGAGCTCTCTATTCCCGGAGAGACCACTGGTCTTGTTATGTTTTATTAATAATGATCGGTCATGTGACGGGACTCTATGCAATTGTCCTCTTTGCCTTCCTTGTCTTTCTTACCATTAAACTTGGCCTAATCAAACCGAAAAGGGAAAATTAATAATATTTATGGAGAGAAAAACCCTCTATTTGTTTTTGTATAGTATTAAAAAATGAACATATGTTTATTTCCAATAAATTACTCTCATTTTCATTTTTTCGTGCGTGGTCAATACGTTATTTTTAAAGCATGCATTGAATGGACATGATATCAGTGATTCCAATTTATATTATGTCACGTCCCCAAAAAGTGTTTCGTCACTTGTTTTGTGATGAATTTGAAGTTAAAAAATTATAAAATTACTGCACAGGTACAAAATTACTCTGCTTGACAATTGCTAAGGATCAACTGATATATGCAGGGTAAGTTCCTGACAGTTGACCGATAACAGTAAAAACAAGATCAGAGGGAGTTGTAGAGCGTTATCTATATAAAAGGTAGTGCAGAAAAGCTCTTTATTCATTTGAAAATTCATACTGTTAGATGTCTGTCCAAAATAGCGTCTTAGGTTGTCGAACTTATTTCTGTGAAATTCAGTGTGGTGTTGCAATAATTCAGTGCAAAATTCCAGCAAGACATCGTTTGAGCTCTTACGATCGTGGACGAGCTGTTGGATAAGTGGAAGTAGGTCAAAGTGTCACCACTGTAGCCACACTAATGGGAGTGTCAAAAAGTGTGACATCGCGAGTAAATAAGGCTTTGAAGTCGCTAAGGTTATGCGAAAGCATGCCAGTGGTCCTAGTAGGAACACTACACCTCAAGAGAATCTATATGTGTTCCTAGTAGCAAAACAGAACAGAAATGTCACTCTTATTCAAATAGTTGCAATCGCTACCGGTACACATGTTTCTGCCAGAACCATCTCAAGGTGATTAAATCAAGTTAGTTTGCATGCACAAAAGCCTGTTCGATGCATCTCGCTTCAACCACGCCAGCGCCATAAAAAGATTGTGTAAGGAACATATTAGATCATCAGAGTGATTTCATCCAAAGAATCCCATTTCATTGCGACAGGTGATTCTGGCCACGAGTTAGTGTGGAGAGACAGGGGAACACGTTGTGCATGACAGTTGGCTCATGAACGTGATAGGTATGGTCCATTTAATTGGTGTAAGCAGGCACTATGCTCAATGGCAGAACATCTCTTCACATCTTTGAGTGAGGTAGAGTAATATTATAGCGGTATTGCAGAGGTAATTTCGAACGACCCAAGAGGCGAACCAATTTTTGGGTTTAAGGGGACCCTAACCATTGATCCGTCTATCTCTGAGGATATTTCACATCAGCACTGTGATCGGTGCAAGCTGGGTGCGGAGTTCGTATCTATCTGTCATCTCTGGGATTCGAACCCGGTTCACCTCATTGGAAAGCAAACGCTCTGAGCCACCACGGTTCCTTGCAGATGTATTTTATTTTATATCCGTCGTTGAACAGCCGACCCAATTATGGGTTTACGACTACTAATGTTCAACTCCGTAGCTTTGTAATTCTGAACCAATACAGAAGACAAGGAAACTCTAGAATCAGTACCCCCAGAGGTATTGAGTTGTTATGGAAACATGGAGGACTTTGAGACTCGACAGATTTAACGAGCATCAGCCATCATTCACTACACGAGGAGTCTTCGACCGGCGGGGATCGAGACCATGAACTCTTGGACATGGTCCCATTGCCCTACCAACCAGGCTATCCCTGCCTCTTCCAGATGTAGATGTTCTGAATCATGTTTGTCTTTTTAGGGCTGTAGTAGGCCCAGACTTACTGTTCATGGACGACAAAGCGTGATCACACAGGTGCGTTGAGGTATCAGACACACTAGAAAGTGAAGATATTGTCCGTACGCAATGACCCGCGTAATCCCCGTATCTATATGCTATAGAGCATGTCTGAGATGCCTTTGGCAGATGTCTTTTACAATAGGCACGCCCAACAGCAGAAATCAGCCTTGAGAGAGGAGCGGGACAATAACCCCCCAAGGATAGCTTTTTGAGATGTTTGAATAACATGAAAAATCTGCATTAGTGCAAATCACATATCTTACATCAACAGATGTAAATATCACATATTAACTCATGTCTGTTTCATTTTGGCAATAAGATCCATTTTTTTTTTACTTTCTGGAAATCTTTCAAGGAGCAACTTTTTTTATTTTTAAATTTCTTATTTGTCGATGTGATGATATGGGTACCGTTTTTAATAATATTAAATGCACATTGCTTCAACAAAATATGTACTTAATTGCATTTTTTCAATCAATATTCATTATTAATTATTGCGAAAAATGGAACTATTCTTTAGCAATTGTCAAACAATGTATAAACGTACCTATGAATGACTTTAACTATTAATTTGTGCTTGCTTTTTTTTATTAATTTGTGTCTGCTATTTCTTCATTTATCTCATCACATGCTCTTTTCAGAAATTTTGATAATAATAATGAAGTGATAATGAAGAACTACTGCATTATGAAAAAAATGAGAAACTAAAAGGAGCACAAATGACAAAATTTCTCTAAAATCAAAAAAAAAAAAATTGTTAATACTTTTAATGAAGAACAACACAATAGGAACTTGTTAAAAAAAAACAAGATTTTTTTAATGATTGTTATAAATTTGAAACATTTTATCTTACTGTACGTATTTTAATCTTCGTTTTATCATGCTACAAATAAGAAAAAAATGAGAAATTTAAGATTATACAATATAATATTTATTACTTATTTTTTAAATTATCTATAACTTGCTGTACTCAAAAGCAGAAAAAAATCATCCCAATTTAATTCCGTTTCGAATTTTTTTAAACTAAATTAATGCAGCATTTGTAGCACTTAAAATTTTTGAAAAATATTTTTGCTTCAGAAAAGGATGGTTTTTTGACAACAAAAAAAGATAATAAAAAATGCCATAAAATAGGTCATAATTTTCATGGATTGTTCAAAACCAGCCAACCCAAACTATCTATGTGAAACGAAAACTGTAGTCATTGTTAACGTTATATCAAACTTTGAAGAACGTATAAATTATACTACATAATTTCGAGTAAATTGCCTTTAAAGTTTTGTGATCAATAACCCATATAAATATATAAAATTGTGCCACTAACTATGATGAATTAATACAAGATCCATAAGATGCTTCTTGTGTATCATTTTCAGCTATCTCAAGCGCTAGCCTACCCCTTTTCATTGAGTCGATTTACCTTAATATAACGCCTCATATGTTTTTAAATTAGCAGCTGAAATTCTACGAACAACTTCATTTCGAGCAGATTCTTTGACTGCTAGGCCTACATTTATTCATAATTGTTCTAAACTGTCAATAACCCTTTGCAACCTTCATTTAAAATTATTACAGCTATATAATATATGCCGCAGCTATATTCATGTTTAAAGTACCGTAAATGTTTTTCTTACATAATTCAAACAAGAAAATGGTTGAGATGATATTTTAGTAAAATGTTTTGATAAGAGTGAGCAAATTCATTAATGATCTGAGAGCACAAATCCACTTGTTCAGACATATCAGTTCAGTAATTCTTGCGGTAATTATTTGCCAAATTTACGGAGATCCGAAAACACAACCTTCTTCATCAACAAACTATAAATTAGTGTAAGCTTTATCTATTATTAGTGTTAGGATTTAACTCCCTTTGAAGCGTGTAAGAACGTTCGATTCGGCATTAACGTGAAACAAATTAATCATCCACGTAATTTTTAGAGCTTTTCAACACCAAATTCAGATAGGTATCACACCACAGTTTTTACAGTATACTAAAAGATTGATTTCATTATTTATTACAATAGGTGTTCGCAGTGGAGTAAACAGACATCATTGCACAGTTTAAACGACGTGAAAATAATTTTCGAAGTTTCCAGAAATGCTTTTGATGTCAGCCGAAGCACCGATAGGCCGCGCTATGATATCCTTCCGCGTGTCTACAGGCGTCGTTTAAATGCGGTTTATGATTACATCATAGAAAAAAGCATGGATTGAGATCCGGTGGGCGTGGAGGCCATGCAACGATTCCTGCGCATCTAATCCACTCCCTTCAGTATGTTACATCGAGTTGATTATGCGCTTAAAGAGCATAATGTATATGGGCATCATCTTGCATGAGCCTTATGGCTTGTTGTATTACAGCCGGCTCACTTAACAGCGATTCAGAGAGGATTATTCTGCAATTATTTTTTTGTTATACTATTGAGGAATATTCTGCAATTATTTTTTTGTATTTACAGGTAAAGAAAGTATTGAAGAATGTAAAAAGGAAAACATGGGACAAGCAAAGCATGATCCACGCTGTAGAAACTGTCCGAGATGGCGCTCTTGGATGCCAGGCTGCAAGTAAAATGTTCAAGGTACCAAAGATTACTCTAAGAAGATACGTTAAAAACGAAACCGTTGAACCATCAGTTTTGGTTAATGCACCATTAGGTAGAAAACCTTATTTAGAATCTTCTAAAGAAGATTCTTCTTCAAAAGCAAGAGTTAATTGGACTAAAGAAAACATGATAAAAGCAGTTCTTTGCGTTCGTAGTGGGCGATTAGGATACGCAAAAGCAGGAAAATTGTTTAAAGTACCTTACCTTACTTTACGGTGGTACGTTAAAAACGCAAAGATAGATTTATCAACAGAAAAAGATATTCCTTTAGAAAGTATGTCTGAACTGACTGAAATGATGCAAACTAAACGAGAACCTGCTAAAAGGAAGTTATGGGATAAACAAAGCATGATCAATGCCATAAATGCTGTAAGAGACGGTGCAGTTGGGTATTTAGCTGCGAGTAAAATGTTTGGAGTACCAAAAGTAACTTTGCGTAGATACGCAAAGCTAAAAGATTTTGACCCATCAGAACTGATTGATAAGTCTTTGGGTAGAAAACCTGTAATGTCACTGGATTTGCAGGAGAAATTGGCAAAACACTGCATTGAGATGGACGAAAAGTTTTTCGGTTTGAAAGGAGTTGACGTACTGGAAATGGCGGATCAGTTAGCCGCGCAAAATAATATATCTACCTCATTCACAAAAGATTCTGCTGGGAGAACGTGGCTTCATAATTTTATGAAAAAGTATCCCGATTTACGCTCTAGAACAAACCGCAATGCATACGACAAAAGCAAAAAATTATCTTTTGAAAATATTCCCAAGTTTCTTGATATGTACACACCCATATATGAAAAAGTAGACCGGAAGCCGCACAGAATCTTCAGTGTCGATGACATTGGTCTTTGCGTGGTTGAAGATGACCCTGAGACAGTAATCAGGCTCAGAGGAAAAAAGGAATATTCTACATTTTCTGATGAAGAAAAGACTAAGTTAGTCACATCGATTGTGTGTATGAATGCCAGTGGCTGTTTCGTTCCACCTCTCATCGTTTGGCCAACAAAAAGCATTACGAAAAAAGTGACGAACCACACACCACCTGGTTCAATTTGGGCTTGCCATTCTTCTGGGTTTGTAACAACACATATCTTTATGATGTGGTTTGACCATTTCATCAAACACACCTGTCCAAGTTCAAGCAACCCTGCTCTGCTGTTACTTGAAGGGCGAAAACCATATGTACGAAATATCGAAATTTTAGATAAAGCAAAAGAAAACCATGTTTTCATCGTAAGTTTGCCACCGAATTCTTCCCAATTACTTCAACCCCTTGAAAATTCTTTTATAAAATCTTTTAAAGTTCATTACACTTCAGAAACAAGGACGTATTTGGATAGTCTCTCAGATGAAAACAAAATGCAAAATACAGACTTAATAAAGCTTGCACGACTTGCTAAAATATTTTCCGTTGCTTATAGCAAAGCTGAAACTGATCAGTCTGCAGAAAATGCATTTGAGAAAATAGGCCTGTGTCCATTTATGCCTTCATTTTTTCCGAGTCCTAAACCTTCAGGAAAACGATCCGTAATTAAGACCGAACCCAAAACTGAACTTCAGGACGAATCGCCAATGACTTGTGAGACGTAGTTCTCTTCCGTTGAACTAAAGCCAGGAATATTCCATTTTTGAGAACTATTATTTATCAGAAATGAATTCAGCAGAAATAGAAGTGTCTCTCCATCAATATCCTAATGCAAAATTCATACTCCTTAATGATGAAGTATTTTTAACGGTTCACTCAAACAGAAGGGGTGTCTTAAATTCACGTTTTTTCCGTGTTATTTCTTTTTTTAACTGAAAATAAATTCAAATTAAATCATTAAAATATGATTCGCATTATTCTCTATCCTGTTACTCTGGAGATAGATTAATAAAATTGTGCTAATTTATGGTCTCCTAACCCCTATGTAATTATTCAAACTGTAATAAAAGATAAAATACTGGTAAGTGATGTGATCATTCATGAAGAAATAAATCTTGAAAAATTAATTGCTAAAAATTGCGTATATCAGTTAAGCATATAGCAACAGTGACTTAAGAACCTTTTATATTGAGTTGTTCGAAACGTTTTTTTTTTTCAATTAAATTGAACGAAGATTTACTTATAGTGAATAAATATTTTATTGAATTAAATATTCAATTCTGGTCCAATATCTTTTGCCATCTTTCTGGCAGACACATGATTTCACGACCATAACATTTTTGTTCTTTGCTGGTAACAAACTGGTCCATTTGATTTCCCAAATCAGCGGCATTTAATGATCCGCTCTTCCATTTGCCATTTTCTTAAGTAACAAGTAAGTTAAGTTTAGTTAAGTTAAGTTTCTTTTTTTCATATTATTAATAATAACAAATTGATGGTAGCAAATTTTAAAAGAAATAAAGGCTTGCATTATAATTGCGATCAATTACAGCCTAGAGAAAAATCGCCAAAAAGGAGAGAGAGTCGATAAACGAGACCGCTGAATCATAAATTAGCGAGCCGGTTCATCTCCTTAATTCCTCTATATCTTAACATTATTACTGACTACCCATATCTGGTTCCCAGTGATGATGAGCTTTAAAAGTTAGTCCTTGTTTCTTTTTTTGACGTTGGAGAAGCAAATCACAGACATCAATGCGATGGAGCAAATTTATTTTCGTTAGAGTATAAAGAACCTATATGTCGAGTTTTAAGATTAAAATTTGGCGTTTGAATTGATCATGAACAGTCGAATTTGATAAATTTAATCTCTCAGTGATATCACGAGTTGTTATTCGTCGATTTGCTTAATGTCCTTATTGGTTCTTCCTCAGCTTCAACTGAGCTAGTACATCTTCCAGAGCGTAGTACATCTTCAATATCAAAATTTCCGGATCGATATTTTGCAAACCAGTTTAGGTACTGTCAATACATCTTTTCCATATACATCGAACGTTTTTTTCTTGTTTAAACAGCATTTTTAGCTTTTAGATTGTAAAAAAATGAAATATGCCGAAAATGCTGCTTTTCCATTTCAAGATTCGAAAGGGCACCAACCTGATACTACTATCGTATAATCAATCGATTGTTTTCATTAGCAAGTCCTGCTTACATCAGCTGTCAAACTAAATAATGACCAGGCAGCTTAAATATAAAGTTGGCTGTGAAAAAATACGTATTCCTCTGTTAGGAAAAAACAAATTTTCTTTCCCAGCAACCTAATAGATATTTCTTATGAGTCTGACTGCCATTAACTCAATAAAAACGTGAAATACCATTGCAATGTGTAACCGCATCCAGTTAGTTCACTTTTTTTTTAATAATGGTAGTTAAACTAATTATTTAATCTTATACATCTATTACTTATGAAATGCAAAATACTTAAATATGTCGTAATAAATTATTTACAGTTTATTTTATGAAATCATAATTTTTAATACAAATTAATTGAGTAAAAATACAGATCACATTTAGAAATCTTCATTGTTTCATATGAAAATAAATTATTCATTTCTCTTAGAGACTGCTTGCTGCTATAACTAATAGAAATTGATACTTTATGTTTATTCTAAAATGTAATAATAAATGTTTAAATAAAATATATTTTTGACATTAAAATAAATTCGTTGTTGGTTATTTTAATTAATATATTTATTAATAGAAAAGCAGTTTTAATTCAATGTTGTTCCATTAATATTGCTAGTCCTCTTCCTAAAAAATTATTTAGAGGGAAATAAAACAGATATTCTTACATTTTTAGAGGTGACAGAGTTATTTAACGGTGAGTAAGTAAGAAAGCCTTTAATTTTTAAAGTGAAAGAATGATTTAAAGGGGCATAAAACAAAACTTTTAATTTTTGGAAGTGAAAGAACTATTTAGATTTGCTTACAGAAGATTTTACAGTGATTGAAGCCTGGATCTAACGTATCAGAAGAGAGTGCTTTATCTTCTAAGGCACTCCGTGTAGCTATTATGGAATAGGCATTTAGTACTTGCTTTAATTATGAAGTTTTAATAATTCAGTTTGATCTTTTTAAAACCGGTGGATTTTAATTTATAACTGAAACAGCTGACCCAATTCTGAGTTTACGACGTTCGATGTTCAACTCCGTAGCCTTGAAATTTTGAACATACGCAGAAGACAAGGGAAATCTTGGATAAAAGCATTGAGAGAAAATATCCTCCTTGGAAGACTTTTTGATGGAACTAGCCCCCATTCGCGCTACATGTAGAAGAAAAACCACGAAAACTGTCAACGGTTAGCCTGACGGCAAGGGGATTTTAACCCATGATTCGTCTACCACTGAGGATATTTTACGTCACCACTGTGGTCGATGTTAGCAGGGAGCAGAATTCATATCAACCAACCACCACTGAGATTCAACCCTGAGTCACCTCATTGATGTCGTTGTCAATATACGTCGCACTAGAGCTGCACAATGGGCAATAGGCGACGGTCTGGGAAACATCCCTGAGGATGATCCGAAGACATGCCATCACAATTTTGATCCTCTGCAGAGGGGATGGCACCCCTGCTTCGGTAGCCCGACGACCTGCACACGAAATCGAGCACTTTACGGTAGAACAGTTTAACGAGGACCAATACCGCACACCCTAGGTCCCTACGCAGACTGATCCAAGTGGTCACCCACCCTCGCACTGACCGCAGCCAGTGATGCTTGACTTCGGTGATCAGCTGGGAACCGTGTCTTAACGATCAGTCTGCTGCCGGACTGAGTCACCTCATTGAAAGGCGAATTATTTGTGCCCTGAGACCAGAGTTTTAATGCATAAATATTATTTCAATTTACTTACATATTATCGAGTTTGCTTCTTTTTCGAACTTTTAGTTTAGACTAATCCCGTAGTTATATTTAAACTAAATATTCTCAAAATATCATTCACTAAAATAGTTTCATTTAATTTTAAGTCTTGTAAAAGAATAATTTTCTTAGTTCATCCGAATTTTAAATAACCTATTTTTTCATGACTTGTAATATCAGATTTTGTGTAATATTCAACTATGACAATTCTAATATGAAATCACAGACAATTACGGATACAAGTAAAAAATTTATTATAAACTATTAAATAATTTATTAACAAGCAAGTTTCATTTTAGAGCCGAAAAATATTTATTTCATTTTGATCTTAGAGAAACTAAACTCGTTGAAGTGTGTTTTCTTTTCTAATTAATTAGAAATTCTGTTATCAGAGAAAAGCATTATTAATTATCTAGTAACAGGTCTTTTTTAAAACAAGATTGTTCTGAAATCATTAAATTTGCATCCGAAATGCAAATAAATTTTTTCGAGATTACAGCATAATCCCTAGCTTAAAGTTGAACTTTTATCAGCAGTTTATTTAATATATTTCAATTCAGAAGGTTGCTTAATTTTGTCAATTTATTTTATTTGCAAGATATAGAAAATGCCGAACTACATCGTTATCTTCGTTAATTTAAAAACGTATTCTCAATGCAATTAAATTAATTTTTTTATGTTTCTTTACCGAGGATTTACTTTCACTATGCATTTCTTGAATATTTTTATTTTATATTTTTTATGAGAAAACCTTTTCAAGAAAACTTGGTAAAAAATCCTATATAATTTAACAATTTGGGTTAAATGATCATATTGTATTAAATCATCATAATTAACACAAACAGTTTCATTATAAAGAAAATCCATTGTTTAAAAATCGTTATGCAAACTGCTGTCACCTTTGTTTAGAAAGTCAGGAAAATCCATCGATTAAAAATTGTAAAGAAAACTGTTCAGTTTTCACATTTATTAAGAAAATAAACAAATTCTACAGTTTAAAAATTATTCCAGAAAAATAACTGCTATCACTCCATAATTCAAAGAGTGGTTAAAGGAACTGTTTAATTGTCACAGTTGCAATTAATTGTTAAGCAAATAAAAAAAACACAGTTTAAAAATTGTTATGAGGAAAACGTGCCGCATTTGTTAAGGTTTTACTACTTCAAATCTAGGCATCTAGGCAGTAAGCAAGATTCTAAGATTTTATTATATTGTATTGAGGTATTAAAACTTAAGCAAATATGATATATCAGTGTCTAAAAATTTTACTAATTAAATAATATATATATATATACCATGATCATGCGACTCAGCAACAACTATTTAGCAAGCAAAGCGGTCGGCCGCTTTTCCTGACAGTCGTATCACATTATTAAAAAGAGGCAGACGCCGACCGGCCTATGTAGGGGGCAGGGAACTGTCCTTGCATCAGAAAGGTCCTGGGTTCGAATCCCGGGCAAGGCATGGATGTTTCTTTCTCTCTGTGTGTGTTCTATGTCCTTTCTCCCTCGTGTGTGAATGTGACCCGCCCTATAAACGGGTTGTGGTTGTGTGAATGGCGTGGCAGAAGTCGAATTCCTGGCCATAGATGGCGCCACTGAAAAGCAGGAGCAATCGCCCTCCCGATTAGATTTACCCGAACCCGAAACGATTTTAAAAATAAAGTAATAAATGTATGCTCTAATGGTTGCGTTTTATACACCGCAAAAGTGAGGACTGAAAACATCAATACCTATTGAAAAACTCAAATGTGATGACTCAAAGCACCTCTAAGTTTTATTAAGCAATCAAATGAGTTCGATGTTTTTTCTCCCACCTCTCCAATTGGTGATTTGACAGATTTTAATGGCATATTTTCCCCTCTCTTTTGAATATTTTTTTACTACTCACTAATATTAACTTCATCTTAAATGAGGATTCTAAAAATATTTTTGCAAGGCATGTTAGTTACAGAACACTCTGTATTATGTTTCTGGCGGTTTCTAGAAGGACCCACACATGGTGGAGTGGTGGTTGAGAATCGCAATGCCAGTAATTACTACCATACTTACCTCACCGAGATAAATTGTGATAATCTGTGCACCAGTTTGCCAATATATTGCAAAGAAGAATCTCAGATCATACTAGCACATAACTCATTACTCTAAATTTAGTATTACGTGCATAATTGTTTTATCCTCCATTATTGTAATGTTCTGGCACCTAGATCTCTTGGTCAACCAATTCAAGGGTTCAAGTCTAAAAGAAGTCGGTTGTCATCAAATAGTGCCCGGCAGTAAGATTCAAATATGCGAGCTTTATTTGAGCCAACCAATAAATAAAAATAACGAGTTAACCCTTTGGTTGCGGTGTATCATTTGTGCCATCGCATGTTTTTGCACATGTTGTACCAGCCATAAGCAAAAGGTTAAAGAGCAAAGTATATATGAAATCTCATGTGTCTAAATGTAAGTGTCCTAGTAAAAAGCCAGCTTTTAAACTTTATATTAACTCCTCGTAAAGCGTCCCGCAGTGGACTGATCGTTAAGACACGGTTCCCAGCAGATCACCGAAGTCAAGCATCACTGGCTACGGTCAGTGTGCGTGTGGGTGAATACTTGGATCAGTCTGCGTAGGGACCGAGGGTGTGCGGTATTGGTCCTCGTTAAACTGTGCTACCGTAAAGTGCTCGACTTCGCGTGCAGGTCGTNTATTTGAACCTCCAAAACTTTAAAACAATATTATGTAAGTTCTCTACAATTTTTTTACATAATTTGCAATTAGTAACAAATATGTTGACACTGTCATTTAACTAAAATTACGAATTTTGAAATTAATATGATTTTTTAAAAGGCAAGCGAAGCTTAAGTGTTCCTTCACTGGTTAGTTTACCCTATATATATAAATATATATATATATATATATGCACCAATCATCATTCTATGGGATGTTTCCCATACCGTCGCCAATAGCCTATTGTGCAGCCTAGTGTGACGTAAACAAAAGTATCACACCGTATCTGCAACAATAAATAAATTAGGAGCCTGTATGACCGTGCGATATCGCCCTCCAAACACTGTGCGTAACGTGGAGGTTGCGGGTTTGAATCTCGCTGCTACATTGGATGCATCTTAGTGCTATCCTGCTTTATATTGTGCTATCTGTCCTTCTACTTGACGAATGAGCCGGGATAGCCTAACTGGTAGGGCATTGGATGCATGTTCGAGAGATCGTGAGTTCGATCTCCGGCTGTCAAGACTCCCTGAGTATAGAATAGTGATTGATGCTCGCAAAATCTGAAAGAGTCACAAAGTCCTCCAAGTTCCGATGATAAATTGATACTTATAAGGGTACTGGATAGAAGATTGATTTTGATCTGATTCAGGTCAAAATTACGATCTACGGATGAATGAAAGGTGGTATGTGATTGCGTCCTCCCTGTGAAAAGTACCGTATCTATTTGACAATGGTTTATGAGCCTCAATTAAGCACACAAGTCTAAAAATATGTGTATTACCAATAAACCAATAAATAAAATACAAAAATCTCTCATAGTTTATTGGCATAGTCAAATTTTATTGGGGCCCTTCAGGCAGAGCGGTATCTCCCGACAAACGCTGTGCCAAGCTTAGAGGTAGCAGTTCGAATCCCGCTATTCACTGGATATATCTTCGTGCTATCCTTCTCTGTATTGTGCTATTTGTCCATCTATTTGAGTCCCGCAGTGGACTGATCGTTAAGACTCGGTTCCTAGCAGTTTACCGAAGTCAAGCATCGCTAGCTGCGATCAGTGCGCAGGTGGGTGACCACTTGGAGTAGTCGGCATAGGGACCGAGGATGTGCGGTATTGGTCCTCGTTAAACTGTTCAGCCGTAAAGTGCTCGATTTTGAGTGCAGGTCGTCGGGCTACCAAAGCGGGGGTGCCATCCCCTCTGTAGAGGATCAAAATTGTGATGGCATGTCTTCGGATCATCCGCAGGAATGTTTCCCAGACCGTCGTCAATAGCCCATTGTGCAGCTCTAGTGTGACGTAAATGAACTGCAACAACAACAACAAAAACAACGTCCATCTATTTGACAAAGGTTTATGAGCCTAAATGAGCACATACACCTGCAAATGTAATTCAAATAAATAAATAAAGTAAATTTCTATTTGCTTTGTGCTCCTCTTAAGAATATGGCGAACTATTCGATAAATTCATGATGTTCTGTTCTCGTAGTATTTATTGAATATATTGAAACACCTTCGAGAATCGAAGATACGTCGCGCAGCTATATCATCTTTCGTTGGAGATGTGTGGGTTTAAATTGACGAAGTACAAAATTAAAGGACAGATCCAGCGATTATAAAAAATTTTTTAAAAGAAAAGAAAAATTATCCGTAAGTACAATTTTAGTTTTAAAATGTCTTTTAAATGTCAATTTTAGTTTTAAATGTAATCTTGTCACTGATTACTTCGAACATTTTAATCAATTTCCCGTTTTATATACTTTTTACTATAAACACGTTAAAAAGCAGAATACATGTTTAGTAATATTTATTATTATGTATGTTTTTAGAAACAGAAAATCTTTTTCATAGGTTGATGATGCAATTAGTTACAATGCTAATTAGGAATTAGCTATTAAAAGATAAATGAAACTATAAAACTACAAATGTACATTATAAAAAATGTGCTTTAGAATCATTTGGCGATTTTGATATTTGTTTTTTCCATTATGGAATGATAGAAGTTTGTTGGCATATCAAAAACCATGAACACTTAATCGAAAATGTTGGATGATGGTGCCCATTAAATGATGTTGAACCATCATGAATCGCACTGAAGCCAACATAAACCATCAAAATTTTTTGATGGGACCATCAAGAATTTTGACTTGGGTATATAAATATTAGTGATTATTTCTCCTTTTTCCTAGTTTTATTTTTGCATAAGACTTTATTTATAACACCGCCTGATATCCAGATCTCGAGTTTGTCATACTGTTTGAATTAGGCTCAATTTAAACCGATTTTAACTTTAGTGAATTTAAACTGGTCATTAAAACCAATCATTCCTTGATTAAAAACTGTCTAACTTTTTTCAAACTAGTCCATCTTCAAATCAAATATATTTTGCAGAAATTGCTTTATTTTTATTTTGTTGATTTCATTTTACTTATTTTTGCTTTATTTCTTAATTTATTTTATTCATTTATTTTATTGAAAAATAAGAATTTTCCTTTATTTGTCGAATGAATCCAGACAAAGGTAAAATATATTCAATACATTAAATTATTCATCCTTCGCCAACTATTGTATTTCTAAAAACAAACCGGTTTTATATTTATAATCCAGTAAAAATACAACATTTTAGGCAAAGTAATTTATCAAACTATAAGTGAGATATTTTGTTCTACAACTAACAGAAAAACCTGAAAAACAGATAAGAAAAAAATAACGTGAACAGTAAAAAGAAAGCTTGAAATACAGTTACATCAAGGATGAAATATATCGCCATCTAGACAAAGTATACATTGGGAAAAAACGAGCCCCTTAGCCGTACAAAAAAATAAGGTTAGAAAATATTATGTGAAGCTAAGAAAGTAACGCAAATCTGAGTCTGACAGATCTTTTTGAATATTTCACACTGAGTTCGGAGGAAATAGAATTTGGATGAGTATTATAAATTGAATTGTGCACGATTCGAACGGGATGCAAATAGAAAAAGAGATAAGATATAGTCACGTTTTTTTTTTAAAAAAAAGACGGAGAGGAATCAATATTTACGTTTGCAAATTTTTACTGCAATGAATATTTTATTTATTTCGCTCTGCTCATATGAAACTATTATTTTATTAATGTATTGTCTTGTTCAGCATATCTCAATTTTTTGAAAACTTTTTTTAAGCTGAAAATTTTATTCAAACTTATATAATTTTTATATTTACCTGTTCTACAGATTACACTGAGAAACAAATTTTTTATTGAATTTATAGAAATACTCGATCTTGCCTAATTCGGGTGTGGGATGTCAAATATGAAATAAGTTTTGTTCCAAACGCTACAGTTTTTTAATGACATTTTTAGTCTGTATTTTGTCGAAATTTACATGTATAAGAAGGCAATATATAGCAGAGAGTTGCGCAAACGTTGAGATAAACTTCTAAAGGAGTAGGTAACATTATCAGGATTAAAATTGCATAGGAACTCATGCCTGGAAGCGTCGTTGAACGCGACTAAGGGCGCTTACCTATTATGGCCTGTTCAAAAGCAAATGAAAAAACAGTTCATAGCAGAGGAAGCGCCACTAGCAGCTTATGATGATATTTTTGGGCATGGGTTCCTATGCAGTTTCAATTCTGAAGGTGTGCCTAGAAGTTTATTGCAATAATTTTGCGACCTTCTGTTTGCTCTTAAATTTATACATTTTGACAAAAAATTCGACTAAAGATGTCATTAAAAAAACTGTAGCTTGGAAAGAAACAGATTGCTGACTTGAAATCAGTGATACGAAAGTTTCTAGGATCTGTTTAAAAGTCTCATGCTATAGAAAAAAAAGTTTCCCAGGTGATGATCAGATAAACTGGAATGTAGGATGATCCATTAAAATTCTGAAAATCGTTTAATTTCTCCTTAAACTTAAGTAATCTTTAAATTACTAAAAAATAAGTACAATATCTATTAACCCTTTGACGCAGAAATTTTATTTACATATTTATACTTTTTATCTTTTTTTGTATTAATTTAAGCCAAAACAAGTTAGAAATATTATATTTAGCATTTTAAATTTTTGGTTATGAAAAGCAGCGTGTAACATCGATGTCTTTTTCTGCACTTAGGGTAAAATTTTCCAAACATGGTTCACTTCCAAACAAAAAATTTTAAAATTTACCCTTAGTTAGACTAAAGTAAACAGTTATT
Source organism: Parasteatoda tepidariorum (assembly GCF_043381705.1). Classification (NCBI taxonomy): domain Eukaryota; kingdom Metazoa; phylum Arthropoda; class Arachnida; order Araneae; family Theridiidae; genus Parasteatoda; species Parasteatoda tepidariorum. The sequence continues at coordinate 21,518,847 of NC_092213.1, forward strand.
CCTTGTTAAAATTTGCTTAATTTACAAAATCAATTATTGAAACATTTTTGAATAGGAGTGTAAAAAAAATTTTAACTACTTTTTTTAAATTTTATATTTTAGTGCAAATATAATTACGATAATCTAACCGATTTTTAGTAAATATTAGACTGTTTCTTATGATTACAAAATATATTTTTGCTCGTAACAGTAACGTCAGAAAAATATGCATAAAAGGGACACCGATATCCTATTTGCGTGGAAAATGTTATGCACTCTTTAATCAGCTCATTACCCACTAGGTACTCGCTAAAGTGAAAAATATCATCGTTGCTGGAACATGCTGTTATTTATGAGTGCTCATAATGTTATTTGTTTCTCGATATCTAAAGAATAAAGAATGCAATCCAACAATCAACGATTACTTATAAGAATGAGAAGAACTATAAAAACCTTTATTAATATGCACATTACCTAGGTAAAATCCGAAAAGCTTTGGATTTCGCTCTTTAACGGATTACTCAAGTTAACCTGCAGATTAGCTAGGATCCGTTATGTTTATATTTTTTGTATGCTAGTCAAAAAAGAAATTAAATAAATTAGGAGTTAGCCTGATTATCAAATACTTGTTCACTGTATCCTTGAGAAGGGGAGTTTTAATAGAAAACGTCTTTTCAAAAGACTTAGCCTTCAAGGCTGCACAGTCACTTTAGCTGAGATGCATAGTACATTGTTTTGCAGATATTTTTGAGCTTTTCAATGTATGACACAGGGTATATTTCCTATTTTAATATTTATTGGTAAGAATACTGATATTTTACGCAATAATCGATCAATACAGGGTGTCCAATGCAAGGTTATTGGGACAACCTTGACGGGGAGGTCAGGAATATCACAAGGATTCAGATTTGCATTGCAATCCATGGTCAGAAACTTCCTCGTCCGCCGCTAAATGTTGCTGTTCACAAGATGCATACGGCGAGGTGGACTGCTTCCTTTGTCACCACGTTCTCCTGATTTAAGCTGTATGGATTTTTTTCTTTGATGTGCACCTGTGTATTCCGAAATGGATATGATTGCAAGAATCGTCTGTGTTGATGATGTTCAATAAAATACAGGTGTACTTGAGTGAATCCACCAATCCTTGGCCCGACTGTGTAACGCTTGCATCGCTGGAAATGATGGAAACTTTGAACATCTTTAGTGACTTTTTTACATATCATCTGCTTAGTCTTATGTCTCTATGTTTCTTGTAACTGTCATACTACGTTCCTATAACAGTTCTGACCATGGGTTGCTTTGCAATTCTGAATCCTTGTAATGTCCCTTACCTCCCCTTAATGTTTATCCCTATAATCCTTGGACTGCCTGTACATAAAAAAACTTACTCTTCCATTTTTTTTTCCTTTTCGGTATGTTTTGACAAGTGTTATATTTTAGAAATATATCAAATATTCATTGATACATTGTACTTTTAGGTGACATTATCGTGAAAATTTAAAAAACAATTATACATTATGTTAAAATTAAAAGAAATTAGTAAAGGCTTTAATTATTATTCAAAACACAGAATGTTGCAAATATATATATCTATGGTTTATTTGTTTTGTCATCGATAAATTTATTTGGAAAAATAAGCTTCTTTTAAGACGACAACAATAGGAATTCTTTTTATTCAAACAATAGTCAACAAAAAGTATATCATTTTCTTATATGTCTGGAAGAATAATAATCTTAGTGGTTTTTTTTCTACGAGAAAACAACTAATAACTCTTTGTGGCTAGACATCTAATTAATTTAGTCTGAGGCTAAAAAAATATAGAGATACTTTCACCATATTATGAAATTGCCACAAAATTTACGTATCCAATTATATCATAAAATAAAATATATACATTTTTTATAAATTTTTACATTGTGTATACCAAACAATTCTGAAAGTAATTATTTTTTTAAGCATTGCTCTATCCTTGCCTAATTTACTTATAATTAGAAAAAGAGCTAATAAAATGAATTTCATGTAAACTAATTTAGCGATTTCGTTAATTATTAATTCGTTACCATTAAATAAAAACTAACCCTTTCAAAATCAGTTTTTTTCTGCGATAAAAAAATAACTGACTTTATTGGATAAAACAAGGTAAAAATAATAATATTCTGCCAAATATTAATAAGGCATAACTATTTTGGAAGGACTGGGATATGTATGTCCCACCGGACATTTTATACTGGACGCATATGTTCCAGTAGTGTTTTCGTCTTTGGGACATTTATGTCTCGGTGTGGCCAAAAGGGTTAAATTAACATTCAGACTTTAATTATTGAAGTGCAGGGTGACACAAGACTTTTTAACAATTCAATAAAACGAAGAATGATGAAAGTAAAACATTTTATTCATAGTAATTGAAGCCTTAAAATTTGCCATAATGTAAGAAAAATTAATGGACTTTATTGTTTTTTTCAAAATCACGTCCCTCAGATGCCGCCCTCCGATATGAAATCAATCTTGATATCTGCTGATAACTCGCTACCATAGTCACCGCAACTAGTCCAAGCGAATGGCCATGGGAGTTCTTACTTTAGACAAAATATAAAATAGCAAAGTGTTTTCTTGCTCAAGGTTACTATCCCGCAGTGTTGCCATCTGTTCATAGCTGCCATTATGCGTTTCAAAAATTAACGTTTTTTTTTATGTCGCACTGCACTTATTGAAATTTTTAAAAAAAATTTGTTTTACTTGAAATATATTTCTTATGATTTTATTATTATTTTATTTAGGTTATTATTTATTTTTAGTTTGACATACAAGCTTTGAATGTAATATTTATACAATATTAAGAATTTGTTTACATAATAATCAAAAAATGAAAAAGTGAAGCGAACGATAATTGTAGTATTTAGAAGATATTTATAGGCATTTTAATCGTTCAATTCCTACAGGTTTGTCAGTTGTACTTCAAATAACATGCTGTGTATGTAAGTGTTAATGGGTTAAATGCAATTTTTTTGTGTATAATAATTGGTTATTGTATGAAGTAAACAGAACAATTGATTAATATGATTAGTTTTTGAAGTTTCTTTTTCTAGCATTATCTTTGAATTACTCATAAAAACCACTCGAACTTTTAAAAGTATTTAATATTCTGAGTAGTAATTGTGAAAACTATCTGTTTGGTTGAGATAATTATTTCTTTTTTCATTAATTTCATCGAGACAACCATTGAAGAAAAATAAAATTCCAATTACGTTATCCAACACTTTAATTTTCATATCACGTACTTTAATATCTGTGAATTTGTTTTTATATGAATTTGTTTTTATAAAGAGCATACACGATTTTTAGAAACTCTTATCAGTAACAAAACTGAAAATAAGCAACTGATAACAATTTTGAAAGCATGCGTATGACCCATAAAATTATTCAAAAACCTTCTTCATTCTTCCTCCTTCCCGGGTATAAGTGCTGTGTGGGGACCATTCTCATTTGTTAGTTATCAATTTTTTAACTGATAAGAGTTCCAAGAATGTGTTACATGTTCACTTTATAATTGATTGAGGATAATGCATTTTTATTCATCATATGGGTCATTCTCACGAAAACTGTCATTTTTCAGTTCATAAAATCCCAAAAAAGTAAAGTGAATAAAAAGCTCTGAAACTTTCTATATTAATAGAAATATGTAATGGCATTATAAAGAAAGTATATATCCTATAAATTATACTTAATATTTAAATTAATTAATTTTTTAAATAATTAATTTATAATTATTAATTTATAATAATTAATAATTAATTAATTAATTTAATAAATAAATTAATTAGTTTAATAAATCAATTTATTAATTTATTTTTCAAATTAATTAATAAGTAAATTAATTATTTTCACTATTTAAAAAGTGAGGGAATGACACTAATAGTGAGGGAATGATATTTTATTTTAATACATGTTTTTATCTAAGTTACATCTACCTAAAGTTTGAAAATGATAACATACTAAGTATATCTAATATTTATTATAATTTAGTCTTATATATTTAATAGTTTTTACAGGTTTGGGAAATAAAATTGGCTGGCACGATTGAACAAAAAAAAATTTAATAATATACTCATCTTGAATCATTCCCTCACTTCAGCGTCATTCCCTCACTTTATACACTAGTGAGGGAATGACGAATTCAATAAAATTTAAAAATAACAGTTAGGCCTAATTAATTTCTGAAGTCAATCACATACAATTATATTCATACAAGAAAGCAACATATAATTATCCACTTTCTCGATGAAGTTGTATTTTATTTTACTCTAAAAAATGACATGAGGGAATGACAAATGTAAAAAATTTTACCTGGTTTGATTCATTCAAATTTATTCCACAGCAAAGCTTCTTTAAGTTGAAGATGGAAACATACTGCAATTTTGTTCTATGATGCCAGTTGTTAACTTCTGAAGTTTTTATTAAAATATTTTTATTCTAAGAAGATTGCAGGTGATAAGAACATTGTTGTGAGGGAATGACGCGAAACACTGGGGACAAAGTTTAAAATAGTGCTGTGTTAATATTTTTATCAGAAATTAAATTTAAAATTTATTTTCTGAATTCTATATTTCAATATTCTCAAATAAAAAACACAAATTTGTAAAAAAAGATTTTTTATTTCAGAAACAATTTTTTTCTTTTTTTAAATCAGCAGTGGGGACAAGTGAGGGAATGACATATTGGTATATTTTTATTACCTAAAATTAATAAAAAATAAAAATTGATAATTTTATTTTTATTCTTTTGTTAGCTTGCATTCTGAAGGACACTTTCCCTGAAAATTTTTTTTCGTAAGTTGTAAAACAAACATAAAATATACTGGGGACATGAAAATGACTGTTTTTGTGAGAATGACCCATATGAAAGCGAAACGAAAAAACTTTACTTTATCAATATCATTGCTTTGAATTGTAACAATATGATACAGGAAAAGAAACTGCTTTGATTGGTGCCGAAGCTATTCATTGAAATTCGAACTTCATTCTGCATTTGTAAGTCATGACTCCCATTTTCTCACTCTCTATGACTGCCTCGCTCTTTCACTGCGTGTTTTTACTAAAATACTGCACTTGAAGCTGTAATGCTTAATTAGTTGTGAACACCCGGGTTACCAGCATGAATGTTTGCTGTTCGCAAAACTCTTAAAATAGTTTCAGCTGTAGGAATTCATTTATTTTCAATTATAAATGCTATGTTTATCATTGAAAGAGAAAAAATGAAACAAAGTGAAGCGCGGATGATCCACCCACGGGTAATCAGGACTTTGGTGCGCATATATTTTTGAATCCTCATCAAAAATGGTGTAAACGACACTAAGAGCTATTTCATTAAAGTGAATACACAAACGATATTGAAATCAAACAAATCATTACGGAGGAAGGGGAGGATGAAAACATCAATAACTTGTTGATTACTGAAAGAAATAGGTCAAGTTTAAAAGCCAACTATCTCCAAGTTTCATCAGGCAATCAAACTGCTTCCATGTTTTTCATTTCAATGTTCTTACTAGTTTTTAGTCTAGTCTCACTTGTTTTATTTCCTTATTTCTAGAGCGTTTTTATTTCTCCCTCTCAAGATTTTTTATTTGGTATATCTCAAAAAATATAATATTAAACTAAACTAAACTCAGTGGCGCGATGTCCCGCAGTGGACTGATCGTTAAGACGCGGCTCTCAGCAGATCACCGAAGTCAAGCATCACTGGCTGCGGTCAGTGTGCGGGTGGGTGACCCACTTGGATCAGTCTGCGTAGGGACCGAGGGTGTGCGGTACTGGTCCTCGTTAAACTGTGCTACCGTAAAGTGCTCGACTTCGCTTGCAGGTCGCTGAGCTACCGAAGCGGGGGTGCCCTCCCCTCTGCAGAGGAACAAAATTGTGATGGCATGTCTTCGGATCATCCTCAGGGATGCTTCCCAGACCGTCGCCAATAGCCCATTGTGCAGCTCTAGTGCGATGTAAATGAACTACAACAACAACAATCAGTGGCGCGACAGCCCATAAAGATCCCCTACTGTGCCCATTTAAGTTTTCTTGACCTTGGGCTCTGGGGTGCAGGGACAGATGTTCCGGTTATGTAGTCAGCCGAATGCAAAACTCCCAGTGTTTAGTTCTCAAGCAAGCTTGGTACTCATTTATCAACCCACTGAAGGGATGAAAGGCTGAGTCAACCTTGCCCAGCCCGAGGATCGAACCCAGGACCTGTGGCATGGGAGTGCGTAGCGCTACCACTTAGCCACCGGGCGTCCTAATATTAAGATAATCTATCATTATTCTAAATATTAATCTAATGGGTATACCATTTTAAAGTGATTTTTAACAAAGGCACTAAACATATATATTCAAAGAATCTTAATTTACGGTCATTAAACTCAATTTCATTAATGAAAATTATATATATATATATGCTCACTTTATTGCCCCCATCATCCGAAATTTTGTAGTCTTATCCTTGTTAACCACCTTGGCCAACAATGGTCGATTGCGGAAATGCTTTTTTTTTATTATTCATTAATTCTAAATTTAGGACCAAGCTATTGGATATAAAGTCAAAATTATTCTTTATCTTAAAATAATTTTATTTATTTTTTTTTATGTAAAAAGGAAATAAAAGCCTAAATGATAGTTCATAACTATGGCACAGCTAGATGAAGAAAAGAGCTACATTTTTCACCATTGAAAAACATAGTTACAATAAATTTATTTTTGTCAATGTATCGTTAAATTCCAATGCATCTCTTTTGTCTTATCCGATTTAAAATTGCCAATGCTTCACTTTTTTGAAATCTATCGCATAAGTTCAAACTCTATCTATATCTTCTTATCACCACTTTAGAAAAGAAAGAAAAAAAATCCTTCCAAAGAAAGGAAAGAAAACTTAAAAGTCAATTTTTTGTTCTCATTCTACAAGCTTTTGAGAATCGCCGACGTAGAAACAAAGATTTCGGAAGGTCCTCATCCGGGACTTTGTTTCAATCCTTCACCATATGTAATCCTTCTTAAGACCCCCTCCAAAAATCACTTCCGTGAAAAAGGTGCCGACGCAGTTTTTAAATTATTCTTTTTTTTTTTTTTTTTTTTTTCCAAAAAGAANTTTTTTTTTTTTTTTGCTTCCAAAAAGAAAAATGATTGTTTTTAGAACATAGTTTTGTGATGATGTCAGCTAAGGACGTGATAAAACAACAATATGATCTTTTATTTTTTTCTTGAATGCGAACAGAATATTGAAATATTTAGGGCTGTTTATATTTTTCTTTCCTCCCACATAATTCATTTCTACTGCGTGTGTTTGTTTTCCAGTGGGAAGTATACTTCTCAGCGAATTCATTAATTTTTGTCCATGCGAAGTATCCGTGGGAAGTATACTTCCCAGCACATTCAGTAACTTTTATCGCTAGGAAGTATACTTCCCAGTAAATTCATTAATTTTTATCAATGGGAAGTACCCGTGAGAAGTATACTTCCCAGCAAATTCATTAATTTTCATCCATGGGAAGTATACTTTCCAGCGAATTCATTAATTTTTATCCTTCAGTAATTTTTTCAGCAAATTTAGTAATTTTTATCCATGGGAATTATGCTTCCCAGCAAATTCATTAATTTTTATTAGTCAATGGGAAGCTATTCTCCCACCAATGATTTGCACATCCAACAGCTGATAACTCCAGAAAAAAAGTTCATGGAGTTTTTTTGGAGATACAGATACATATTTACAAATTATCAATATGTTACTATTATGTTACTTTATGACCAATTGATTACAGAAGTTAAAATTTTGAACATCCTACCTATCATCCCACAAAAAAATAATCTTAAGAATCCAATTAGTTTTAGATACTAAGTTAAATGAATTTTTTTTAAAAAAATTAATCTCCTTCCCAAAAATATTTTTGCAAAAATCACTAGAAAGGGATCGAAGAAAAAGGGTTTACAAATAGATGTGGGAATTTATTTAAACAATCCTTTATATTATGGAAAAAGATACAAAAGGTAATAAAAGTTAATAAAACTCCCCGGAATATTGACTGTTACCATAAAATATGTCTAATGAACATTCGTTTCGTATCGTGTTGAGAGGTAGATTTATTTGAAAAATTCAGAAAAATCACATTCCTTTAAAATATTTTAATCACTAAATAATACATCTAACTATATGTGCATTGAAAATTTTCTTGAAAAATCTTGATAGTGTCGCAGAAATCAATGAAAATCATTGAAACGTTATGACGATATTATATTCTAATATGCATATAGTATCATTATTGAAAGGTGACCTCCTTTCTAAATATTATTCGTCAATTGCAGCATGTTTTTAATTATTAAAGGGGTCTATAGCTAATTTTTTTAAACAAAATTTTCGATTTATTTTATTTACATTACTATCTGTTTTATTCTGATCAAATTGGCATCAAGAGTAAGATGATATTAAAAAACTTCTAAAATAATAGTAAATATACTAAAGCAAAAAAAAAAAATAATAATAATAATACACCCATTTTCTAAGCTACAATCGCCTGCAGACTCAAGTATTTTCTTTAAATTTACTTATACTAAGATTTGTTCTAAGACCAGTTTTTCTCATTTCAATTTCTTTTCATATGGCGTACAAGATAACTCAAATTCTAATAAACCTATTAATTATCAACACAATTTACCATAAAGGTTTGGCTAGAACATTTCTTTTTGGTGCTAAAGAATGATATTTTCTGTCGAGGCTATAGAACATGCATCTCTAACCAATTACCGAATGCGATGACACTTAATACTCCTCTTTCCTCTCCTGACATGAATCCAGGAAAGAAATCTTGACCAACTGTAGCTTGGCAGCTCGCCAACCAGACAATGGAATGTCCAAGATTGCTGTAATCAAGCTCCCTATCTTGAACACCAAGGGATCTTATTGTGTCCCTTTTGGCGGTGGTCAGTTGTGCATCATAGAGAAAGTGGATCTTATCTACTTTCTTCTAGATAATAGATAAATTCATCTTTGCCAACTTTTCTTATCACTCAGTTTTTGGCGACAGCAGCCGCTGACGGAGATCTTTTGATGGTACCTATTGGGACAGGATTTATTTTTCTACTATTTTTTTTTCTTTTCCATTATGAATGCCATACTTGAGGTGAACCTAAGAAAAGGTGGATTACAATAGATTTCAGTGACTCAAAAGATTATTGGGGCAAAAGAAACATTAAAACAATCCGAAATAAAAATTTAACTATTGCTCCCGATCTAAATTTATTGCTGTTAATTTTGTATTATTTCTTTATTATATTTTATCATATAATTCAGATATTTTATTGTGTTATTAATGTTTCATATCATAATATTTCATTAAAAAATAAGAACTTTTTTTTTGCTAAGTGCAAGTAAATTCAAATTTTTTAAATTATATTTACTATTTTTCTTATTTTATTTAACTTTTCGAGATGGTCCATTTTGTTCAATGTTTTTATTTTTTATTTTATGACGGTCGTTGAACTGCCGACCCAATTTTGGGTTTACGACTACTAATCTTCAACTCCATAGCCTTGTAATTTTGAACCAAACCAGAGGACAAGGAAACTCCTGGATCAGTAATGCCAGAGGTATGATTTGTTATTGGGACATGGAGGACTTTGTGACTCGACAGATTTAACAAGCATCAGTCACCATTTACTACACGGGGAGTCTTCAACAAGCGGGGATCGAACCCACGACCTCTTGGACATGAGCCCAGTGCTTTATCAACCAGGCTATCCCGGCCTTTGTTCAATGTTTACAAAAATAAATAAATAAATAAATTTTTTGAAGAAAAAAAAGTTAGTAAAGGCTTATAATTTAGCTACTTTTTGCTTGAAAACCGAAAAGTACCAAAAAATTATAATAAATAATATAATTAACAATTATAATTGGTGATGGCTTAAAATCTATCAAGTTTTAGATGGATGGGTACCAACTAATCCTGGAAATTTAAGAGGCTGGTGTGCAATTCTTTCTGCAGTCACACGTCACAAAATTGTGGAGCCATAACATGGTTCTACAAAGTTCTTTCGATGGGAAAATAGAACAGCCACAGTTCAAGTACCTTACACTTGAAGAAAAAATCTAAACTGTGTAAGCTAAACTGTATTTTAAACTGTATATGCCATTTTGCTGTCAAGAATTATATAGAATTTATAACAGACAAATATCTGAAATACTTTTAAAATTATTGAACTTTTTCTTAAAATCGCCAATTTAGTGACATTTTTCTACCTAAATGAAAATTAACAATATCAATGCTTTATTCCCCTTTTTTACAAATTTTTGTGAGCCCATATAATGCTGTAAGTTTTAATAGTAAGTTTTTAGATATTAAAAAAGTAGACCACAAATACTTTTCATTTTCTCAAAACTGCCATATATTGACGTTTTGCGCCATTTTCGAAATAAACAATGAGGCGCTGGCTAAAGATAGGCTAAACCAATACCTCCTAAAAGAGAAAATAAACTTGATCCTGCAGTAGTCAGAACGTAATGACACCTTCCTTATCCCCCACTGCACAGCTTAGTTACTCGGGAAACCTTTACTTTTAATTATTATTAATTGTATTAATATCAATCTGATTGATATTAACAGAGAGGAAATTAATAATAATTAATAGCTAGTCTAGAAAAATCATACTTAGAAAATTTGAAGATTCAGTCTCGCGGTGTAGCAGGCTGGAATACTCATAAAGAATAAGTAGAAATACTCAGTTAATTTTATTTTTGCGGTATAAACTGAATAAGTCCAACATTAAAAAAATCTTCCCTAAAAAAATAGAACATTCCGCCCCTTTGTTCACTCTACTTATCTACCCCCACAGTTGATTCTCATTCATCGTTTATTTTTTTAAAAGTCGATAAAAAGAGATAACTATATATATATTTTTAAAGAAACAAAATTATTACAATTTTATGTGAGTTATGTGCTAATCGTGACAAAATAAAAGAATTTGAAAAATAATCGATTGTGCATGAAAGAAACGAAATTTGGAAATGAGACAAATTTTCGCATTGGAAACAGTTTTTGTCTCTGATTAGACTTTATATTTTATATCTGGCAACATGTAATCTCCCTCTTGTATTTTTTTTTATTTATTCATTTCTTTTTTTGAAAAAATAACTGCGCGAGAACTAATAAAATGAAAATTACAAGCGATAACTTTTTTTTTACAACAGGAATAAAAAATCATTAAAACCTAAAGAATTGCACAAAAATTGAAATAAATTTCAAGCAAAACTGAAATTTCAAAAAAAAAAAAACTAGTTAAGTTTTATAATTCAAAGTGTTCCTTATCAGCACGTTAAATTTAGACTTTGTAGTAGCATTTTAACGAACTATTGATCGGCTTACATGCTTTTTTTCTTTTTCTTTTTTTTCTTCTTCTTTTTTTTTTTTTTTTCATTTTTACGACAAGTTTAACAATTAATAATTCTCGAACAAATAGTCGAATATTTTTAGTTGTTGTTTTTTTCGAAAGTCTTACGCATTTTTCTACTCTCTTTAAGAATATCAATTTTCTAAGTCTTAAGTTTTTGCGGGGTAAAAGAAAATGTAAGTTCAAGCAAGAAAAGTAAGAAAAATATCGCAAAAAAACTCTTTAAAGTGCGATAACTTTTGTACAAATTCGAATTTCTAAGTCAAGTTCAGCAACAAAAATCGTTCTTTCATCATATCAAATTTTAATTCTGGAATTTTATTCCTACGGCCTGTAGAGCAGTCGGCGTGATATTCTTTTTTAACAGGTTTAATAGTTAATAATTCCTGGAAGTACCTGAATTGTTATAATGTGAGACTTAATTAATTTAACGAGATATAAACATTATTTAAAGATAAAACCATGTATTGAGTTCAAATATCGAAAAAAGAAGAAACGTTATTGATTAACAATGCTTCTTCTTAGACCCATGAAAAATAAAAATTGCACCCAAATCGGTTAACAATTTGTTACATTTATTCCCCTTTTTTTGCGGTGAAATTCACATATTTGCAATTTTTACTACGATTTACAAGTTTGCGATTTTTCCATGATAAAAAGAGATCAACGTAAGAAGTTTCTCTATTTCCTGTATTTTCAACAACAGGAAAAAAATTTAAAAAAAATACTGAACTAAATAAATCTCAGTTAAGAAAAGTAATATCTCATATTTAAAACACTACGTTAAATATTAAATTAGAAATGTACTTTCTTCCGTCTCCAACCATTAAAGCAGTCAAAATGAAAAATAATTTAAATTAAGAATTATAACTCTACTTTTTCTTTTGTCCTTAAAATTCATTTGAGATAGTCACCATCATTACGCATATATAAACAGAAAAAGCGTTTAATTTTCTCATTCTTAATAGACCAAAACTGTGCTCCCGATGATTTTAAACTTCTACGAAATTAATATATATTTTTTTGTTTAAAAAGGGACTAAGATTGAATCGAATATTGGGCTAGAAAGTACATAAAATCTTATTATGTTAAACTTAATTAATTCAGCAACAAGATTTAAACATTATTGAAAGCTAAAACCGTGCACTGAATTTGAATATTAAAAAAAAAAAGAAAAAAATAATTTTAAGAACAATACTTCACCTTAGATCCAAGTAAAAAATAGGTCCAAAACCAGTTTAAAATTTGCTGAATTTTTTTCTAGTGTGAAATTCTCATATTTGCGATTTTTTCTAATCTTTACAAAATTTGAGATTTTTGCATGGTATAATTGTTTTTTTATTTGCATTTCCTGTATTTTTAATGATACTGGAAAAAAAAACCACCAATTTAAAAAAAATGCTGAACTTCTCACTAAATCTCAGTTAAGAAAAGTAATATATCTCACATATAAAACATTTTGTTACATATAAAATAAGACATGTTATTTTTTCCGACTTCCGCAATTGAAGCAGTCAGAATGAAAAATCATTTTAAACGTCCAAAGCTATTTTTAAATTAAAAAATGCAACCCTTACCCTTAAATTACATTTGAGAAAGTCACCAGTACTCTAAGCACATTTAAACAGTAAAAGTGTCCACTTATTTTAATTTTCTCATTCTCAAGAGGAACCAATACTGTGCGCGTGCCATGTTTTTAAAGCTTTTACGAAATGATTATATTTTCTTTCCAGTAAAATTTTTTTTTATTTAAAAAGGGGCTAAGATTGAATCGGATAATGGGCCAGAAAACACCTGGAACCGATTAAGCGGAAAAGAAATAAAAAAAAGGATAGTCAAATTCTTTCTTTTAATCGGAGTAATTACTTTCTCCGGGTGGATTCGGGAAAATTTTTCTTTCACTTAAGTAAATTACTTTGTAATGATTAGGAAAGCTTACTTAAAAGGCGATTTTTCTCAACAAATAAAAAAAGGAATTGTTTGTGCTCCTCTGATAATCTCGTAGTTTCATGCAAGTTTAATGATAATCTGATTACAGTAAAGGGATCTCTAATGAAACCCTTAAACACTGAAACTATTTTTTATGAATTTGAACATTTTCAAAACACGCCATTTTTTTTTCATCCATCAAAAAGATTAATGAAATTTTAAATTTCTAAATACACTAATAGTGTGACAAATGAATCTTGTTTGTGTATTATTATTTTAATAAGAATTTGCATTTGTTATCATAATTTGTAAAGTTAGTAAAGATACTTTGTAAGTTTTATCTTCTCTGATTATCTCGTAGTTTCATGCAGGTTCAACGGTAATCTGATAACAGTAAAGCGATCTCTACTGAAACTATTTTTCATGAATTTGAACATTTTCGAAACACGCCATTTTTTTTCATCCATCAAAAAGATTAATGAAATTTTAAATTTCTAAATACACTAATAGTGTGACAAATGAATCTTGTTTGTGTAATATTATTTTAATAAGAATTTGCATTTGTTATCATAATTTGTAAAGTTAGTAAAGATACTTTGTAAGTTTTATCCTCTATGATTATCTCGTAGTTTCATGTAGGTTAAATGATAATCTGATTACAGTAAAGGGATCTTTAAAGAAGCCTTTAAATACTGAAACTATTTTTCATAAGTTTAAACATTTTAAAAATACGCCACTTTTTTATTATCGAAAAAAAAAAGAATTTTTTTAACACAATAACAATTTGTTAGTTTTTCAAACAATTTTTCTAAGAAATTTGCACCCAGTTTAGGTGTTTTTAATTTAAACGCTAACAAGACAAAGAATCATTTAAGATTTTATTACAAGTCGGACCTGGTTTCTTCGAACTTATGAATGTAGTTTAGCTGGACCATCTGAACAGTGCAGATACTTTTGTCGAAGTTATATTTACAAGCAATGAAATAATAATAAAATTAATGTAGGATAATACGCCACCTTTAGGTTTTTTCTGAAAGAAAGAAGAACAATTTTAAAATGCAATATATGTTCTAAATTTTACCGAAATTCTTTTTATTAAATGTCTTTCGCTCTATTTAGAGGAAGCGTGCTAAAATTTCAAATATATATATATATATAGAAGTGTTAGTTTTTAAAAAATTACGTCAACCGTGAGATTGTTTTCTAAGGATTCTTAAAAGCATATTGTGGGGCGAGTAGAATTCGACCATGTTAACCTTCACCTATGAAAAGGTTCCCAGTCGTAGAATCGAGTTAAATTGTCTTATATACTAGTGAATTGGAGTTGTATTTTTGCAGTTGATACGCTACAGAACTCCCCTACCAGAATTATATCTGTAATAGAATTCGATGTATGGATACCACTAGTTGAGTCATTGCTGCTTTTGTGAGAAGCCGGGAGAGCTGCATTAAGATCACCGTACTTTTGAGTGCTGATCGTGAGAGCTGTATTAAGTTCACGGTCGTGGTTGCCATTAGCAGTCGATTGTATGTAGGCCGACGTTGAGTTTGATCTAGACTAAAAAGCAACAGTGAGAGGAGTTGGTTAACGTCGTAGGCACAAGTAGCAAGTCAACTGTTCAATGTGGACCATCCATCGAAGTAGGCGTTTCCAGATCAAAGTGGGGGTTATTGCCAAGGTAGGCGTGTTCACATCACATGCGGGTTACCAATATGGGGCGAGTAGAATTCGACCATGTCAACCTTCATCTATGAAAAGGTACCCCGTCATAGAATCGAGTTAACTTGTCTTATATACTAGTGAATTAGAGTTGTATTTTTGTAGTGGTAGATACGCTAATCACAGTTATCAACTGTTAAAGTTTCGAAATTTTCCGATGAATATTTTCTAAAATATTATTCAATTGTTATTTTGTAATCTTAAAAGCTAAATGAAATATTTATTTCATCATAATAATAAAAAATTAAAACAAATGCCATCGTTTCGAACATAAAAATCTATTAAATAACTCCTTAAACGAAGTTGGTACTTTTACTTGCCACAAATGGTAGGACCACACGAATTTTGTTGAAAATTTTTATTGCAAATCATCAATCATTAATACTCAAGAAGAACAATTAATATCTATTTTTAGAACAAATTGTGTTATTTGTAGAGAATCTAAACTACCAAAATAAAATATTTCAAAAGCATTCCTAAATAGTTACCAATGTTATGCTCGCTTAAAATCGGTAGTCTTCCGCATCGTAGAAGAATGGGAAAAGTATTGAGAAATGATTCTTCGAGATAATTCAAGTCATAAAAATTCGCAGAGAGAAATTGTGATATTTTTTAAAGTAGCATGGAAATAATATTTTTGATATCTAAATCACCCAAAAGTATTTACCAATAAATGCGTATTTAGTGATACCTAAACGAGAGATTTAAAAATTTTGTGGTTGCAATACATAAGATTTATATATAAAGATACAAGATACAAGAAATAAGATTCACTTATGGAAATCCTGAAGATAAACGATATAAGATCTGATTAAAATTCTGAGGATACATCGAGCTGCTTCTTTATTTTTCTTCCTACTTTCAAGACAGAATCATGAAAACATTATCAAATAAAGCAAGAGGATAATTTTAAATGTGCCAATGAAAGGTAGTTTCTTCAAATCTTGTACGAAAATAGAATCCGTATCTGGAATTCCAAATTAAATCCAAATACAAAACATCAAATGTGATTCTATCTACAAATAGAGCAATCAATACCTTTTTTTCAGGACTAGACTTGTTATTTGTCGGCAATTTAAACTTTCAAAGTGGATATTCTTTCGGAAGTATTCCTAAATCAGCTCTAAAATGGTGCTTATTTAAAATCAGCCCACCTCCACATAAGAGAAAAATAAAACATAAATATTCATTTGGATGCTCTATACATAAAAAAGTTTTTCCTCAGGCGATTTAAATCGAAAAAGCGTAAAACTTCAAATTGTGAAAGTTTTTGAAGTAGTATTGGAAATAAAAGGAAAATAATTTTAGCCAAAAAAAAAAAAAAAAAAAAAAAAAAAAAAAAAAAAAAAAAACCTTTAATTTGTTTAACGATAAAAATACAATTTCCTAAATCTTAATACTAATTCATGGGATCATTTTTATGGCAACTTCCTTTTACGTTGTCTATTTAATTTATATACCATCTACCAGAACAGACACTGAAATATGTATAACTTGGGTAAAATTAAGTTTACTAGGATTAAGTTACTGCAATATACAATGCAATAACTTTAATCTTTCTGTATAACCTGAGAAAATTGCATATACTTTTATTCATATATATATATA